>NC_050579.1:274191343-274527509 GCF_011100635.1 Trichosurus vulpecula | reverse complement strand
CAAGACCTAGACCATAGGCGATAGATAGATAGATAGATACATACATACAGATAGATGTAGATAGATCTATATGTATTGACACATATATAAGTATTATAATATTATATACTTGCACATATATGCATCATATACGTATACATTGTGCACATACATATTATACATACATATACGTTATATATTATAATACACATTAGATTTGTTGTAAGAGGACTCCGGTTCCTTATATATATACATTTGTATATGTGTGTGTATGTGTGTGTTTTAAAGCTGTTATGGCTTTAAGTTAAAACTGAGATTTTTGGATTTAGAATTAAAAGGGAACTTGGCAACCACATAGTCCAAGCCCCTTATTTTTCAAATGAGAAAAATGAGTCTCAGAGATGTTAAGTGACTTGCCCAAGGTCACACAGGTAGTAAGTGGCAGAAGTAAGATTTGAACGGGAGTCCTCTTATTGCCAATCTAAGGTTCTTTCCATCCTACAGCTCTACCAGGTGCCCAGTGATTTCAGCTTACTTCTGTCTCTTCTATCATAAACAAAACTGGTCTGATACAGCAAATTGAGAGCATCTAAATGGCACAATGGATAGAGTGTCAGGCACTGAGTCGAGAAGACCCTAGGTCAAATCTGGCCTCAGAAATTTACTAGCTGCTGACCCTAGACAAAACACTCAGCCTCTGTTTGCCTCAGTTTCTTCATTGGTAAAACGGGGATGATAATAGCACCTATCTCCCAGGGTTATGATGAGGACCGAATGAGATAATGATTGTGAGGTGCTTAGCCAGAACTATATAAATGCTGCATATCATTATTATTATTATTAATTCCCACTAAAGTGTTGCTCCTCCCATTAGAGGCCACTAGGCAGAGTCCTAATCTGGGAAAATGATTCTCCAGTGGTGGAACTTCAGTCATCACTGGAGGTAATATTTGGGGGTTAAGGCAACGTTCCGAAGTTCCCCTTGAATCCTAACACAGAGAGGACTACATACATAGTATAATTGAGTGGAAAGATCCTTAGATTGGAAGTCAGAAGACATACGTTCTAATCCTAGCTCAGCCGCTATTAAGCTGTATGATCCTCCCAAGTCATTTCCCATCTTGTCTTTGAGTCTCAAAGAATCACAGAATTCTGAGAGTTAGGAAAGACCTCAGCAGCCATCTAGACCCAGTGGTATGGGTGTGGGTTGAATCAACCCCTACCTACAAGGAATCCTCATCATAACATACTTGACAAGTGGTCATCTAGCCTCTGACCAAAGTCCTCCAATAACGGTGAAGCCATCACCTTCCAAGGCAGTCCATTCACTTTCAGACAGCTCTAATAGTCAGGAAATATCTTTGATTTGGTGTCTTATATTTGTTTACAACTTTAATCCATTGCTCCCGCTGCTGACCTCTGCCCCCCCACTCCCACTCCCATCTCTACATAGGTCAGACCTTGAAATGAAGATAGTTGTAATGTATTCCCTGAGCCTTCTCTTCTCCAGGCTAAACAGCTCCAATTTCTTCAGTCTATGCTCCTATGACATGAATTCAAGGCTTGCCGAGAAGGCTTCAAGGATGCCGAGATCCTGGTTGCCCTCTTCTGAATGTTCTCCATCTTGCCAACAACTTTCCTACACTGTGATGCTCAGACTTAAACATAATATTCTAGATGCAGTGTGATCAAGGCAGAGCACAGAAGGAACTATCATCTCCATTTTATTAGAAACTGTGCCTTAGTTTCCTGCTATGTGAAAGAATAAAGGGTAGCTAGGTGGCTACGTGGATAGAGCACCAGGCCTGGAATCAGGAAGACCTGAGTTCAAATGTGGCCTCAGACACTCACTGGCTGTGTGACCCTGGGCAAGTCACTTCATCTTGTTTGCCTCAGTTTCCTCACCTGTAAAATGAGCTGGAGAAGGAAATGGCAAACCATGCTAGTATCTTTGCCAAGAAACCCCAAAGCGGGTCATGAAGGGTCAGACATGACTGAAATGATTGAACAACAAGAAAAATGTGAAATGAGGGGCTTAGGGTAGGTCAACATTTTTCAAATTTCTTTCCACAGAACTCCCAGGTGCCACATGGTTTGAACAGGAGTCCCATGAAACAATTCCTACTACAGTGATATTTTCTATTTTAAAATAACAAATGTGAAACTATGCATACCCCAAAATGCTGAGTATAGCAATGTCCAGCATCAAAGGATAAGCAAAGGGGTGGGAAACCTGCGGCCTCGAGGCCACATGTGGCCTCTGGGTCCTCAAGTGCAGTCCTTTGACAGAATTGTTTGGATTCCATCAAAGGGCAGCACTTGAGGACCTAGAGGGCTCCAAGTGGCCTTGAAACTGCAGGTTCCCCACCCCTGGGTAGGACACAAACCTGTAATACCATTGATACAAAGGACTCCCAAATGAAAAAGCTCCCTCCACCAATGCAGGCCAGCAATTTCTCTGCAATTGAGTTTTAAAGGCAGGCAGCTAGGTGGTGCAGTCAGTAGAGTGAAGGGCCTAGATTCAGGAAGACATGAGTTCAAATCCCACCTAGCTTTGTGACCTTGGGCAAGTCACTTAACTTCTGTTTGCCTCAATGTCTTCAACTGCAAAACAAAGATCGTAATAGCATCTACCTCCCAGGCTTGTTTTGAGGTTCAATTGAGATAATGCTTCTAAAATGCCTAGTGCAGTGTAGATGCCAAATTAATGCCAGCTATAATTAGTATCATTATTATATTATTGTTTGGAGCACTGAGAGGTTGAGAAACTTGCCCCAGACACACAGCAAATACGTGTCGGGGAGGACTTGCTCCATAGTCTTCTCAGGTCCAAGACTAGCTCTCTAGTCACTCTGGCACACTGTTTCTCAGCAAGTGAGAAGGCTTAATTTCTTCAATTTTATACCACCATTTTCTTCATGACTTTCCTTTGTTTCGAGGTTGTTCCATCTTCCCTTCCTCCTCTTCCTTTCCCCTAACCCTGGAAAGCCTGCATGGGTGCTGTTAACATACACAGTTTGAATCACGGGCTCGCTGAATTAGAAGGGACGCCAGAGTCCAACTAATCTAACTTAGACCTGTGTAAGAATCCCCTTCCACATGCCCAGCCAGTGGGTCATCCAGATTCAGGAGATCACCATGGATAGGGGATGTACATATCCTGAAAAAGCCAAGCGAGTCTAACACGCTTCTACTTTGGAACGACTCTAATGACTCAGAGCCTTTTTCCTCCATCAAGAATGAACGTATCTCTTTCCAAATTCCCCCCACTGCTCCTAGTTCTACCCTCTGGAACCCAGCAAAACACGTCCACTGTCTTTTGCACACAAGAGCCTTTGAAATACCTAAAGACAGCTTTCACGTCCCCCTTCAGTTTTTTCTTCAGGCCTAGTTCTTTTCAACCAATCCTCTGATTTCATAATTTTCAGCCCCCTCACCACCTACGGTACCCTTCTTTGAAGATTCTCCGGTTTGTCAATATTTTGCCTAAGATGTAGCAACCAGGACTATACTAAGTGCCTTAGAGGTGGTCTGACCAGGGCAGATTGCGATGGCTCTTTTACATTCTTTTTTCCAGGCGTTATGCATCTATTAGTGCAACCTAAGATAACATTAGCTTTCTTAGCTAATGGCCTACTATTGACTAATATCAAGTGTACACACACACGCGCGCGCGCGCGCACACACACACACACACATACACACACTCACATACATATACACACACACAGAGCAGCTTACCTTCCCCTTCTTGGACGATGGGTTTTTTTATAACCCCAGCATAGAACTTTATACTAATCCCTATTAAGTTTCAACTTTTTCAATGATTTCCATTGTTTGGAACAAGAAGGTTTTTTAAGTTTATGTCAGCAGTCCCTCCCAGATTGACATCATTCATAAACTTAATGACCATCCTCTCTATGCGAGTCATTGACAAAAAAGGCTGAAGAGCCCAGGGCTCTAAAGAAGGACCTCTGGGGACATCCTTTTGATTGATCTCCTTCTGTTTCTTCTATCACTCTTATTTGTTTTAATCTAGCCTTTCAACCAGTTCCAAATCCACTGAGCTGTACTCTCATCCAGTCCACATCTCTCCAATTTATCCATAAGGATGTAGGGGAAGCAAACAAGAATTTGTTTTAAGTGCCAGGTGCCGTGCCTAGCACTTCACAAATCGTACCTCATTTTGTCCTCACAACAACCGTATGAGGTAAATGCTGTTATGATCCTCATTTTACAATTGAGAAAACCAAGGCAGACAGTAATTTAATCGATTTGCCCAAAGTGACATAGCCAGTAAATGTCTGAGCTGAATTTGAACTTGTCTTCCTGACTCTAAGCACGATGCTCTATCCACTGCATCGGGTGGCTCTCTCTATAGGAATATATCAAATGCCTTTCTGAAATCAGGAAATACTATGTCTAACTCCCCCCCTCAGATCTACCTAGTAACCCTCTTCAGAAAAAGAAAATATTGGGGAGTTGGACTTTCACTGTTGTTCAGTCATCTATGACTCTTGACCCCATTTGGGGTTTTCTTGGCAAAGATACTGGAATGGTTTGCCACTTCCTTCCCCAGCTCACTTTACAGATGAGCAAGTTGAGGCAAACAGGGTTAAGTGACTTACACAGGGTCACACAACTAGGAAGTAAGTGTCCGAGGCCACATTTGAACTCAGGTCTTCCTGATTCTAGGCCTGGTGCTCTATCCACTGCACCACCTAAATGCCCCAAGATGGCATATATGGTCAATTTCAGCTTTCAATCCAATGATCATTGGACATATTGCAATCTCTGAAGTGGTCCAAGGCTCTTTGAGGGAGGGAAACCCTAGATTAGCTAATCTCTGGAGTCTTTTCCTACTCTCAGCAAAGTTCAGTGAAAAGAATGGTGGAAGTCAGAAGACCTGAGTTCAAATCCCAGCTCTGTCACTCATTTTATAGATTTAGAGTTGGAAGGGACCTTGGCCCAAGCATCTCATGTTACAGATGAGGAAACCAAGGTTAAATGACTTGTCCTAGATCGTACGACTAATTGGTCAAAGAGCAGGGACTTCAGCCCATCATATTTACAGATAAGAAAACTGAGACTGTGAGGTCAAGTGACTTGCCTAAAGTCACACATGTCCTTCAGCTCCAGACTCTTTTCCATGATACCATAACCTTGGACAGTCACTTTTGCATCCCTATGGGCCTCCATATCCTGATCTGTAGAAGGTGGGAGTAGATGATCTCTTCTGTCCCTTCCAGCTCTAAAACTGCTTCTGTTGGCCTCATACAAAAGGTCTTTCCTGGAAGCCAGCGTTCATGATTTCTATTGTGTATAGGGAAGCCAGAGGCAGAGGGAGTCATCTGTCCAAACCAACAGACAAAGGCAGGGGCCCCTGCCCACCCCAGTGACTGTGTTTCCCCTCCTGGAATGTGCAGAGGACCCCCTCCGGTTCCCAAATGCCTACTTGGGAGTGCTTTGAGGGCACCCAGGGCCTGGCTTCCTGCCAGAGGATTCACCAGGGATGTAGGGAAAGCAGAATAAACTCCTTACTCATGCCAATGCCACACACGGTCAGGGCAGCCACCACCGAGCCGGCTGACGTCCCGACCACGCGATGAGCCGTCTCCAGCATGCGGGGCGCCAGGTCTCGGAAAGCATCCACAGCCCCCACCTGATAGTAGCAGAGAAAGCCGCTGCCCGAGAAGGAGATGGAGTGCGGGGTATCGGGGTCCCCCTTGAAGACCTGCTCCATCATCTTCGCAGCCGTGGGTGGGCCTCCCTCGAGGGGGAGGGATCAGCCTCGAGCGCTCGCTCGCTTTGCGAGAGTCTCTGGCCTGCCTCGTCCTGTCGGGACAAGCCGGGGCCGGCCGGCCGGCTCTGCGCCTCCCGGGCCTGCTCCGCCTTAGTTAATTTCGGCCCAAAAGCAACAGCCGCAGCGGCTGTGGGGCCTGACACCGCAGGCTTCTGGCCGAGGCCGGTGCAGGCGGCGTCCCGGTGGCGCGATCCCAGCGCCTGATTTCATCGCATTGTCAGCTCCCTCCCGAGCCCTTTGCTCCGGGGTTTGAGCCCCGGCCCACGTGCTGAGGGTGGAAGTGGGGGGCACCGGCAGGAGATGCCTTACGATCCCCGCTAGGGCAGCAGCTCAGGGCTCGCCAAGTTCAGCCATCCTCAGCCTGGCTAGTGCCTCTGCCGGCTCAGATCTTCAGCCTGCTGCAGAACCAGGCGATGGTTATCTGCGGGTGGGTGTCTCCCTTGTTGGCACGGTGCGACTGCGATGCTGAGCGAGGGAGTGAGTTAAAGGCTTGGCATTTCTCCCGAGGGAAGGTGGCCCGATTGCAGGAAGTGCGGCTGGAGGTGTGCAATGGTTAACGAGGCAGGAGGAGACCTTGTTTACAGGGGGTGTGACAGCCATGCTCCTCCCCACACTCCCCCCGCAGACTTCACTCCCTCGGCCTTTAAAAAAAAATGTAAAACCCAACTCCATTTCTTGACCTTTTTCTTAGTTCTTCTCTATACTCAGCTCGGATTTGATCAGTGGTTATTACAGGCATTTTTTAAGGCTGCCAAAGCCAAATTGTAAAACAGATTGTCTTCTGTGCACTAAGTGTCATAATGACTTCCTCTCCCCTTCCCCCTCCCCGTTTGGGGGCCCCTGGGCCCTGATGAGGTTAGCTGTAAGATATTATAGTTTTTGTTGTTGTTTCCTTTTGCATAATTATTTCTGGAGGCCCATTAGAGCCAGATTTGTGCCTAGAAGTCTAGACTTCAAGATGTCTCTACACCTGTTCTCTTCCCCCACCCCTACCCTCTTTAAGGCAACCACAGTCTCTTGCTGTCCAGGAAGCTCAGAGAACATCAGAGCTGAAAGAGATCATGCAGGCCAGTGTGACCTTCAATTCACAGATGAACAGCAGGAGATAGAGAAGGGCAGTGACTTGCCTAAGGTCACACAGTAAATAAGTGATGTGGAATCTAAGATGAGGTCCTCTGTCGGACAGTATTTTCAATGGATTTTTAAACTATTACGGAGTTATTAATAACTTCACACAAATAACAAGGGTGTTCTCATCCCACCCCTTTAAGGGGAATCAAAGGCAATATTTAGTCCAAAGGAATGACTCCAAAAGCCTAGGAACTTCGGGGAGTTTTGTGCCTGGGTAGGGGAGACATTTAGGAATAGGGGTGGGGCAGACTTTCCTAGCACTTGTGGCCACCAACACAAGAGGCTGCTTTGCATATTTTGTGGTGTCGTGTCTTTTGCTGTTGGGAGGTCATACATCCATAGATGGTGACAGCAGGAAGATTATGTGAGCCATCCTCCCTCATTTTTTGGCCCAGAGAAAGGAAGTGACTTGCCCAAGATTATATAGCTAACATTGGTATAGTGCTTTAAGATTTGCGAAGAGGCGAGGCGCTACGGGTATGGAATGCTGCACATACAATCAGGCTCAGCTGATGTGTTGGTTCGTTTTGCTGAACTGATTTTTCTTTCTTATTCTTTATTAAAAGACATGGCTCTTTGGCGAGGGGAGGGAAGGGGGATATATTTGTAAATGCAGGTGATATAAATACCAAAAAATCAATAAAAAATTTAAAATAGTATTTAAAATCTTCACAGAGCAGTTTACATTTCTCATTTGATTCTCATGATAGTCCTACAAAGTTCTACTATTGTATCCTAGTTTTACAGAAAAGGAAACTGAGGTCCCAACAACTAACTTGTCTTACAACCGGCAAGTATCAGAGGCAGGACCTGACCCCCAGTTCTTCATGGCTTTGAGGCCAGCTCTCTGGCTCTCTATCCAACATGCTTTGATGCCTCTTTAGGAGAGTAGGGGAATAATACCCTCACAAAAATAACTGTAATTAAGCAGATTGGCAAACCAAGCACTCCGTGAGATTGGCGGGGGAAGTTGTTACCAGCTTTAGTGGAGGTGGGGGCAGGCAAGTCTTACTGGAGGAGTTGGACTTCAAAGGCTGGGTAGGAATTCAACAGATGAAAGGTGAGAAGGATCAATTGTGAATGACTTGGCTATGTTGATCAATACAATTAATCCAAGATAATATCAAAGAACTTATGATGAAAAATACTGTTTGCCTCCAGCGAAAGAGCTGATGGAGTCTACATGCAGATCGAAACAAGTTTTTAACTTTATTATTCTTTTTTTTGTCTGTGTTTTCTTTGGCAACTTGGCTAATGTGAAAATGTTTTACTCACTGCACATGTATAATCTATGTCGAATTGCTTGTTTTCTTAAGGAGGGAGGAGGAGGAGGGAGGGAGAAAATTTGGAACTCAAATTTTTTAAAAAACAAACATTAAACATTTTTGCTTACATATAATGAAAAAATGTTAAGGGTTTGCAAAAGGTAATAAATTTTCATGGTGCATAACCTCAAAAAAATGGGAGGGAAAAATTCTAGACATAATAAAGAACAGCTTACAGGTGTGAAAAGGCCAGAGAGTCATAGCTTTTAACTGTATCCTACAGTGAATGGGAAGAGAGTGGTATGAGGTAAGATGGGAAAGGTAATGTGGTGAGAAGCAGAGTGCAGGAATAGATAGAGAGTTGCACTCAAAATGAGGAAGATCTGAGTTCAAGTCTTACCCTTGACTCATAGTAGCCATGTAATCTTGGGCAAGTTCATTTATTTCTTGGTGCTGCAGGCAACTCTCTAAAACTATAATTTGAAGAACAGGTGCTAATCTGCACTGGGAGAGGAAGGTTCCTCCCTGGGAGTTCTTTACACCAAATGGACGCACAAGCTTAGTTCCTTCCCCACCGCCCAGTAAGAAAGATAAGGTGCAAGAAGATAATGGAGGGCCTTGAATGCCAGGAAAGAGGGAGCTACTGAAGAATTTGATCTTAAAACCCCCCACCCCCAGCCTCAATCGATCTTAAATCCCAGAAGTGGAAGGGGCCTTAAAAACCATCCAGTCTATCATCATACCTACTTCAGGGCTCTCTTCTATTACATCCTCAATGTGCATAGCCTAGAGAGCTTCTAATGCCTGGAACAGCAGCATGATATGATGAAAGGAGTGGCTTTTGAAGTCAGAGGAATGGGGTTCAAATCCCACCTCAACCACTTATCACATGGACAAGTCACAATCTCTATGGGCTTCACTTTCCTTCCCTGTAAAATTAGCAGCTTCTATACCCATCTATCATATTGGTAAAGTTGATTTAAAAAAAACGGAAGAAGGTAAATACTAGAAAGACTATGGGAGAACAGATATATTAATTGATACGCTGTTGGTGGACCAGTGAACTGGTCCAAACATTTCAGAAAACAATTTCAAACTGTGCCCTCAAAGTCACTAAACTGTGCCTACCCTTTGATCCCAAAATACTGAAAATAGGCTGATACCTCAAAGCACTCTAAGGAAAAGAAAAAGGACTCATATGTGCAAAAATATTCATATCAGTTCTTCTTCCAGCAAAGAACTGCCCACCAACTGGGGAATGGCTGAACAAGTTAAAGCATATGAATTTAATGGAAGAAATTACTGCAATACTACTGTATTTGTATTGTAAGAAATGATAAAGGGAATGGTTTCCAAGAAACCAGGGAAGACCTGTATGAATAGAGGCAGAGAGAAGTGAGCAGAACTGGGAGAACAACTTGTACAATTTAAAAAAAAATAATGTAAAGTCAAACAACTTTGAGAAACTTACAAACTTTCATGGACGCAATGATCAACCAAGATTCCAGAGGACTTATGATGAAGCCCACTATCCACCTTCTAACAGGCGATGGATTCAAAGTACAGACGGAGATATATTTTGAGAACATAGCCAGTGCAGGAAATTTTCTTTTGTTAGAGTAGATATTTGTTACAAGAGCTTTATTCTTCTTTCTTTGTCAGTTGGGGAGATGGGGATGTTGGGAGGGAGAGAAGACAGACTTGATTAATTTAAATGTAAAATTTAATTTAAAAACAAAATAAAGAGATTGGAGACGAAGATGAAACATACCTCCCTTCTCTTGGCAAAAGGGATGGAGAGGACTACTAGGGTACAATGTTTCATACATTGTCACTGTATTTGGATATTTTTAGTTAACTGTTTTTCTTTGTTACAAGAAGGATTCAATTCAGAAGGCAAGGGCGGAAATTTCCAGAAATGACTGATAGACAAATGAAACACAACAATAAGACGTATTTTGTAAGAATGAAGGAATTGAAGTAGATGATCTCTAAGGCCCCTTCTAGCTCTAAACCCATGATCCTATTTCTGTCTGAACCTAAAAGGAAGGGTTCGGGAACAATATTTTGAATCTTGTTCCCGGGGAGGGAGTAGAGTTTGGAAGATCCTACGGGGCAAAAGTTGTCAACCCAGAAGTGTGGCAGCCACTGTGGAGTAACAAGGAAGAAAGATACAGTCTACAAATCAGATACCTGAGGGTCTGATTAAGTGTACACTCACAAAGCAGTCAGAGACCAACACTAGAATGTGTGTAATTAAAGATTAAACTTTGCTGGAGGAACTCTGAAAAGCATTATGGCTTGTGTGGGCTGGAATAATCGGGAAAGAGTTTGTGGAGAAGGGGGGAATTTGATTGTGGCCTTGACAGATGGAGAGATTTGGAGTCAATGAGCACTTATTAAGTGCTTACTGTGTACTAGGGGCCATGTTGAGCGCTGGGAATACAAAGAAAGAGCCCTCCCAAAAAAAAACCAGTCCCTGCCCTCAAAGAGTTTACAATCTAACAAGGAAGACTGCAGGTACATAACTAGGTATATACAGGATAAGTAGGTAGATAATCCAGCTATTGTGGGTAATTTCAGAAGGCAAGGCTTTAGCGGCTGGGGAGAAGTAGGGAAGGCTAGCTGCAGAAGTGGCACTTGACCTAAAAGTTTTAAAGGAAGCCAGAAAAACTGAGAGGTAGAGGAGAGGAGGAAAAGCATTGTAGGCATGGGGGATAGCCAGTGTGAAGGCACGGAGATGGAATGTCATTTCTGAGCAGTAACAAATATACTGTTTCACTTGGTTCATGAAATTTGCATGGGGAATAACTAGAAAAGTAGGCAGGTTATAAAGACACTTAAATGCTAAACAAAGGATTTTATATTTGATCCTCGACATACTGGGGAGCCATTGTAGCTTATTGAGTAAGAGAATGACATCGATATTGGAGACTGTGCCTTAGAAACTTTTGAACATTATATCTCCCCTAGCCTTAATATCTATGGCAGTCTCCTGTACACAGTAGGTGCCTAATAAATGAGAACTGAATTAAATTGCCAATGAGGAGATGGAGAGGGCATTTCAGGTTAGAGGAACAGCAGGAACAAAGAAGAGCCCACTGATAAGATTGGAGCTCCAAGATGGTCCCACCTTTGGGGGTAGTGGGAACTACAACTAGATAGATTCAAAATAGCCCTGTGAGCATAGATTTAGAGCTGCAAGGAGCCTTAGAGATCATCCAGCCTAATACCTCCATTTTACATTTGAGGAAACCGAGGCCCAGTGAGGTCAAGTGACTTGCCCAAAGTCACAGTGGTAGGAAGTAACAAAGCTGGGATTTGAACCCAAGCTTTCTGATTCCAAATCCAGGGCTCTTTCCATCACATCACACTACTTTAGGTGGCAGGCTTTCAATGAAAGATGTAGAGAGCCATTTATAGGTCATGGAGCAGAAGGCGCTTTCGCCCATGTGGTGGTATGTTTTGATGGCCATCTGTGTACACAGGGTGGATTGGAATAAAAAGAGGCCAGAAATATCAAGTCCAGTGAGAAGAATGTTGCAACATTCAGACGTGAGATAATAAGGATCAGGGTCAAGATGGTAATGAGGTTGGGGTTGGGGCAGGGGCGGGGATGAGGAAGGAGAGATGAGACCAAGAGCAATTATTATGAAGGCTCAACAGGCTTTGGCGTCTGATTGGATCTAGAGGACAAAGGAAAGAGATGAGTCAAGGATGACTCTGCATTTTGGAACCTGAAGGCCTGGAGAAGGGTGGTACCCCTGATAGAAATGGAGAAATTGGGAAGGAAAGCCGGTTTGGGAAGGGAAGAGGATGATGTTACCTTGAAACACACCACATCATTTGGTGGCAGGTGACAATGGGGCACCTGCATAGAGGATGAGGGGAAATATCACAGGCTCACTACTTAGTCTAACCTTCTCATTTAACTGAGAAACAGGTCCATTTAAATTGACTTGCCAAGCTCACACAGATTCAAACTCAGTTCCTGACTCCAAATTCAGGACTCCGAATCCATTGCCTGAAGGAAAATGAGGCCCAGAAAAGGGAAATAACTTGGCCAAGATCATCACAGCTACCAGGCAAAGTAGCTACCAGTGAGTCAGTGACAGGGAACATTTGCTCCTCTCTCTTCTCATAACCCTCAGTTAATCCCTATGGGTATAGTTTTAGGGAATGTTCTGTGTGGAATCCAAGCTGAAGGGGAATAACTTAAATGATCCATAGTTGGACTGGAGGGCCCCATTGCTTAGGACCAGAGCCAGGGCTCTGGTCCATAGAGAGTGTAAAGCATCAAAAATTCCTTGCCAACTACCATGTATCTATGTTAATTTTACTATGGTAATTCACAGAATAAGGGACAAGACTTCACAGTTGGTCCATAGCAACAGGAAGCTTTTCCCCCAAGCCCTGGAATAGAGTCGGCTCAGTATTTTTTCTGGGACATCTGAATACAGCTACAAGTTATCAAAAATCAAAAAATGGGCAGGTAGGTGGTACAGTGGATAGAGTGCCAGGCCTGGGAGACTCATCTTTGTGAGTTCAAGTCTGGCCTCAGACACTAGCTATGTGACCCTGGTCAAGTCACTTCACCTTGTTTGTTCACCTTGTTTCTTCATCTGTCAAATGAGCTGGAGAAGGAAATGGCAAACCACTCCAGCATCCCTGGCAAGAAAACCCCAAATGGGGTCATGAAGGTCAAGCATGACTGAAACAAATGAACACCAACAAAACCTGGACAAACTGGGGAATTCACATTAGTCGTCACACATGGGCGGAATGGCTCCAAATGTAAAGTACTTGATTGTTGAAAGTGGGGGTGGGGTGGGTGTGCAGGTTGGGGTGGAGAGAGAAAATATTTGTATAAGGAAAAAAATGGTAAAAACCCTCTTGTGAAGAGACACAGTCTCAGGGGGAAAAAGTGTAGAGGAGAGAGACAGACTTCTCTGAGGACTGGATAGAGTGGCCCCTCAGATGAAGGGCAGAGCAAGGACTGGGGTAAGAATAGCTCAGAGCATTAGAGTCCAACACCTCATCTGCATGGCACTATTTCTAGAGTTTTAAAATTCACAACAGACAAGACTATAAATCAAATAATTGGGGACTATGAGAAGATTCTATACGGACTGTTGCACTAGAAATGAAATGTTCATACCTGATAAAAAAGATGGATTTCTCGAATTTTATTTCACATACTTGAGTCATTAGAGGTTGTTAATAAACCAGCATGAGTGGAAGTAAAAAACCAACAGGAGGAGATTTGAGGAATCCATAGCAAGAGACAAGAAGCAAAAGAGAGATTTGAGCACAGGAGGAGTCACAAGAAGCCAGGGGTAGAAGATGTAGAAGGCTTCCAACTGAGACAGAGGACTCTGGCTGCTTTGCTGGGAACTTGATGACTGGAGAAGAGAAACGGCCGGACTGATTGACAGGTGGAAGACTGGAGCAGCTGCTGGGACCTCATTGGAAGAGGACTGAACCCTGATGCCGAATGAAGAGTTATTGGGGTTTATTGCTCTAGCGCCGCCTCCAGGCTGGGAAAAGAGATACCTTTCAGGGGTGCCGGTACTGCTCTCTACTGTCCTCTATGATGTGAGAGGAAGGCGTGGGGTTGGGGGTGGGAGAGCCAGCTTTGCATCTATTTTTCCCAGAGCTGTGCTTTGCTGTGAGAAGAGTCTTGGATCTGATTCGAGGAAACCTAATCACCTGCTATTTTCAGATCTTCGCAACTTGGCAATTCTGCAACTATACAACAGTGCTTGTCACTAAACTAGCATAACACTTTTTCTCAGCACCCTGTTGAGCGTGGCTGTAAAAGAAAAGAGCTTGCCACTGCTTCATTAGCTTGAGAATAGGAGAGAAGCAGCTTTTCCCAGCAGGAAAGCCATAAGGACTGGAAGGGGAGCAGTTAGCAGAGAAGCGGCTTTGTATGGTCGTGGAGGGTCCAAAGATATCAAGGACTTCAGTCCAAAGTTATCCCAAATACGTGTGCTTCCCTGCCAGGTTTCTGCAAGTGCATGCCTCCTCTTCTCACCAGACACTTTGTGCATTAGTGGGAGACGGTGACCTAGGTTTATAGACGAATTGACATGCTTATTCCCAGAGGTGCTGTGAGGTTCAGATGACATAATGGCTATATTATGCTACATAAAGTGCTACATAAATGCCAGTTATTGCTATCATTTTCTTATTAAGGTTATTCTTATCAGCCTGCAAGCCACCAGACTTCCAGGCTGATGGTGACTTTGTTCCCTAAGACTCCTGCACACCTGCTGAGTTTAAGCAATGTTTAGAGAGTTACCCTGAAGTATGCTGGTAAATAGCTCAAAAGTAAAAACTAAATTATGCATAAACGCTTTTAAGTTTAATCTGCATTATTAACGCTTTCTTAAGTCTAGGTAACCAATAAAACAACAAATCAAGCCCCTGCCAATTTCCAAAGTGTGAATGCTCACACTGAAAATTTCACAATCTCTCTAGCAAGTTAAACAACTGATTTTGGCACCTTCCCCTCCCCCTTTTATTCCTGCTCTGATCTTCTATTGAGAAAATATTATGATTATTCCTGCTTTTGTCTTCTATTGAGTAACCGTGGTGTTGCTCAACTGGGATTATTCCTGCTTTTGCCTTTGGATGTGTAAATGCTATAATACTTATTTTGTCTTACAATTAAGTTAATGTTTTATGTCTGGTGCTTTGCATGATGGTGTCACGGTAAGTGGTTTTACACTGTGAGAAGTAATGTACTCTAGGCTACACCAACATAACTTTAGGTCCAGCTGATAGATGCCATTCACTGGTACATTAATACCACTAGAGAGGCTGAGACTTGGGAGATTCTGCTGATGGAGCCACCATGAGCAGGACTAAAGGGAATAGCCTTTCAGCTCCTCCCCACCTCCCCCTTTGGTTGGAATGCCTGTCAGAGCCTTGCTGCCATTTTGAATAGAAGATGCTCTAGAGTGTGGCTCATTGGTCCAATTGCAGTATGTTATTTTAGCAGTGTAACAAGTCGGCAATTGCAAACGGCTGCCCACATTTCACATTTTGAAGTACAACAAGAAGTCAGAGAATCCTAGAATGGTGGGGCTGGATTTGGAGATCGTTTAGTCTAGAAAGAAGTCCTTGGTTGGTTGGTTGTTGTCCTTCGTGCTCAAACAGGACCAAAATTACGTCACTGTTTTGGGGTCAAGGCACACTGTGTCCAATCATGTTGCTGTTTGTCCTTCATTCTCATTGTTGAAGAGGACCATGACATCAGGAAGATGAAGCCATGACTTGCCAGTGAATTGGATTTAAGGGAGGAAGGGCTGTGCAAGGTCACCAGCCTCACTCTCTCCTCCAGAGCCATCTGAGTCCAGGGGCCAGATACAGATCAGGATGACTGGAGATGGCTCCCTGTCTGACTGTCACTGATCAGGCTAATACAAGCTTGGAAGGCTCTACCAGAGAGGCCCAAATAGTCTGTATGAACATTGGGAGTGAAGATGTTTCTAAATTTGGGCATCTTGTGTTTCTTTTGAGCTACTACAATTCTACTTTGCTCATAGAGCACAGCACCTTCTTTGATGTGGGCATGCCATGCTGGGTGGTCTTGTGTCAGTGTCTCCCATGTCTCACAACCAATTCCAAAATTCCCCAGAGAGACCTTGAGAGTGTCCTTGTATGCTTCTTCTGACCTCTGTGTGATCACTTGCCTTGTGTGAATTCTCTGTAAAAGACTTTTAGGCAGAAGTTCCTTCCTAGAAGGAATCTTAGAGGCTATGTAGTACAAAACCCTCATTTTGCAGATGCCCTACTCCTCTCCAGGCTTCACTCTGGATTTCTTCACCATTCCCTGGCTCTTCATCCTGATGCCTCACTCTAGCACTAGAATGCACACATTGGAAGTACCTTCTGCCCCCTGTGGCCTCTCCCTTTGATTTGATGGTTCCTGCTAGAACCTCCACTTTTTAGGAAGCCATATCTCATTCCTCCCCAGCCTGTCCTCCAGACTTCCTCTGTTACCTCCTCCCCACCCCCAAATCCTTATTAGCTTCCTTTTTATGTATTATCTTCTCCCATTAGAATGTAAGCTTCTGAAGGGAAAGATTGTCTTTGTATTTGAATTTGTCTAGTGCCTGGCACCTAGTAGGTGCTTAATGAATGCTTGCTGAAGGCAGACTTCAGAAAAACCTGGAAGGACTTATATGAACTGATGCTGACTGAAACGAGCAGAACCAGGAGAACATTGTACACAGCAACACGTTGTGTGATGAATGACTTTGATAGACTTAGCTCTTCTCAGCAATACAAGGACCTAAGACAACTCCAAAAGACTCACGATGGAAAATGCTATCTACAGCGAGAGAAAGAACTTTGGAGTCTGAATGCAGATAGAAGCACACTATTTGCTCTCCTTTTCTTCTACTATTTTGTTTTGTTTTTTCTTTCTTGTGTCTCCTTCCATTGGTTCTAAGTCTTCTTTACATCATGACTAATGCAAAAATATGTTTAATATGGATGTATAAGTAAAGCCTATATCAGATTGCATACCACCTTGGGCAGGGAGGAGGAAAGGGAAGGGGAGAAAATTTAAAACTCAAAATCTTATGGAAGTGAGTGTCAAAAACTAAAAATAAATATATTAATTATTAAAAATGCTTGCTGACTGTTGACTGTTGTTGGCTGATGAGAAAACTGAGGCATTAACGTGTCTGTCCTAGTGGTCTTTACAAATGGACACAAACTGGTGGCTTTATGCTGTAGGAAATATGTCTTAGGAGTGTGAGGAAGACCTAAGAAGCAGGTAGAGATTGGAATCAGGATGACACAGAATCTCAAAGTCCAACCAAACCCTCAATGGAATCAAGAGAGCACAACTGTGGCAGCTCCTTTTGACGAGTAATTGCATCACTGGAACCTGCTCCCTTTTGGTGGTTTTTCCAGCTGTAGCTTAACCTGCCTCAACATGCTCACCTGTCCCAATTTGTTTAAGATGTCCCCAAGAGAGCGTGCAGGGGTGTGGTAGGGACAGCATTGACAGTCTCTGGAAATCAAAGGAGCATCAAAGATCAGTCCTGGAAAGGACCTTAGAGATTATCTGGTACAACCCCCTCATTTTACAGAGGGGGAAACTGAGGCCGAGAGATGAGGTATAGGTGTGAGGTGTAGATGACCTTGTGGAAGGTCATGTAGTAAGTTATCAATGGAACTAGGGTTAGAAACCAAGTCTCCCTCTCAAAGGCTCATAATTCTAGAACCAGATGGTATCTCAGAGGTCACTTAGTCTAAACTTCTGTGAAAAAAAAATTATTCTGTCCTTTTCTGTCCAAAGAGCATTGTCTTTTGCAGCTCAACCTTCCTCCAGTTACTCCATCCAGTCCAAGTAGCAGTTTTAGCTTTTCTTTGGTCTTGGCACTTAGCATAGTGGCCGGCATATAGTAGGCACTTAATAAATATTTATGATTGACTGATCCATCCTTTTTCCACCAAAATAGCTTCTAAAAATCCATTTTGGTTTTTCTTAGCTTTCCTCAGGAACCTCGGCCCATTGTGACCTTTAGTGAAACTTACA
The DNA here is from genome assembly GCF_011100635.1 of Trichosurus vulpecula. Taxonomy (NCBI): domain Eukaryota; kingdom Metazoa; phylum Chordata; class Mammalia; order Diprotodontia; family Phalangeridae; genus Trichosurus; species Trichosurus vulpecula. The sequence continues at coordinate 274,509,772 of NC_050579.1, read as the reverse complement.
GGATTGTTCCATGCTTTTCTATTCACCCTATATTACCTCTTCTTGCTTCTACCCTCTGTACATGTCTTTTAAAAATCTAAGTTGACTAATAATTTCCCTGTACATTCACATCAGCCTTTCTGAATTTCTCCTTCTCCCCACTCCTCATTTGAACTATTTTTCTTTTTATCTTTAAAATTTCCTCCTTGATACTTTCCCGTCTCTTCTCGGCTGATTCCCTGGTAGAATTTTAGTCTTTTTTCTGAGTGGTTCAAAGGCCACTCTACTTATCCAGGCCTAGCTCTCTCCTGACTTCTAGTCTTGCATTTCCAACTACCTGTTGGACATCTCGAACTGAGTATTTTCTCAGGCCCCATCCTTCTTGACCTCTCTGTAGCCTTTGACACTGTCGATCACCCTCTTCTCCAAGGTACTCTCTTCTCTCTAGGTTTTATGACATTACTCTCTTTTGGTTCTTGACTCCACTATGGGGTTTTCTGGGCAAGGATACTGGAGCAGTTCACCATTTCCTTCTCCAGTGGATTAAGGCAAACAGAGGTTAAGGGACTCGCCGAGGGTCACACACATAATGAGTGTCTGAGGCCACTCCTGACTCCAGACACTCCTGATTCCAGGTCCAGTGCTCTATCCACTGAACCATCTAGCCACCTTTAGTTTTTAAAACCCTTTATAAATATGTTTTACATGATTGCACATGTTTAACCTATATCATACTGCTTGCCATCTTGGAGAGGAGGGAGGAGAAAGAAGGAGGCAGAAAAATTTGGAACTCAAAATCTTCCAAAAAATGAATGTTGAAAATTGTCTTTGCATGTAATTGGAAAAAATAAAATATGATTAATTTTTAAGCTCTTTATAACCTGACTCTCTCCCTTACCTTTTCAATCTTCTTAGACTTTATTTTCTACCATGTACTCTATTATCTAAAGACAATGGCCTCATTGCTGTTCCTCAAACAATACGCTCCATCTCCAGGCTCTGGGAATTTTCACTGGCTATTCCCCATGCCTGGAATGCTCTCCCTCCATATCACTGCCTTTTGGTTTCTCCGGCTTCCTTCAAATTCCAGTTAAATACCCATCTTCTACAAGAAGCCTTTCCCGAGCCTCCCTGATATTAGTGCCTTCCCTTTCTTATTTCCAATTTATCCTGTATGTATCTTGCTTGTATATAGTTGTTTTCATGTTGTCTGTGAATTATTTGACTTGCAAGCACCTTGAGAACGGTCTTTTGTTTTTATTTGTATCTCCAGGATTTAGCACAGTGCCTGACACATAGTATGCACTTAATAAATGCTTGTTGGCTGACTGATTTACTATTTTCACAAAATCCAGAAGCTTCTGGCTACCAGCTTCAAAAGGGAAGATGAATGAGTCCAACTGAGCATCACAGTGACAAAGGAAAAGACTCTGGAAAGGCATGAGAGAGACTGCCATGTCAGACTAAGTTTGATTTTTCTCTTCTCTATCACAAACTTTAAGAGGGAGCAGCTACTCCTGGCTCCTCCCCCACTTTCCCATCATTTCTACTCCAGCAACAGTTTCTCCCAGGTAGTGAGAATCAGATACATAATGCTTCTTCTATGTTTTGAAGGAGAAAATTTTCATTAAGGCCAGTCGAGAAGCCATGGTTGCTGTTCAGGCATTTTCAGTCATGTCCAACTCTTTGTGACCCCATTTGGGGTTTTCTCAGCAAAGATACTGGAGTGGTTTGCCATTTCCTTCTCTAGCTCATTTTAGAAATGAGGAAATTGAGGTAAACAGGGTGAAGTAACTTGCCTAGGGTCACACAGCTAGTAAGTGTCTGAGGCCACATTTTAACTCAGGTAGATGAGTCTTCCTGTCTCCAGGCTTGGCACTCTATTGTCACCCAGCTGTCCCAAGAAGCCATTAGCCATTCCGATTTTGGCAAAAAGAGCAAATGTCTACTTAATTGCAGTCCCCCTATTCTGTGCCAGACACATTACCAAACTCCTCATCTATTTCCACTTCCTGTCCTGGTAGTCTGTAGATATACTGCTGACAATATCACTAACATGTCTATTTATCCTCTTTGAAGCATCTTGTTGCAGTGGAGGTGAAGGGAAACAGGTGTTTGGAGAGAGCTTGAACCCGGAAGAATGACTTTACCAGATGACCAGTGAGAAAGTGGATTCAAAGGCATGACTCCCAAAGCTAGTCATCATATTGACAGCTGTGCAAGTGACCAAGACACTTTTTGACATCAAGCAGCTAAAACACCTTTTTGGAATAAAATTCCCCCCAAAGTACCACTTCTTTGTATCAGATGCCATGACCAGAGCATAGTTATGATAAAATGGCCAGATTGAGGATAGCCAGGACCAGAGGTGCCTGCAAAGTAGAGGCCAAGCATTTAAACATGGGAGCATGGAGACTCTACTCTCTTCCATTATCTTCTTCAAGGTTTGAGTCCCTTGGGGCCGTGTTGGGGCTCTAGGTATTTCTGGCTTCCATCTTCAAGAGGGAAGATGAACATGGCCAACTGTACTTCAGGTTGTTGAAGGAAAAGACTCTGGAAAGTTATAAGAGGACCTGACAGTCTCCATCATCATGTCTTTATCCCCAGCTTGCTATACTAGATCTCTCTCTCTCTCTCTCTCTCTCTCTCTCTTTCTTTCTCTCTCTCTCTTTCGCAAAGTTACCTCACTCCCAATGGGAGAGCTCCTTTACTCTGCATTGTCTGGTATAGGAAGGTGATATTTTAATATTGTTATTAGCCATGGACTAGACAGATTCCAAGAAGTGGGATATTAATTCAAACAGAGACTAGCTAAGAGCTATCATAACTGGGTAGATGGTTGACGGGGGGAAGGTAGGAGGCAGCACATTGTACTAAAAATCACTCTAGATTTAGAGAGAGACAATCTGGGTTCAAACCCCACGTTCCTTTTCCTGTGTGACCTTGGAAAAGTCCTTTCTCCTTGAGAGGCCTCTGCTTCCTCATCCATAGAACGAGGGAGTTGGACAATGCTAGCTTTTAGATGCGTTTCAGCTCTAAATTCTGTGATCCTATAAATCTATTGACAGGAATCCAGCTACAAGGACACTGTGATTAAGTTACAGGAAACTAGAGAAACCCCAGAAAAACTAGAAAAAAGCCAGGAACCAACACCCTACCCCTTCCATCCCCCCTCGTTGAGCTGTAGCACAAGACAGGAAACACATCTTTTGGTTTGTTTTCATCAGTCAACTTAGATTTTATCTTTAATTTTTAATAAATATTTTATCTTTATTGATAGCTTTTGCTTTAAATAATCTTTACTTCTCATTATATACTTCCACCTCCCAAAATTCCTTATAATATAAATAGAGTCCAGTGATTTCCTTGGTATAAGGAACTCACATGAGAGGAAATTCCTTTTAACAATGCATGTCAGCATCTTCTCTGCAATGTGTAATCTTAAAGAGTGACCAGGAGCTCTGAAAAGGTGAATGACTTGCACAGGGTTACACAGTCAAAAGGTATCTGAGGCTGCAGTTGAACCCAGGTCTTCTTGGCAACCTCAGGGTCAGGCTTTTGGACCTTGGGGCCTGGTCATTTGGCAGTAGTCTTCAAGCCAGTGGTGGACTTAAGGCCTGTGGACTCGGTGGATCAATCTTCCTAAAATGTAGGCCTCACCCTATCATCCCATTCAATAAACTTCAGTAGCCCCTTACTGAGGCAGCTAGGTGGATCAATGGTTAGAGCACCTACCCTGGAATCAGGAGAACCTGAGCTCAAGTTCAGCCTCTAACACTTACTGGCTGTGTGATCCTGGACAAGTCACTTCACCCTGCTTGCCTCAGTTTCCTCATTTGTAAAATGAGCTGGAGAAGGAAATGATAAACCCCTCCAGTATCTTTGCCAAGAAAACCCCAAATGGGATCACAGAGAGTCAGACATGACTGAAATGACTCAATGACAAGCTCCCTATTACTTCTAGGATCAAATATAAAATTCTTTGTTTGACTTTTAAAGCCCTTAATAACCTAATTCCTTCCTACCCTTCCAGTCTTATTACACCTTTCTCCCCTCTACTTAGTTATCTTATTCTCCTGCACCTACTCTTTGACTCCAGCCTCCCTTGAATACAACTACATCTCCCTAGCCTGTGCATTTTCACTTGTTGTCCCCCAGATCTGGCATTCTCTCCCTCCTCATCTCTGTCTCTGGGCTTCCCTGGCTTCTTTCAAGTCCCAGCTAAAACCCAGTCTTCTGCCAGAAGCCTTCCCCTATCCCCCTAAGTGGAGTGCTTTCTCTCTGAGATTACCTCCAATGTATCCAGTGTATATCTTGTTTATACATAGTTATTGCATGTTGTATCCCCTATTAGAGCTCCCTTGAGCTCTTGGAGAGCAGAGATTCTTTGTTTGTATCCTGGCACTTAGCATGGTGCCTGGCCCATGTTTGTTGACCTGACTACAGGCCTAGATGGCCTCTGTGTAAGCGCTGATGGCTTTGGCACTGTTGGCCTGCATCTTCTTCAGTCCCTTTTTGCTATATTTCTTAGCAGAGCACATGTTTCTAAGAAACTTGAGATCAGCCTCTTTCAAAGACTCTTATCTCTGTGATCTGGGTTTCTTGATGCCATCTCTGAGTCATTTGAAGAATTGGTTATGGGTAGGATGGTTCATGGAGTTGACTTGTTTTACCCTACCACTGCCCCAGCTGCCAAGATTCATTTACACAGCCTAAGGTACTGTCATTTCTATTAAGTATGCATATACGACCTCCCCCACCCCAGACAATTTGGGTTTACATCAATCTATAGTTTTATCACACTTAAAGGTGAAAGGGCACATTTAGAACAAAGGCTAAAGAATGCTTTCTGAACACAAAGGAAATCAAGGATTGTAAAGTGAATGGTAATCCATAAAACATTCAATTTCTGTCCCTGGAGAGAGGGAATGGGATGGATGGGGTGGGTTTCACCCAGTACAGGGTCCCGGCTTAGGTGGTCTTCACCTCCCCAATCAGGAATCAACACAACCACTCCCAACTGGCTTGAGTTTTTTCTTCCTCTTCTTTTTTTTTTTTTTTTTGGAGTGGGGAAAGCAAGACAAGTGCCTAAGGTCACACAGTTAGTAAGTGTCAAATATCTGAGGCTGGATTTGAACTCAGATGCTGATTCCAGGGCCAGCTCTCTATCCACTGTGCTACCTAGCTGCCCCTATCATTCACTTTCAAGAACTTCGTCTTCCTCTTGCTAGTTTGGCTTCCTGTCTCTGCAGCTCACCACCCCCTTTCAAGCCCAAGTTCAAAGACAGAAGACCCAGGGATCAGGAAATCCTGAATAAAAAAAGCAGTTCCTAACATCAGGGCAGATACCCAGGTCCCAGGTCTCTCCAGATATTTTCCCTGTGGGTGGGACTGAGGATGAGCTCTATCTATCAAATGAGAGGGTCAAATTAGATGGTCTCTTAGGTGCTGTCCAGCTCTAAATCTCTGGGGCCCTTAAGGGCACTGCCGTGTTTGGGATAGTCACTCCTTGCCCACGTTTCCCCCATTCTCCCCACCTCCCTCCACCATTTGGGGCCATATTAAGGAGCAATCTGAGAATTACATTAAGATGCTGTTAATTCTGGCATTTCTAGACCCTCGGCCTGCTGCTCAGGATCAAATTCTTGTAGTGAAACAGAAGAACAGGTGAGTATATCTGGTGGTCTCCATTATTCTAACATCTCTCATTCTCTAGCTAAGCTGTCAATCAACATCAGACCAACCAATTGACAGTTTTAATCAACTGTTATCCTGTAGTGTTCTAGGCAGCTGTGTGGCACAGTAGACAGGCCTGGAGTCAGAAAGATCTGAGTTCAAATCTAGCCTCAGACACGCACTATCCGGGTGACCCTGGGCAAGTCACTTCACCCTGTTTGCCTCCATTTCCTCATCTGTAAAATGGTCTGGAGAAGGAAATGGCAAACCGCTCCAGTATCTTTGTCAAGAAAACTCTACATAGGATCATGAAGAGTGGGACACACCTGAAATGACTGAACAACAGTAATAACGTACTGTAGTTAGGTGGTTTGCGGCTGGTGGTTTCTACAACTCACAACATTAGTGGAAAGAAAGAATGGTAGTATTCTCCTTGCCGCGTGTTTTCATGGACCGCGTAACTATTTCTGGGGCCTTCTGTCAATGAAAAATATCTCCAAGCTCCTACGTTTGAAGCCGGAGTACGTACTTGAGTAAGTACTTGAGAACCATTGGCAAACTCAGAATATTTTGTTCTTTAATATAGATATTTAAGTAGTTTTAACTGTGTTTCTGCTGGTGAATAAAGCAAGAGGAGCCTTGGGTCAGTTGTCTTGGAGGAGAAGGACATCCCATGATTGTCATCATCACAGAGCATTGTGAAGAGCCTGCCCATGCTGGCCATTTGCTCGGCATGAGTCAGAGGAGTGTAGATAGGATCTCTGCCCTCTGGCAGCTGACAGTCCAAGGATGTGTCTACTTTTTTCTAAAAAATCCAACTATTGAACAAATAAACATCTACTGTGTGCAGGGCATATTGATTGGTGCTGAGGAGACACACACAAACACACGCACACAGTAGTCCCTAACCTCAAGGAGCTTACATAGGGGAGGAGGGTAGGAAGAGATCCAATACAGAAATAAATTAAAAAAAAAGAAACAAGGAAAGTTGAGAAGGAAGAGAGTATGAATGTCTAGGGAGGGAGTAGATCAAGGAAGGCTTTACGAAGAAAGTGGCTCTTGAATTGAGCTTTGAAAGAAAAGATGAATGAATCAATCGAAAAGCACTTGTTAAGCACCCATTATGTATCAAGTACTGTGCTAAGCGCTGGGCATACTTTGTCCTCAAGTTAATGACTGGATGTCCATGATCATGATGATAATAACTAAAAACTAGCTCTTTAAGGTTTGCAAAGTGCTTTACATAGGTTATCTCATTTGAGTCTAATAGTAGAGACATTCTGTACAAAGGGGAGCATTGGCCAGAGAAGGGTACTTTGGTTCATAAATTAGAGGGATGGTGAGGGTGACCATATGGAAACCAAATGACACACCCATATGGGAACAAAAGAACAATGGCAGAGTAGATATGATCACTGTTTGTGTGTGAGTGGGGAAGGTGGGTGGTGAGGCCATGGAGCAGCTGGCCAGAGAATCAGGACTGAAGTGAAGCATGTCTGGTCTGCTGTTTTTCCCGAAGTAGTGGTCTGAGAGAGGTGGTCAAAAATCAGAAAGTCAAAGATCCTAAGAGGATTCCAGAGGGAGTGTATCCCAGACATGTATATTGAATGTACAGTCATGAGAGGTGGACCACGTATTAAGTTCTGGGAAAGCTAGGAATCTCTTCTGGCTGGAACATAGAATTCATTAAGAGGAATAGCATGGATAAGACTCAAAAGGTAGATGGAAATCAGATTTTAGAGGACCTTAAAGACTAGATCAAGGAGTTTGCATGTCATCCTATTAGCAATTAAGGAGCAACTAAGGATTTTTAACTGTCAAGTCTGTACCTTAGGAAGATTGTTTTAATAACTATGTGAGGAGTTGGAATTAGGAAAGACTAGCGACAAGGAGACTAATTAGAATGATATTACAGTAAGATAGGTGAGAAATGATGACTATCTGAATTAGGGTGGTGGCCATGTGAGTGGAGAGGAGTTTGGATGTGAGAGATATCCTGGAGGAAGAGTCCACAGTAGTTGGTGGGGTTGGTGGGGAGGAACAAACAGTGACTAGGAGCTTACTAATGTGGATGGATGCCTGGGAGGATAGTGGTACTCTGAGTAGAAATAAGGAAGTTTGAAAGAGGGAGTGGCTGGAGGGAGAAGATAATGAATACTGCTGTGAACATGTTGAATTAGAAGTGCCACTGGGACATTTAAGGTGGAAATATCCAGCAGCCAGTTTCCAGATTGGAGTTTAAGATGGATCAGGGTTGGATATAAAGATGTGGAAATCACCTGTGGAGGAATGACACTTGGATCTATGGGAGTTAATGAGAGTGTAGAGGGTAGAGACAGAAGAGAACAAGTTCTAAGGCAGAGCCCTAGGGAACATCCACAGCATGGCGGGAGGAACTGGATGATAGTCTAGCAAAGGACAACGAGAAGGAGTAGTTAGGTGGAAGGAGTGCCAGGGGAGAGCAGGGAGATAAGGGAGGAGAATATCCAGGAGTAGCGTGGGTTAAACGATATGAACATTTTCAGAGGTCAACAATAGCTGTCATTGTATAACATTCTAAGAGTTGCAAAGCACTTATTTGATCCTCACAACTCTGTGAGATTTTATTTCCCCCATTTTACAGAGAAGAAAACTTAAGTTGATAGAGGTTAAGAGAGATCAGTGAAGGCTTGTTGTAACAGTATAGGTCAGAGGGGATGAAGGCTTGAGCTAGGATGCTGTCTATGTGTGTGGACAGAAAGGGACAATAGGAATTGGCTTTCTCTGCTACATGGAAATACATTTTTTTCTGCCTTGTTTGATTTTCTACCCTGCTCCTCTTGGTAGCTATTGCACACCTCTCCTCAATGCTTCCCACCCTCCCCCCACAACCTTCTAAGTCAGCAGATGCTATCGCCTCCCACTTTACTGAGAAAATAGAGACCACCCACAGTGAGCTTCCTCTTTCCCTCCACTCCTCACCTCAGAACCTTTCCATATCTTCATGAGTCCTCTCCTTTATTTCCTGTCTCTTAGGAAGAAGTGTACCTTCTCCTTGCCAAGATCAGCTCTTCTGCCTGAGCCCTCATTCCCTTTCCCTCCCATATTGTCTAGAAGCTTGCTCCTTCAGTATTCTCTCTCTCTCTCACTCTCTCTCTCTCTCTCTCTCTCTCCCTCACCCCCTCTCTGTGTTTTCCTCTCTCTCTCTTCTCCCCCTCTGCCCCTCTCTCTCTCACTCTCTGTCTTCTCCCCCTCCCCCTCTCTTTCCTCTGTTTCTCCTTCTCCCTCCTCTCCTCCCCTGCCTCTCCCCCCACCCCTTTCTCATTCATCTTCAATCTCTCCTTGTCTACTGGCTCCTTCCCTGTGGCCCACAAACATTGTCAGGTCTCTCCGATCCTTAGAAAGCCTTTACTTGATTTCGCCGTTCCTTCAAGCTACACTACCCTGTATCTCTCCTCTCTTTCTTGGCCAAACTCCTAGAAATACCCATGATCACTCATTGCTGCCACATCTTCACCTTCCACTCACTTCTCAGTGCCTCAAGGTCTGGATCCTGACTTCATCACTCTACAAAAACTGCTCTCTCTCTCAGGTTACCAGTGATCACTTAACTGTTGAACTCAAAGGCCTTCTTTTAGACTTTATCCTCCTTGATAGTGAAGGCTAGGTAGGGCAGTGGGCAGTGGCTCGTGTAAAAGATTACTGGATTTGGAGTCAGGAAGACCTGACTATTCAAATCCTTCCTCAGATGTTTACTAGGTATGTGATTCTGGGCAAGTGGCTTAACCTCTGTCTGCCTTCATTTTCCCATCTGTAAAATGGGGATAATAGTAGCATCTCTCTCCCAGAGCTGTTGTGTGGATCAACATGTAAAGCGCTTTGCAAACCTTAAAGTGCTATGTAGATGCTGGCTGTTGTTACTATTGACCAAAAAATGGATTTACAAGAAAGGAAGGAAGGAAACGAAACGATAACTTATGAAGCCCTTTTTGTTGTTGCTAAGTTGTTTTAGTCATGTCTGACTCTCCACGACCCCATTTGGGGTTTTCTTGGAAGAGATACTTAAGTGGTTTACCATTTCCTTCTCCAATTCATTTTACAGATGAGGAAAATGAGGCAAACGGTGTTAAGTGACTTGCCCAGGGTCACACAGCTAATAAATGTCTGAGGACAGATTTGAACTCAGGTTACTATATGCCAGGGCAACTAGGTGGTGAAGTGGGTAGAGGATTGGGCTTGAAATCAGGAAGACTCATCTTCCTGAGTTGGGAAAGCCTTCATCTAGAAGATGAGATTTTAGTTGGGAGAAATCAGAAGTCAGAGTGGAGAAAGGAGAATATTCCAAGTATGGGGGACAAGCAGAGAAATGCCCAGACCTGAGAGATGGAAGGATACATGTTGGAGAGTGAGATAGAGAAAGACTGGAAAGGTGGGGGGGGGGGGGGGCTGGGTTATTCAGGACTTTGAATATCCAACAGAGGATTTTGTATTCCATCCTAGAGACTCCACAAATGAGCAAAGTTTCCCACAGTCTGTCTTGGACTTCAAGGTCAATTTCTTCTGGGAAATCCTTAAAATAATTCTAGCCCATTTTGTGCCAGGAAGTCAGAACTTTTTTGTACCATCTGAGATTACATGAGAACTTGCACGTCTAAATGAGTTCTTTTGCCCCCCACCCCTGCTCCCTCAGCCTGGGAGGTTGATGTTTGTCTCCAAGACGATTCCACTTGCAGTAAATTGCAGGGAGGGAGGAGGGGGTCTGCTTTGGGAAGTGCCTTCAGAGCCAGTTAGCATTCAGGAGAGAAAATTAGTCTCCTTGCTTTAGACTTCTAGTGCCCCCTCCTAGAAGAGATCTCTTTTATCACCCACCCCTTTGTTAGTTCTTTCCCCAGCCCTACCGAACTCCTTGAAAATACCTTCGGATTTCTTTTTTATGTATTTTAATAATCATAGCTTTAAATGCAGTTCAACATTTTTCATATTCCTATCACAGAATCCTGTTGTTCAGCCCAGAGTACAAAAATAAAGACAACACCATCCCACACCTCAATCGGTAAGAATTTAAGTTTCTACAAGGTTCCAAGTAAGGGCAGCCAGGTGGTGCAGTGGGTGGAGCACTGGGCCTGGACTCAGGAAGACTCTTTTTCTCAAGTTCAAATCCAGCCTCAGACACTTACTAGCTGTGTGACCCTGGGGAAGTCACTTCACCCTGTTTGCCTCAGTTTCCTCATCCGTAAAATGAGCTGGAGAAGGAAATAGCAAACTACTCCAGTAAAGAACAGTTGGGCACAACTGAAAAAGACTCAGCCACAAAAACATGGCAGGCACTGTGCTAGGTAGTGAAGGACACAACCACAAAACTAACAGCTACTATTTATACAGCTCTTTACAAATAGTCTTCCATTTTAGCCTCACTAACAGCCTACTGTTATCCCTGTCTTACAGATGATTTTACAAATGGGAGGCTGGACTAGATTAACATTTTAGTTTGTGATTCTTTGAGAAGAAGCGACCTATTCAGTATGATTTGGATTATAGGTCCAGAGACTGAGGGAACATTTAGAAGTCATTGCCCTTCTGGCCATGCCTCTGACTTTAACAACACGCCACAGCTGGAGTCTCACCCTCGAAACTCCCTCAATGCGAGGGGCTTCCTCATCCTGGGACATTCCTGTGCCATCCTGTTCCCCTTCTCCCATGGGTGAGTTCCTCCATTGGGGGAGGGGTCCATCATGGCCAACCTTTGTTCTCTTTCTGGCTGTGCTTCTAACTTTCTGGACACCAACATCCCTCCTCCACATCCCCCAGTACAGAGACCTTCATTTCCCCCCACCCCACCCCCATCTTCTCCCTGCTTTTCACCTCTTTTTATGTGTTGTCTTTCCCCATTAGAATCTAAGTTCCTTAAGAACAGGGACTATTTTTCTTCTTTCTTGCGTTTTTGTTTATTTATTATTTATCCCCAGCATACAGCACTGTTCCTGGAACATAATAAGTGCCTGATAAATGCTCATTACCTCCTAATACAGTCCCCTCGTTTTGCATAGGAGCATGCTGCAAAACTTGTCTGATCAAAAACATCTGCCCCCATGAGAACATGGTCTGAAATTCCCAGAATTAGAGGGGTGGAGCCAAGATGGCAGCTTGAAAACAGGGACTCGCTTAAGCTCTCCCCCAAACCCCTGTAAAAAATGACTCTAAACAAATTCTAGAGCTACAGAACCCATGAAATAACAGAGGGAAACAAGTCTCCAGACTAAGACAGCCTGGATGGTCACTGGGCAGGGTTTATTGCACTGTGCTGGGAGCGGAGTGCAGCCCAAAGTAGGCTGAGCCAGGGTAGATCGAAGCAGAGTAGAATGGGTGGAGCAGGCCTCAGGGCCCTGAATCACTGAGCTGTGGCGGTTACCAGACTTCTCAACGCACAAATGCCAAAGATAACAGAGCAGGTCGGTGGGAAAACTGCTGGATCTGGGTGAGAGAAATGCATGGTCTGGCCCCAGCCCCAGGGGCAGCAGAGGTGGTGCAGCAGCAGCAACAGCAGCAGGAAGCCCTGGCAGCTGCTTCCAGAGCTCTAGCATCAGCTGCTTCTGGAGCCCCTGGCCCATATGGTGGGAGGAATCAAGCAGCTGATCAGAGCAGGAGTACAGAGAGTGCTTTGCTGGCACTGAGGTAAGGTTCTCTTGCTTCACCCTGCTTGGATCCGGGTCGAGGTCCTGGTTGGCAGTTCTTGGGGACTGTCGCAGAGCTTTGTGGTAGCTGTGAAGAGAGATTCCTCCTGGTGGTTACATAGCAGAAAAGAGTTCCTACACTCCCAGACCAGAGCACAGGCCAGGAGAAGAGCATCATACCACCTCAGAATAGAAGCAGCTCTGAAAATAGCAGCGCAAAACCCCTGAAGCTTGGGACAAATCACTCTCCACTCTGGAAGCGGTAATACCCTGACAAAAAGCTCAAAAGTCAAGTAATTGGCTGGGGAAATGAGCAGGCAGTGTAAAAGGACTCAGACTCAAACTATAGAATCTTTTTTTGGTGACAAAGAAGACCAAAACATACAGCCAGAAGAAGGCAACAAGGTCAAAGAGCCTACATCAAAAGCCTCCAAGAAAAACATGAATTGATCTCAGGCATGGAAGGGCTCAAAAAGCATTTGGAAAAGCAAGTTAGAGAAGGAGAGGAAAAATTGGGAAGAGAAATGAGAGTGATGCAAGAAAACCACGAAAAACTAGTCAACAACTTGCTAAAGGAGACCCAAAAATACTGAAGAAAATAACACCTTAAAGAATAGACTAACTCAAATGGCAAAAGAGCTCCAAAAAGCCAATGAGGAGAAGAATGCCTTCAAAGGTAGAATTAGCCAAATGGAAAAGGAGGTCCAAAAGACCACTGAAGAAAACACCACCTTAAAAATTAGAATAGAGCAAGTGGAAGCTAGTGACTTTATGACAAATCAAGAAATCATAAAACAGCCAAAAAAGTGAAAAAATGGAAGACAATATGAAATATCTCATTGGAAAAACCATTGACCTGAAGAATAGATCCAGGACAGATAATTTAAAAGTTATTGGACTACCTGAAAGCCATGATCAAAAAAAGAGCCTAGACATCATCTTTCAAGAACTTATCAAGGAAAACTGCCCTGATATTCTAGAACCAGAGGGTAAAATAGAAATTGAAAGAATCCACCGATCGCCTTCTGGAAAAGATCCCAAAAAGAAAACTCTGAGGAATATTGTAGCCAAATTCCAGAGTTCCCAGGTCAAGGAGAAAATATGGTAAGCAGCCAGAAAGAAACAATTTGAGTATTGTGGAAACACAATCAGGATTGCACAAGATCTAGCAGCTTCTACATTAAGGGATCAAAGGGCTTGGAATATGATATTCTGGAGGTCAAAGGAGTTAGGATTAAAACCAAGAATCACCTACCCAGCAAAACTAAGTATAATACTCCAGGCCAAAATATGGATTTTCAATAAAATAGAGGACTTTTAAGCATTCTTGATGAAAAGACCAAGTGAATAGAAAATTTGACTTTCAAATACAAGAATCAAGAGAAGCATGAGAAGGTAAACAGGAAAGAGAAATCATAAGGGACTTGCTAAAATTGAACTTTTTTGAAATTCCCAGAATGAGAATCACCTTCCAGTTGGCCAGCAGAAGTAGAAGCATTATTTCCAGAAGGCCCCTGTGAAAATACAACTTGTCATGTTAGACATCAACCTGGATTGACATTAGACATCCTAGCATATGGGTTTTGCAGTCAGTTCAGCATCAGTGCCCCAAGAAGTAAAGAGTGACCTTCAGGACCCAGCCAAGTGAAAGAAGAGAAGAGAACTCATCTGGGAACAAGATCTTGTTTGTACGTGAGCTAGGTAGGAACAAAGCTATGCACATGAGCTCAGGATGATCCCACTCTCCCCATAGACCAAGGTAGGATTAAGTTTGGGGAGAAATATTTGTATTTGCTATATCTTTGACACATATATCCCTCTGTGAAAGCTAATTGGTGTTTAGGAGTCAATCACTGGCACCTAACAGTGAGGAGAACACAACAGTAGAGGTCTCAAGCCGATGGTATTAGAGAGATACTCCAGTTTCTCAGGACACCCACTGGAACCCTGGAGGAGGTATAACAGGTCTGACTCTGAGAAAGTGAGCCAGAGCATACTGGCTATAATATCAACCCAGACCAATCAATAAAACATTTTTTGAGTTTAAGTGGCTCCTTTCTATGTGTCAGGCACTCTACTAGGGATACAAAAAGGAGCAAAAGAGTCCCTGCCCTCAAGGAATTTACAATCTAATGGAGGAGACAATATGCAAACAAGTATATACACAACTAGCTATGTACAGGAGGGAAGGCACTAGAATTAAGAAGGGTTGGGGAAGGCTTCTGGTAGAAGACAGGATTTTAGATGGGACTTAAAAGAAGTCAGGGAGGTCAGTAGTCAGAGTGGAGGAACGAGAGTGCTCCAGGGATGGGGGAGAGCCACAGAAAATGAACAGCACTGAGAGATGGAGTGTGTTGTTTGTGGAACAGCCAAGAGGCTGGTGTCACTGGGTGGAAGAGTATATATTAGGGAGCAAGGTGTGAGAAGACTTCTTAGAAAGGCAGGAGGGGGCTAGGTTGTGAAAGGCTTTGAATGCCAAACAGAACATTTTGGAATTGATCCTGGAGGCAACAGGAGGCCACTGGAGTTTATTGCATGGTGAGAGGGGCAGAGTTTGATGTGCTCGGACCCATGCTTTAGGAAAATAACTCTGAAACATAGTAATGCTTAATAAATGCATTAGCAAGGCAAAATCAACCAATCAATCCCAACCAACAAGCATTTACTTACTGTGTGCCAGGCCCTGGAACAACGGGCAGCATCAGGTCAGAAGGTCATTACCAGCCAGGAGGATCACATGGGGACAACATGGCAGGTCCACAGGTAACAAGAGTGAGGGAGAGTATTCCAGGCATTCGATTTCTACTTGCTATTTGTCCTTCATCCTCAAAGAGGATCATGACATCAGAAAGATGATGACATGACTTGCAATTGAATTGGATTTAAATGTGGGAGGGCTGTGCAAGGTCATTTTCTCTTCCAGAGTCCTCTGGGTCCAGTGACCTAATACTCATCGGGACAACTGGAGATGGCCCCAGATGCACTGGGGGACCTCGGCCTTTTCAAGCTGTTTTCAACAGGTCTCTGTGTCTTTGCTCTGTCTGTTTTCTGGTATGTAGGTAGGTAGGCCATAACCTAACTACACATATGAATAAGGGGAGGTTAGGCATTGGGAGCAGACACAGAGACAAGAGGAGTACAGGAAAAAGGCAGAAAGGTGTTAGAGAGAGAGGGAAGCAGGGATGAGCACAGGGGGAAGAGGGGCTCAGAAGGCAAGCCCTGGTGGGGGCAGCTAGGTGGCACAGTGAGTAGAGCAGTCAGCACCGGCCCTGGAGTCAGGAGGACCTGAGTTCAAATCTAGCTTCAGACACTTGACACACTTACTAGCTGTGTAACCTTGGGCAAGTCACTTAACCCCAATTGTCCTGCCTTCTCCCCTCAAAAAAAAAAAAAAAAGGAAGGCGGGCCCTGAGGAACAAGTGCCTGGGGCAGAGGAAGGGCACCAGGAGGGAGATAAGGAAGGGTGAGGTTAGTTAGCCAGGAGCCCAGCCCTGTTTACCACACTGACAAGTTCCATCATTCATACTTTATCATAGACTGGGTTACCAGGAAGAAGACAGGTCCCCATCTCCCACTCGGGGGTTATAGAGTGCCCTCTCTGGCACTGTAGGCACCGTACAAAGCCAAAAATAATATCAGAAAAAAAAATAATCTCTCTGCTCATTGCCAGTGGGGAGTAAGAGGGAACAGGAAACAAAGAGTTTGCAGCTGCATTCTTGTAACTCATTATGTATGAAGAGGTTAGGTTCATTGGGAAATCAAATTCTGAAACCAAGTCTCTAGCAAGGCAGGCTTAGAAAAACCTGTGGATCCTCACCCACATGGTAGAGATAGGAATCTACCTCTTCATGCCTCCTAAAGCACTAATCAGTTGCCCAATATTGGCCAGGCTCAGAATTCCCTTTGCTTCTATAAACATCCTGCAGTGCTGGTTCCTTCCCTCTTCCTGGTGTGTCTTCTTCTCAATCGGACATCCCGATCCTCCTGCCTGAGATGGAGTAAATTTCTTGGAATCAGAGAGTCTTGGGAAGTTGGGATTTGCAGCCAGGGCTAGCTCAGGGTTAGGGTGGCCAAAATCAAGATGAAAAAGATAGAACCAGACAAATCAAATAAGCAAAAACAAAACAAAATTTAAAAAACCAATTTTTAAAAAAATGTAGCCATAAACCTAACTGGACATATGAATAAGGGGAATCTAGGACTGACTGGTCAGGCAGCTTATATGCCCAATGGGCAGCAACCCTGATCTAGGCAGAAATATGATGTCTGATACCTTCTGAGCCCTCTCCCCTCCCTGTTCTATGTCCTAGAATCAGGAAACATACAGTAGGATGTCAGAATTGAAAGAGGACATCATGGCAATCTGATATGGTCTCATTGTACAGAAGAGAGAATGAGGGCTCATAGAGAGAAACTGACCTTCCCAAGATCACACAGCCTCTTAGGAGAACCACAAGTAGAACCCAAGTTTCCTGTCTCCAAAGTACTGTTTTCTTTCCATTGTTCCACAATGTCTCCCTTCTTCCATCCTTTCTTTTTCCCCTTTTCCGAGCCTGCATGTCTCTGTATCCTTTTTAGGTTTGGGAAAAGTGGGGGGCAGAGATCAGTTTAGAGCTTTGGTGCCATTAGAATTGAATAGGGTCTTATAATCTATCACAGGATCTTAAGATCTTAGATATAGAGCTGGAAGGAACCTTAGAAGGCCATTAAGTCAATTTTATAGATGAATAAACAGAAAAGGGGAAATGCTTTACCCAAAGCATGCAGCTAGTTTGTGACAGAGCTATAACTCAAGCCCACGTCTCTTGTCTCTCAGTCCAGTGTCCTCCCCACTATGCCATAGCACCGTTTATTACCTGCTCCTCTCTCATTAGTGCTCAGTTGGCCATTATGGGGGAAACAGGCCAGTCCAATCTATGCCCAGTGATTCCCAAATGTTGGAAACCAATGCTGCCAGTCACTTTTCCTCTCCTCTGGCCCCAAAACACAACCAGACACAAATGGTTTCCTCATCTTTTCCCCTCTGTGTGCTTGGAATATTGCAAGAAAAAGCCTAGGAGCAGAAATAAGAGTGACTGCAGGAATCAGCTCTGGCTGAAGTCAAAATATGAAGGAGAGAGACCTGTGAGGAGAGACAGGAATAGGGAACAGAGGAGAGAAAAACTAAGTCCAATAGGGAGCAGGAACCATGCATGGTGTTGGTGTGGGAGATTAATCTTGACATTTTTTGAGGCAATGGAGATTAGGTGACTTGCCCAGGGTAACAAATTAGTTAATATCTGAGGCCAGATTTGAACTCAGGTCCTCCTCTATACACTGTACCATCTAGCTTCCCCTAATGTTGTTGTTTTGTAGAGATGTGGCATGCAGGAAGGGGAAAGGAATAAGCTCATATGGCCTCTATTATGTACCAGTAGCTGTGCAAAGTCCTTTGCAAATATTATCCCATTGATATCTAAAAAATAAAATTGAGGAGTGAGAGAGGAATATACTGGGAGAGGGAGAAAGGGAGAGGTAGAATGAGATAAATTATCTCACATAAAAGAGGCAACAAAAAGCTTTTACAGTGGACAGGAAGAGGGGGGAGATGAGAGGGAATGAGTGAACCTTATTCTCATTGGATTTGGCTGAAAGCGGGAATAACATACACACTCAATTGGGTATCTTACCCCACAGGAAAGTAGGGGGGAAAGGAATAGGGGGTATGATAAAAGGGAGGGCAAATTGGAGGGGGTAGTCTGAAGCGAACACTTTTGAGGAGTCAAAAGAGAGAATAGAGTAAATGAGGGGTGGGATAGGATGGAGGGAAATATAGTTAGTCTTTCACAACATGACTCTTATGGAAGTGTTTTGCATGACTACACATGTGTAACTTATATCAAATTGTTTGCCTTCTCAATGAGGGTGGGTGGGGAGGGAAGAAGGGAGACAATTTGAAACTCAAAATTTTAAAAAAGAATGTTAAAAATTGTTTTTACATGGAACTGGGAAATAAGATGTACAGGCAATGGGGTATAGAAATCTGTCTTGCCCAACAGGAAAATAGAAGGGAAGGAGATAAGGGAAGGGATAAGGGAAGGGGGTGGTGGTGATACAAGGGAGGGCAGTTTTGGGGAAGGGGCAATCAGAATGCATGCCATCTTGGGGTTGGGGAGGGGAGACATGGGGAGAAAATTTGGAATTCAAAATCTTGTGGAAGTAAATGTTGAAAACTAAAAGTAAATAAATTAAATAAATAACAAAAGAATTTTAAATATTATCCCATTTGATCCTCAAAACAACTCTGGGAGGTAGGTTCTGTGATTACACCCATCTTACAGGTCTCGGCAACAGAAGAGATATGGGGGTGAGAGGTAGTGAGGTTAGGTTGTGAGCCTAGGGGACTGGAAGATAGTGTTACCCTCTACAGTAATAGAGAAAGTGGTTAAGAGGAGAGAGGTTAGGGGGAAAGAGAATGAATTATGTTTTAGACATATTGAGTTTAAAACGACTACTGGACATCGAGTTCAAGATGTCTGAAAGGCAGAGGAAGGTGTGAAATTGGAGGTCAGCGGAGAGGTTTGAGAATCATCAATATAGCAATGGTAATTAAATCCATGAGAAGTGATGAGATCATCAAGTGAAGTAGTAGAGAGGGAGAAGAGAAGAGGGTCCAAGTTAGAGAACTCCGGGACACCAGTGGTTAAAGGGTGTAATTTGGGTGAGGATCCAGCCAAGAAGACTTCAAAAGACCAGCCAGATAGGTCAGGGGAGAACCAGGAGAGAAAGGTATCTTGTGAACCTAGAGAAAAGGGAGGGGCAAAGAGAAGAGAGTGATCGATAACACCAAAGGATGCAGAGAGGTCAAGTAGAATGAAGACTGAGAAAAGATCACTGGATATGGCAACTAAGAGATCATTAGTAACTTTGGTGGGAGTTCAGAAGCCAGATTGCGAGGGAGAAGAGAATGAGAGAAAGTAGAGTCACCAGTTGGAGATGGTCTTTGTGAAGGGTTTAGCTACAAAAGGCAGAAGAGATATAGGACCATAGTTGGCAGGAATGGGAGGTTCAAGTGAGGATTTTTTCAAGATGGGGGAAGATGGGCGTATTTGTACGCAGCAGGAAATGAGTCAGTGGAGGAGGAGAGGTTGAAATAAGTGATAGGATGGGGATAACAGAGGTAGCAATCTCTTGGAAGAGACAGGATGGAATGGGTTCACTTGAACAGGTAGAAGGATGAGCCATATAAAGAGTAAGGTCATTTCATTGTGTGAGACAGGCGTGAAGGAGGAGATAGTGGCAGAAGCATCTGAATAACAAGAGATGAGGAAGGGCCCTTTGACCCAGCAATACCACTTCTAGGGCTGTATCCCAAAGAGATCACACAAGTGGGAAAAGGAACCATATGTACAAAAATATTTATAGCGGCTCTTTTTGTAGTAGCAAAGAACTGGAAATCAAGGGAATGCCTGCCAATTGGGGAATGGCTGAACAAGTTGTGGTATATGAAGGTAATGAAATACTATTGTGCTATAAGAAATGGGGAAGATACAGACTTCATAACAACCTGGAAAAACCTACACGATATAATGCTGAGCAAGGGGAGCAGAACTAGGAGAACATTATACACAACCACAGATATATGGATTCTGTGATGAACTAACCCTGTGCAAAGACAACTCCAAAGGACTCATGATGGAGAGAGCTATCTACATCCAGAGAAAGAACTATGGAGTCTGAATGCAGATTGAGGCAAACTGTTTCCTCTCCTTTTTCCCTCTTTTGTTTTTGGGGTTTTTTTTTTTTGGTTTTGTTTCTTCTTTCTCATGATTCATTCCATTGGTCATACTTCTTCTTTACAACTTGACTATTGTGTAAATAAGTTTAATGCGAAGTTATATGTAGAAGATAAGATTTCATGCCATCTTGGGGAGGGAGAGCGGAGGGGGGAAGAAAATCTGGAACTTAAAATTAAGCAGAACTGAATGTTGTAAACCAAAAATAAAAAATCTTAATTTTAAAAAAAAGATCAATCACTATGAATGACTTAGCTATTCTAAACAGTACAATGATCTAAAACAGTCCCAAAGGACTCATGAAGAAAAAGGCTATTTCCCTTCAGAGAAAGAACTGATGGCATCTGAATACAGACTGAAGCTTTCTATTTTTCACATCTTTTCTTCCCTTCCTTCCTTCCTTCCTTCCTTCCTTCCTTCCTTCCTTCCTTCCTTCTTCTCTTTCTTTCTTTGTTGCTTACTTCCACAAAATTGCTAATATGGAAAAGTTTTAGATGGCTGATTATGTATAATCTGTATCAGATTGCTTACTCTCATGGGAAATGAGGTGAGGAGGGAGGGAGAGATAAAATTTGGAAAGCAAAACAAAAAAAGAATATTAAAAATTGTTTATACATGTAACTGGAGAAAATAAAATATTATTTATTTATTTATTTGGGGAAAAAAAAGAGATGAGGAAGAGGGGAGAAGAGAGAGCTCACAGCAAAAGGGCTCAATTTTTTCTCCAAATTGTGAGTCAAAGATCACAGCTGTGAGGGGGAGTCATGAGAGATTTGAGGAGGGATGTAAAAGTTTGGAAGAGCTTCTGTGGACAGTGGGAGAGTGGGTTGATGAGGAAGGTATACTAAGATTGCCCAGGAGCAGTGAGAGCTCAATTAAGGTTGTGTAACATAAATTTATAGTGGACCAAACCAGAACATCACATAGTTTTCTCCACCTTCATTCTGCAGTATGTGTAGGAGCAAAAGTAGCAGGAGAGGTAGGAGTCATCCAAAGCTGAGGCTTGGCAGGACAGATTTGGCAATAGGATAAGAAGAACAGTACAAAGTTGAACTGGTTCAAAGGGAGTTAAGATAGGGAAAAAAGGAAAAAGTGCCTAATTCAGGAGAGATGGCCTGGGGGAAAATTGAGATATCAGGTGATTGGAGGTCACACTTTGGACAAAGAATAGGATTTTGTAAGGGAAGGCAGAGAGAGAGGTGAAAAGTCAATAGGTTTTAGAAAAGGGGAATTTCAGAGTTCTTGAACATAAAGATGGCACATTTGTACGTGAGGGCAAGATCAAAAGTATGATCATCTTTGTCTATGGCTGAGGTGGGGTGAAGGAGTAGCTAATGGGAAGTGAATAGGTTGAGTAATCGAATGGTTAAGGTATTTGAGAGAGAGTCAATGTCTATGTTAAAGTCCCCTAATTCAAGGGCAGGATTTGGATGGCAAAGAAAAATTATCAGCCATGTGCCAACTCATTGAGGAAGAAAGAAGAGTGACACGGAGGTCTAGAAACAATAGCTACCAGAATTTTGACTGGGTGGTAGATATGAATAGCATGGACCTCAAAGGAAGACAGATTACTGAGTAATAGAGAAAAGGGGAGAACCTGGAAATGGCCATGGGAAGCAAGGAATATTCCAAGTCCCCCACCTCAACCAGTAAGCCACGGAGAATGAACGAAGGTACAGCCAGTGCTGGAAAAGGTGGTTAGGAGGCTGTGCCATCAGTCGGTGGGTGGGTGGAGATTTCAGGAATAACTAGTAGATAGAAAGAGTCACTCCAGTTTTGGTTATTTATAATTCAGTATATTTCTTGGTCCTTTGAAGTTGTTGAGATGGAACAGTCATAGAGTTATATCAAAAACAACTGTGCCACCATCAGCTTCTTACAACTTACAAAAATGCCAAGGTTTCCTCCATCCTTATAAAGCCTTCTCCTGACCACGCTATCCTCTCCAGTTATCATTTCCTACGTCTTCCTTTCACAGCCCTAAACCACCCCCTTCCCCCCACACACACATACAAATGACCTCTTACGAGCTAAATCAAATTATGTTTTCTCAGCCCTCATCTTATCTGACTTCTTTTTTTCTGTATATTTTTTATTTAATATTTAAGTTTTCAATATTGATTTCCACAAGATTTTGAATTACAAATTTTCTCCCCATTCCTACCATCCCCCCCCATTCCAAGATGGCATATATTCTGATTGCCTCATTCCCCTGTCACCCTCCCCTCTTTCACCCCATTCCTCACCCCCCCCCCATCCTCTTTCCCCTTACTTTCTTGTAGGGCAGGATAGATTTCTATGCACCATTCCCTATATATCTTGTTTCCCAACTGCATGCAAAAAAATTTTTTTTTACTTTTTTTAAGCATCTGCTTTTAAAACTTTGAGTTCCAAATTCTCTCCCCTATTCCCTTCCTACTCACCCTCCCTAAGAAGGCAAGCAATTCAACATAGATCACATGTGTATCGTTATGCAAAACACTTCCACAATGCTCAAGTTGTGAAAGACTTAACTATATTTCCTTCCATCCTATCCTGTCCCCCTTTATTCAATTTTCTCCCTTGACCCTGTCCCTTTTCAAATGTGTTTGCTTTTGATTACCTCCTCCCCCTATCTGCCCTCCCTTCTATCATCCCCCCTTTTTTATTACCTTCCCCTTACTTTCCTGTGGAGTAAGATACCCAGTTGAGTGTGTATGTTATTCTCTCCTCAAGTTGAATCCAATGAGAGTAAGATTCACTCATTCACCCTCACCTGCCCCCTCTTCCCTTCCAACAGAACTGCTTTTTCTTGCCACTTTTATGTGAGATACTTTACCCCATCCTATCTCTCTCTTTCTAACTCTCTCAATATATTCCTCTCTCACCCCTTAAATTTATTTCATTTTTTTTAGATATCATCCCTTCATATTCAACTCATCCTGTGCCCTCTGTCTATATTCCCTTCAACTCCCCTAATACTGAGAAAGGTCTCATGAGTTACAAATATCATCGTTCCATGAAGGGATGTAAAGAGTTCAACTTTAACAGGTCCCTTATGATTTCTCTTTCCTGTTTACCTTTCCATGCTTCTCTTGATTCTTGTATTTGAAAGTCAAATTTTCTTTTTTTAAAAAAAATTTTTTATTTAATATATTTAGTTTTCAGCATTGATTTTCACAAGAGTTTGAATTACAAATTTTCTCCCCATTTCTATGCTTCCCCCCACTCCAAGATGGTGTATATTTTGGTTGCCCTGTTCCCCAGTCAGCCCTCCCTTCTGTCACCCCACTCCCCTCCCATCCCTTTTCCCTTCCTTTCTTGTAGGGCAAGATAAATTTCTACACCCCATTGCCTGTGTATCTTATTTTCTAGTTGCATGCAAAAACTTTTTTTTTTGTTATTGAATGTCTGTTTTTAAAACTTTGAGTTCCAAATTCTCTCCCCTCTTCCCTTCCTACCCACCCTCCCTAAGAAGTCAAGCAATTCAACATGGGCCACCTGCGTATCATTATGTATAACCCCTCCACAATACTCACGTTGTGAAAGACTAACTATATTTTGCTTCTTCCTAACCTGTCCCCCTTTATTGAATTTTCTCCCTTGACCCTGTCCCTTTTCAAAAGTGTTTGTTTTTGATTACCTCCACCCCCATCTGCCCTCCCTTCTATCATTCCCCCCCCCTTTTTTAATCTTCTTCCTCCTTCTTTCCTGTGGGGTAAGATACCCAAATGAGTATGTATGGTATTCCCTCCTCAGGTCAAATCTGATGAGAGCAAGATTCACTCATTCCCCCTCACCTGCCTTCTCTTCTCTTCCTACAGAACTGCTTTTTCTTGCCACTTTTATGCGAGATAATTTACCCCATTCTATCTCTCCCTATCTCCCTCTCTCAATATATTCCTCTCTCATCCCTTAATTTGATTTTATTTCTTTTAGATATCTTCCCTTCATCTTCAACTCACCCTGTGCCCGCTCTCTCTCTCTCTCTCTCTCTCTCTCTCTCTCTCTCTCTCTCTCTATATATATATATATATATATATATATATATATATATATATACACACACACACACATACATCTATACATACATATCCACTCACATATACATATATATACATAAACATATATATATATATATATATATATATATATATATATATATATATATACATAATCCCTTCAGCTACCCTAATACTGAGGTCTCCTGAATCATACACATCATCTTTCCATGTAGGAATGTAAACAAAACAGTTCAACTTTAGTAAGTCCCTTGCAATTTCTTTTTCTTGTTCTTTTTTCTTGATTACCTTTTCATGCTTCTCTTGATTCTTATGTTTGAAAGTCAAATTTTCTATTCAACTCTGGTCTTTTCACTGAGAAAGTTTGAAAGTCCTCTGTTTTATTGAAAGTCCATATTTTGCCCTGGAGCATGATGCTCAGTTTTGCTGGGTAGGTGATTCTTGGTTTTAATCCTAGCTCCATTGACCTCCAGAATATCATATTCCAAGCCCTTCAATCTCTTAATGTAGAGGCTGCCAGATCTTGGGTTATTCTGATTGTTTCCACAATACTCAAATTGTTTCTTTCTGGCTGCTTGCAGTATATTCTCCTTGATCTGGGAGCTCTGGGATTTGGTGACAATATTCCTAGGAGATTTCTTTTTGGGGAGGTGATTGGTGGATTCTTTCAATGTCTATTTTGGCCTGTGGCTCTAGAATATCAGGGCAGTTCTCCTTGATAATTTCTTGAAAGATGATATTTAGTCTCTTTTTTTGATCATGGCTTTCAGGTAGTCCAATAATTTTTAAATTCTCTCTCCTGGATCTATTTTCCAGGTCAGTGGTTTTTCCAATGAGATATTTCACATTGTCTTCCATTTTTTCATTCCTTTGGTTCTGTTTGATAATATCTTGATTTCTCATAAAGTCACTAGCTTCCACTTGCTCCAATCTCATTTTTAAGGTAGTATTTTCTTCAGTGGTCTTTTGGACCTCCTTTTCCATTTGGCTAATTCTGCCTTTGAAGGCATTCTTCTCCTTATTGGCTTTTTGGAGCTCTTTTGCCATTTGAGTTAGTCTATTTTTTAAGGTGTTGTTTTCTTCCATATATTTTTCAGCATTTTTTTGGGTCCCCTTTAGCCATAGCCAGTCATTGACTTGTTTTTCATGGTTTTCTCTCATCCTTCTCATTTCTCTTCCCAATTTTTCCTCTACTTCTCTAACTTGCTTTTCCAAATCCTTTTTGAGCTCTTCCATGGCCTGAGACCAGTTCGTGTTTTTCTCGGAGGCTTTTGTTGTAGGGTCTTTGACTTTGTTGACTTCTTCTGGCTGTATGTTTTGGTCTTCTTTGTCACCAAAGAAAGATTCCAGAGTCTGAGACTGAATCTCAGTGTGTTTTCACTGCCTGGCTGTGTTCCCAGCCAACTTACTTGACCCTTGAGTTTTTCAGTGGGGTATGACTGCTTGTAGAGTAAAGAGTTCCATGTTCCACACTTGGGGGGATGCACCAGCTCTGCCACACCAGCACTCCTCCTTCCCCAAGAACCCCCAACCCGGACTGGACTTAGATCTTCAGCAGGCTCTGCACTCCTGCTCTGATCCACCACTTAATTCCTCCCACCAGGTGGGCCTGGGGCTGGAAGCAACTGCAGCTGTAGTTCTGAAGCTACCTTACCTCTGCTGCCCCTGGGGCAGTGGCCCAACCGCAAACTCCCTGTCCCCAGCAGCTTTTCCCACTAACCTTCTCTGTTGTCTTTGGTGTTTGTGGGTTGAGAAGTCTGGTAACTGCCACAGCTCACTGATTCAGGGTTCTAGGGCATGCTCCAGCCGGCTCCTGGTCTGGTTGGTCCGCACCGCCCACGCTGGGTTCTGCTCTGCTCCCAACTCTGTGTGGGATAGACCTTACCCTGAGACCATCCAGGCTGTCCTGGGCTGGAGCCCTGCTTCTCTCTGCTATTTTGTGGGTTCTGCAGTTCTAGAATTGGTTCAGAGCCATTTTTTATAGGTTTTTGGAGGGACTTGGTGGGGAGCTCACACTAGTCCCTGCTTTCCAGCCACCATCTTGGCTCTGCCCCCTAAAATAGACCAAAAGTCAGATTTTCTATCCAGCTCTGGTCTTTTTATTGAGAAAGCTTGAAACTCCTCTATTTTATTGAAAATCCTTATTTTGCCTTGGAGCATTATACTCAGTTTTGCTGGGTAGGTGATTCTTGGTTTTAATCCTAGCTCCTTTGACCTCTAGAATATCATATTCCAAGCCCTTTGATCCCTTAATGTAGAAGCTGCTAGATCTTGCGCAATCCTGATTGTGTTTCCACAATATTCAAATTGTTTCTTTCTGGCTGCTTGCAGTATTTTCTTCTTGACCTGGAAACTCTGGAATTTGGCAACAATATTCCTAGGAGTTTTCTTTCTGGGATCTTTTTCAGGAAGCGATTGGTGGATTCTTTCAATTTCTATTTTACCCTCTGGTTCTAGAATATCAGGGCAGTTTTCCTTGAAAATTTCTTCAAAGATGATGTCTAGGCTTTTTTTTTGATCATGGCTTTCAGGTAGTCCAGTATCTCTCCTGTATCTATTCTCCAGGTCAGTGTTTTTTGCAATGAGATATTTCCTATTGTCTTCCATTTTTTCATTCTTTTGGTTCTGTTTTATAATATCTTGGTTTCTCATAAAGTCATTAGCTTTCAGTTGCTCCAATCTGATTTTTAAGGTAGTGTTTTCTTCAGTGGTCTTTTGAATCTTCTTTTCCTTTTGGCTAATTCTGCCTTTCAGGGCATTTTCCTCCTCATTGGCTTTTTGGAGCTCTTTTGACATTTGGGCTAGTCTATTCTTTAAGGTGATATTTTCTTCAGTATTTTTTTGGGTCTCTTTTAGCAAGTCATTGACTTGTTTTTCATGGCTTTCTTGCATCACTCTCATTTCTCTTCCCAATTTTTCCTCTACTTCTCTTACTTGCTTTTTCAAATGCTTTTTGAGCTCTTCCATGGCCTGAGCCCAATTCATATCTTTCTTGGAGGTTTTTGATGTAGGCTCTTTGACTTTGTTGACTTCTTCTGGCTGTATGTTTAGATCTTCTTTGTCACCAAAAAAGGAATCTAGAGTTTGAGTTTGAGTCTGAGTTCATTTTCACTGCCTGTTTATGTTCCCAGCCAACTAGTTGACGCTTGAGCTTTTTGTCAGGATATGATTGCTTGTAGAGTAGAGAGCACTTTGTCCCAAGCTTTAGGGCCCAAGCACTGATGTTTTCAGAGCTACTTCTATTCCACTGTCACCCCAGGCTCTGTGACAGCAGTGCTCCTCCTCCCCCAGAACCACCAACCAGGACCGCAATTCAGATCCAAGCAGGGCACAGCAAGAGAATCTGTCTTTGTGCCCACAAGTCCTTGCATTCCCACTCTGATCGGCTGCTAGATTCCTCCTACCTTGTGAGCCAGGGACTTGAGAAGCCGCTGATGGTGGTGCTCTGGAGGCAGCCTCAGGAGCTTCCTGCTACCGCCGCCGCTGCATCACCTCCTCCACCCCCAGAGCCGGTTGCCGGACTGCTCTGAACTCAATCCTGCAGTTTCCCCCTAACCTGTTCTTTGCTGTTTGTGAGTTGAGAAGTCTGGTAATTGCCACAGCTCACTGTTTCATGACCCCAGTGCCTGTTCTGGCTGGCTGACTCCGGGTCTGATCTGGCCCAGGTGGCCCATACTGGGCTGCCCTCCACTCTCAGCACCCAGTGACAGACACTTCCTGGCAACCATCCAGGCTCTCCTGGGTTGGAGAGCTGTTTCACTCTGCTATTTTGTGAGTTCTTCAGCTCTAGAATTTGTTCAGAGCCAGTTTTTACAGGTTTTTGGAGGGATTTGGGGGGAGCTTAAGCAAGTCCCTGCTTTCCTGCTGCCATCTTGGCTCTGCCCCCCCCATCTGACTTCTTTTTAACTTTTGACCCAATCCCCCATTCCGTCCTTCTGGACACTCTCCTCCTTTGGTTTCTGTGACAGTGATCTTTCTTGGTTTTCCTCCTTCCTATTTGACCACTCCTCAGGCACCTTTGCTATGTCATCATCTTCCTTCTACCCAATAAATCTGAATGCTTTCCAGAGCTCTTTTCCAGCCCCTTTTCTCTTCAGTCCTTAGACTCTCTCCCCTAGTGATCTCATCAGCTCACATGGCTTTATCAGATTTATGCATATGATCCCCCAAATCCAGTTCTGTATCTTCACCTAAATTCAGTATAGTCAGATCCAATTCAACTAGTCCCGAATAGAAATTGATTCTATTTCCCCCCCCAAACCCATCCCTTTTCCAAACTTCCTCATTACTGTTTATGCCAGAAACATCATTTTGGTCACCCAGGTTTTACCATGTTGGCGTCTTTCTTGAGTTTCCTTGATCGATCCCCACTCATAGCCAACCAGCTGCTAAGTCTTGTCAGTCCTATCACCATCTCTCTTGTATCTATGTACTCTCTTCTCTTCACTCTCAGCCTCCTAGTCTAAGTCTTCATCACCACTGACCCAGACTATTGCAGTAGCCTCCTATTTGGTTTTCAGGTCTTCAGGCCCTCCTCTCTCCATCCTCCACACATCTGCCACATTAATATTAGTAAAGTACAGACCTAATCATGTCAACCTCTCCCTTCAGCCCCACTATCCCTCAAAAATCTTTAATTGCCTCTAGTATAAAATACAAAACCCTCAACCTGACATTTACAATCTGACTACCTTTCTATTCTTA
Organism: Trichosurus vulpecula; assembly: GCF_011100635.1. NCBI lineage: Eukaryota > Metazoa > Chordata > Mammalia > Diprotodontia > Phalangeridae > Trichosurus > Trichosurus vulpecula. The sequence goes on along the minus strand of NC_050579.1, from coordinate 274,480,987 downwards.
TTATATGTTACCATTCTCACACTCTCCATCCCTGTCAAAAAAACTGACCTGCTAAGTTTCCCCTTTCGTGACTTCCCATCTCTATCTTCCATGCTTTTTGCATGTGGCCTGTGGTATCTGAGATGCCTTAGCACCTCTGTCTCATAGGATCCTTCACTTCTTTCAAAGCAAAACTCAAGTGCCAATTTATATGTGGTAATATCTGATTTCCCCTAGTTGTTAGTGCCACTCCCCCTTCAAATGACTTTGTATTTGCTTATATGTGTACATGTTGTATTGCCCTCCCTTCTAGTAGAATGTAAGTCCCTTGGGGGCAGGTACTACTCTTTTGCTGTCTTTGTCAGTTAGCCAATAAGCATTTATTACTTAATATTTATGATTCAGGCACTGTGCTAAGCCCTGGGGATACAAAGAAAGACAAAAGACAGTCTTTGCCCTCAAGAAGCTCACAATCTAATGAGGAGCAAACATGCAAACAATTATGTATGATAAAGAGGATAAATAGAAAATACTCAATAGAGAGAAAGTACCACCATTAAGAGAGATGGATATAGTCTTCTTGTAGAAGGTGAGATTTTATCTGGGGTTGAAGGAAGCCAGAGAAACCAGATGGTAGAGTTGATGAGGGAAGGTATTCCAGTCATATAGGACAGTTGGTGAAAATGCCCAGAGCTCCAGGTACAGTCTTTTGTTCAAGGAATAGCAGAGAGACCAGTGTCACTGTGTCACTGGATTAAAGAGTCTGTGTGTGGGAGTGGTACGGAGGGTGTAAGAAGACTAGAAGAGGGTGAGGAGAGCAGGGAGGTTATTAAGGGCTTTGAATACCCTCAAGTAAGGAAAGAGTTGTGGCAGGGAGACCAACTGACCAGCTGTTGCACTAGTTCAGGCAAGAGGACATTGAGAGCCAGCACCAGGGTGGTGGCAGTTATCAGAAGAGAGCAGGAGGAGTATTCAGGAGATATTGCAAAGGTAAAATCAACAGACCTTGGTGACAGATTGGCTATGAGGGGGAGATGATAAGAGTGAAGAGTTGAAGATGACACTAAGATTGCTAGTCTGGAGGCCTGAGAAGATGGTGGTGCCCTCAATAGTAATAGAGAACCTTGGAAGAACGGAAGATTTGGGGGAAAAGATAATGAGTTCAATTTTGTAATTGTTGAGTTTGTTATGTCTACAATACAACCAGTTTAAGATATTTAATAGGTAGATGGAGATGTGAGACTGGAGGCCAGCAGAAAGGTTGGAGCTGGATAAGTGGATTTGAGAGTCATCAGCATAAAGATGATAATCGAATCCACAAAAACTGATGAAATCCCCAAGTAAAATAGCTTAGAGGAGGAAGAGAATAAAGCTCAAGATAGAGCCCTCTGAGATAGCCATTATTAGCAAGTGTGACTTGAATAAAGATCCAGCAAAGGAAACTGAGGAGTGGTCAGAAAGATAGAAGAACTAGAAGAGAACAGTATCCCAAAAATCCAGAAAGAAGGGCATATCAAGAAGAGGATGGCTGACAGTGTTGAAGACTGCAAAAAGATCAAAAAGGATGAGGATTGAAAAAAACCATTGGATTTGGCAATTAAGAGAGCATTGGTAACTTTGGAGAGAGCAGTTTTGGTGGAATGATAAGGCTGGAACTCAGACCATAGGCAGTTAAGAAGAGAATGAGAGGAAAGGAAGGCACCAATTGCAGGAAGCCTCCTGCAGGAGTTTAGCCACAAAAGGGAGGAGAGATATGGCAGGATCACTAGCACAAATGTATTAATCAAATGAGGGTTTTTTGAGAATGGAGGAGAAATGGTCGTGTTTGTAGGCAGTAAGGAAGAAACCAGCAGACAAGGAGATATTGAATATAAGTGAGAAAGTGGGGATGAAAGAGGGGCCAATATGCTGGAGAAGACAGGTTGAAATGGAACTATGAGGGGTTGCCTTAGCAAAGAAAAGAACCACTCCTTTATGTGAGAAGGGGGTGAAAGAAGCAGAAGGCATCTGGTGATGTGAGATGAGGAGGGGAAAAGAGGAATTCTCAGAGAATGACCTCACTTTTCCCAGTAAAATATGAGGAAAGATTCTCATTTGAGAGACTGGTGGGAGGGAGAGCCATGAGAAGTTTGAAGAGAGATGAAATAGTTTGGATGAGGTCTTGTGGTGAGTAGGATAGTGAGTTAATTAGGGGAGTGTAAAAAGATTGCACAGTAGCATTGAGGGCTCAGTTGAGATTATGTAACATAAATTTGTAGTGGACCTAGTCAGAACAGGTACATGATTTTCTCCACCGTTGTTCAGTATCACATATGTACAAGTGAAGGCAGGGTACAGTGGGAGTGATCCAAGGCTGAGGTTTGGCAGAGCACAATAGTTGATATGATAAGAGAGCCAGGGACTCAAAAGAAGAGGACAATACAGAATTGAACTCATTCACCAAGAGACAGGGAAAGGAGGAAAGCATGGTTAGTGCAGGGGTTGGCCTGGGAGAGAACTTAGGGGTCAAAGGATAGGAGGTCACATTGGGGACAAAGAATAGGGCTTGTTATTGGAAGGTATAAAGAGAGATGGAATGACAATAGCTTGTGATTGGATAAGGGGATTTCAGAACTCATGAACGTGGACTTCAGGAGTTGGGTTCCAAAAAAATAAGGTAGTCTACAGAATCAGATGCTGCAGAGGTGTTGAATTGGATGAGAACTGAGAAGATCATCAGATCTGACAACAAAGAGATCCTTTAGTAACTTTTGGTAGCTTCAATTGAATAATGAAGTCCAAAGCCATAATGCAGAGGACCTAGAAGAGAGTAAAAGAAAAGGAAGTGGAGGTACCCAATGTAGATGACTCTTTTCAAGTTTAGCTGAGAAGAGGAGAAGAGATATAGGGCAATAGTTAGTAGGATCAAGTAAGGATTTTTTAAGGATGGGGAGGAAGGCATAGGGGAGGAATGAACCAATAAATAGAGAGAGATTGGAGATTGGAGAGGGGGATGATAGTAGGGGCAATCTGCTAGAGAAGATGAGAGGAGATCAAAGATCCATGTTGATGGGTGGGTCTTACAAAAAGAAGGGAAGAAGCCTTACAAGGAGAAGTTAGGGACAGATGTTAGGACAATGTGAAACGACAAGAGAAAAGGGAGCTTGTGGCCAAGATATTTCCATTGAAGTTTGAGGCAAGGTCCTCAGGTAAGAGGGTAGGTATGGGGAGTACCATGGAGAAGAGACAAGAAAAGGTTTGAAACAGCTGTTACGGTGAGTGGGATAGAAAATCAATTATAGAGGGACAGAAAGATTGCCTTGTTGTAGTGAGGGCCCATTTAAGACTAAATAACATAATTTTATAGTGGACCCAATCAGTACAGTTTCATCACTTCCTTAACTTCCATTTAGCAGCCCACGAGAGAAAATGCAGCCAGTAATGGTAAAGATCACAATGTCAGGAATACAAATCATCTATTGGGAGACAGGATTCAGTGTCCAAAGATATAAGACAGGAATACTTCTAAAATGAAAAGAAGAGTGATCATTATAATAACGGCAAGCTCTGTGAGGTGTCCACTGCACTTATTAACCCAAGTTTATCTTTAATCTTTAATAATTAACTTTAGGGTTATTATCCTGCTATCCAGGAATGTGTTTGGATAGCTTCCTCTTAATTACTTAAATGACAATCTCCTTCTCATTCATCAAACCCTCACCCCAGTTCATTAAATTTTATTTGTTTAATATGCACGTAAAGCTTCCTTTCACTGTAATAGTTACTAATATCTCATCTCTTAATTTCCTAGGATTAAATAACTAAGAAAATTACCAAGTATACGATTTAACAGAGAGACCAATAATAAAACAAAGATTCCACGACTGTGATATTTTAGTTGTGAGAACAATCATAACTAGTTACGTCAAACCCTCACTGCAGAGACTGATCACTTCTCTTGACTTCGGAAATTACAGTTCCACATCTTTTTAGTTGATTCAGGATAACTTCTAAAGGGTCTCTGCAAGCACCCTCTTCATTATCTTTGCAAGATAAAGGGAACGAACAATAACTTTATAAAGAAAGGCACTATCTCCATCTTGTTTCTCTCTGTTCTCTCTTGAGATGGATGTGACAAGAAAAGGATCTTTTCTGTTCTCTTAAGCCCTCATTTTTTGAAAAAGAAATTAATTCTATTGACATCCATTGTTTTTTATATTGCCCAAATTCTGCCCACATCCTTCTCCTCTCCTCTCCCAGAGAAACCCTTAGTCTTAATAGTCTTTCTCCAGACTCAGTTGTCACAAAATTCCTTTTATGTTTCTTCAAAAAATTATATTTGAGACTTCTAAAAAAATCACTTTATATTCTCTCTATGAGCTCCTCATAGAGCCTCATAAAGCAAAGTTACTCTCTCTCTCTCTCCCTCTCTCTCTCTCTCTCTCTCTCTCTCTCTCTCTCTTACCCTCTGACTCTCAAAGAACATTTATTTTTCAAACGTAACTCTTAAAGAGACAGTAACAGTTTTTACAACCTTTGAGAGACTTTTAAAAGAGTTGTTACAGCTAAGCCAGAGCTCCAAAGGACAGAGTGGAAGAGGTAGATGTGGAGTGAGGCATTAGGGGTGTGTGGGGGAGATCACAACAGAGCATGTTGGGAGGTGGGAGGGACGCCAAGGTTCTCTGGCATTTAGTAGTTCAAGATCATTGCCATAGGGAGAGTGAGGTGGGGTTTGCTAAGTACTGTGAAACAAGTTCAGGAAGAGAATCAATGAATGAGAATAATTCTGCTGATGAAAGATGATTAGAAGGCTCCAGGCCTCCACATGGCTAGCCCCTGGATCTCACCTTCATTGAAAAATATTGGAAAAAAAAAAGTAAACAAAAGAAAAGAAAAAATTGAGGTCATTCTCACAGAGCTTTCTCTTCTCCATTCCTCTTCTCACATTACTCAGACTTCTTCCTTCCCTACCTCCTCCATCCAGAACTTCTCCTTGCCAAGGACAACCTATCTATCAACACAAGACTCTTGATCCCATTCCCTTCTGTCTTCTTCGGCAGACTGCCCCAACTCTCTGTCTTAACTTAAATTTCTCTTTCTTTCCTGGTTCCTTTCCTGCTGTCTGTAAAAATGCTCAGGTCTCCCCTCCAACTTCCACTCTTCACCACTCCCCACAACTAGCACCACTTAATCTGAACATCCTCACTAGCTAGGGTCCTCCTCCACTCCTCAGATAAACTCTTTGAGAAAGCCATCCACACTAGATGCCTCCTCTTCCTCTCCTCTCACTCTCTTTTAAACCCTCTACAATCTGGCTTTTGACCTCTTCATTCAAATGAAAAATGCCCTTTCCAAAATTAGCAATGCTTTCTCAATTGCCAATTCTATTGATAGCAATATCAAAGAAGCCCAGGAAGGAGAGTAGCAAGAAGGATGGCATGTTGACAGCATATTGGAGAAGTATTATTCCCCCACCCCCAAAAATACTCTCAAAATATTTTCATAGCAGTATTTTCATTATTTAAAAAAACTGGAGGGGGCAGCTAGGTAGCACAGTGAATAGAGCACCACTCCTGGAGTCAGGAGGACTTGAGTTCAAACCCGACCTCAGACACTTGACACTTACTAGCTGTGTGACCTTGGGCAAGTCACTTAACCCCAATTGCCTTGCCTTCCGCCCTCCAAAAAATAAATAAATAAACAAAAACTGGAAATAAGCTAACATGTCCAGTAACAAGGAGCCATTAAATTAATTATGTCGTGGAGTAACATAACAGAATTAAGTTTGAAAAGCATGAGAAATATAAAGGAACTTGGAAAGATTTTTATACAATAGTAAAACAAGCAAGCAGAAAAACCAGAGTACACACTTACTTTTCTATGAGAAGAAATGGGAAGAAATTGACAATCCTGATGCAATGTCATAACATCTTTTCAGTCAGTCCTCTGGGACCAAGACAGAACTTACTGAAAAGATGTTATGATGTTGCATGCTTTGAAATACTTCCATTTAAATAGAACAGTTGGAAAGCAAGCTTAGTTATTTGTGTTTATGATTTAAATTATTATTTTTTAAAATTTATTTATTTTTAGTTTTGAACATTCACTTCTATAAGATTTTGAGTTCCAAATTTTCTCCCCATCTCTCCCCAACCCCCACTCCAAGACAGCATATTATAGGATATAGGCTCTACATATACATTCATATTAAACATATTTTCACATTAGTCGTGTTATAAAGAAGAATTAGAACCAATGGGAAAAACCACAAGAAAAAGAAACAAACAAAAAAAGAGAGAGAGAGCAAATAATATACTTCAATCTGCATTCAGACTCCATATTTCTTTTTCTGGATATGGACAGCATTTGCCATCATGAATCTTTGAGAGTTGTCTTGGATCCTTGCATTGTTTTAAATTATTTTAAAAAATTTTTTGGGAAGGGCGGCTGGAAAGCAGGGACTAGCATGAGCTCCCCACCGAGCCCCTCCAAAAACCTATAAAAAATGGCTCTGAACCAATTCTAGAACTGCAGAACCCAGAAAATAGCAGAGGGAAGCAGGGCTCCAGCCCAGGACAGCCTGGATGGTCTCTGGGTGAGGTCTATCCCGCACAGAGCTGGGAGTGGAGCAGAGTGGAGTGGAGCAGAGTGGAGCGGAGCAGAGCCCAGCATGGGTGGCGCGGAGCAACCAGACCAGGAGCCGGGCGGAGTGGGCCCTAGCGCCCTGAATCAGTGAGCTGCAGCAGTTACCAGACTTCTCAACCCACAAACACCAAAAACAACAGAGAAGGTTAGTGGGAAAAGCTGCAGGAGTGGAGGTTCGGCTACCGCCTCATGGGCAGCGGAGATGGGGCAGCTACAGAACTACAGCTGCAGTTACTTCCAGCCCCAGGCCGACCTGGTGGGAGGAATTAAGTGGTGGATCAGAGCAGGAGTACAGAGCCTGCTGAAGATCTAAGTCCAGTCCGGGTTGGGGGTTCTTGGGGAATGAGGAGTGCTGGTGTGGCAGAGCTGGTGCATGCCCCCAGGCTTAGAACATAGTTCTCTTAACTCTACAAGCAGTAATACCCTGCTGAAAAACTCAAGGGTCAAGTTAGTTAGCTGGGAATATGGCCAGGCAGCGAAAACACACTGAGATTCAGTCTCAGACTCTGGAATCTTTCTTTGGTGACAAAGAAGACCAAAACATACAGCCAGAAGAAGTTAACAAAGTCAAACAGCCTACAACAAAAGCCTCTGAGAAAAACACGAACTGGTCTCAGGCCATGGAAGAGCTCAAAAAGGATTTGGAAAAGCAAGTTAGAGAAGTAGAGGAAAAATTGGGAAGAGAAATGAGAAGGATGAGAGAAAACCATGAAAAACAAGTCAATGACTTGCTAAAGGAGACCCAAAAAAATGCTGAAAAATATATGGAAGAAAACAACACCTTAAAAAATAGACTAACTCAAATGGCAAAAGAGCTCCAAAAGGCCAATGAGGAGAAGAATGCCTTCAAAGGCAGAATTAGCCAAATGGAAAAGGAGGTCCAAAAGACCACTGAAGAAAATGCTATCTTAAAAATGAGATTGGAGCAAGTGGAAGCTAGTGACTTTATGAGAAATCAGGATATTATCAAACAGAACCAAAGGAATGAAAAAATGGAAGACAATGTGAAATATCTCATTGGCAAAACCACTGACCTGGAAAATAGATCCAGGAGAGAGAATTTAAAAATTATTGGACTACCTGAAAGCCATGATCAAAAAATGAGACTAGATATCATCTTTCAAGAAATTATCAAGGAGAACTGCCCTGATATTCTAGAGCCACAGGCCAAAATAGACATTGAAAGAATCCACCAATCACCTCCTCAAATAGATCCCAAAAAGAAATCTCCTAGGAATATTGTCACCAAATCCCAGAGCTCCCAGATCAAGGAGAATATACTGCAAGCAGCCAGAAAGAAACAATTTGAGTATTGTGGAAACACAATCAGAATAACCCAAGATCTGGCAGCCTCTACATTAAGAGATCGAAGGGCTTGGAATATGATATTCTGGAGGTCAACGGAGCTAGGATTAAAACCAAGAATCACCTACCCAGCAAAACTGAGCATCATGCTCCAGGGCAAAATATGGACTTTCAATAAAACAGAGGACTTTCAAACTTTCTCAGTGAAAAGACCAGAGTTGAATAGAAAATTTGACTTTCAAACATAAGAATCAAGAGAAGCATGAAAAGGTAATCAAGAAAAAAGAACAAGAAAAAGAAATTGCAAGGGACTTACTAAAGTTGAACTGTTTTGTTTACATTCCTACATGGAAAGATGATGTGTATGATTCAGGAGACCTCAGTATTAGGGTAGCTGAAGGGAATATACATATACACATATATATATATGTATACATATATTTATGTATATATGTGTGTGTATGTGAGTGTGTATGTATGTATATATGTATGTGGAGAGAGAGAGAGAGAGAGAGAGAGAGAGAGAGAGCGGGCACAGGGTGAGTTGAAGATGAAGGGAAGATATCTAAAAGAAATAAAATCAAATTAAGGGATGAGAGACGAATATATTGAGAGAGGGAGATAGGGAGAGATAGGATGGGGTAAATTATCTTGCATAAAAGTGGCAAGAAAAAGCAGTTCTGTAGGAAGAGAAGGCAGGTGAGTGGGAATGAGTGAATCTTGCTCTCATCAAATTTGACCTGAGGAGGGAATACCATACATACTCATTTGGGTATCTTACCCCACAGGAAAAAAGGAGGAAGATGACAAAAAAGGGGGGATGATAGAAGGGAGGGCAGATGGGGGTGGAGGTAATCAAAAACAAACACTTTCGAAAGGGGACAGGGCCAAGGGAAAAAATTCAATAAAGGGGAATAGGTTTGGAAGGAACAAAATATAGTTAGTCTTTCACAACATGAGTATTGTGGAAGGCTTATACATAATGATACGCATGTGGCGTATGTTGAATTGCTTGACTTCTTAGGGAGGGTGGGTGGGAAGGGAAGAGGGGAGAGAATTTGGAACTCAAAGTTTTAAAAACAGACATTCAAATACAAAAAAAAAACGTTTTTGCATGCAACTAGGAAATAAGATACACAGGCAATGGGGCATAGAAACTCATCTTGCCCTAAAAGAAAGGAAGGGAAAAGGGATGGGAGGGGAGTGGGGTGACAGAAGGGAGGGCTGACTGGGGAACAGGGCAACCAGAATATACACCATCTTGGAGTTGGGGGGAGGGTAGAAATGGGGAGAAAATTTGTAATTCAAACTCTTGTGAAAATCGATGCTGAAAACTAAATTTAAAAAAAATTGTAAAATAAAGAAATAAAAAAACCCTCAATGGAGCCTTCAAAAAAAAATTTTTTTTTTTGAGAAGAAGGAAGTTGGTCAACAGCATTAGGTATAGTGATATATAGGTAAATACAGACTGAGAAAAAGGCAATTAAAAGGTCATTAAGGACTCTGGAGAAAGGTGCCTCAGTAGAAAGGTAGAGTAGGAAGCTGTATTAGCAATTTTGATTTGAAGATCTTTCCCACCCATTAATAGGCCATGCGACCTCCTTACACCGCAGGAAGCCTAAGTTACATGGTGGGAGGAGCTTCCTGACAGGAAAAGAAAGTTATGTCACAAAAAATGCAGAGAAAGAGAGAGAATGAGAAAGACAATGTGACTGCTGGTGGCTGCTAAGGGCTGTCTTCATGATTGTTAGAACTGAACATGCTGACTTAGCTGTGCTGTGAGTTTGTTTTAGGGAGACCCCGGCAGGGTGTCAGAGAGGTTTTGGGATGTTGAGGCTCCATGTTGTGATTTTCTGTATTGAATGTTTTGGGTTCCTTGCTGTTGTGATGAAGTGAACTGACTGGCTGTGGGAGCTGAGCATTTGGTTATGGGATATGGTTCTCTGGTGTCTGAGTAAATGTTCTACTTGTAACTTCTTTGTGGAGAGTCTCATATACTTTGCAATACAGAACTACATAGGCATATTCACGATTATCATTGATATTGTGTTTATTGCCTTACTGTTTCAGAAGCCAGACTGTAAAACAGAAAGGAAATGGAGACATTTTGTATAGACAATTCTCTTTAGAGGTTTATAGTAAAGGAGAAGAGAATTATAGGATAGAAAAGATGAAGAGGGAAGTGAGCAGAATCAGGAAAACATTGTGTACAGTAGCAGCAATATTGTTTTAAGAACAACTTTGTGTGACTAAGTCATTTTGACTATTATAAATACACAAATTAAAAATAAAGGTCAAAAGTTATTCCATACATACTTCTATTTATCAGTTCTTTCCTCTGAGAAATAGAAGTATGTACAGAATAACTTTGCATCTATGTACCTATTTGTGTCTAATGGTAACCCTCGGGGGCGGGGGGAGAAAAAAAAGGAAAAAAAGGACATTATACAATAGCTTTGTTGTATATTTAGAGGAATAGCAAGTTGTACATGGTAAACTTGCAATTTCAGGTCTAATCATCTTCTTTATTATACTGTGTTATGGAAATGCTTGTTTTGTTTCATGAATTGAAAATAAAATAATTTTTTAAAAAAAGAGTTGAGGGTCAGTGGGAACAAATAAAAGGGATATATTTAGTATAGAGGAGCATGTTTGTTGGGAGATCAAGGGAGGAACCAACAGAGAAGAAAAGTTTAAAAATAAGAGAAAGAGAGAATGACAGATGAAACAAGGTCTTGGAAGGGAGGTCAAAGGCATAAACAGGGGTGGGGAAACTTCATCCACAACATTTAGCTGTAATCAAATAAGGTTGCATTCAAAAAACTTCAATTAGATATACTTAAAAATGTACATTATTTTGTAAAAATCTAACTACTATATAGTTAATTTCAAAAAATGAAAACTATTTGTTAATTTTAAAGTTAACTAACCTTTTAATGACTTTGTTTCTTATTGGAAAATATTTGACTATTTGGCTGCAGCATAGAGCTCCACAGTTTCAGTTGATCCTCTAGACAGGTATCAGTTGTTTGTGATTTGGATTAGGTAGGAGAATGTAGATTTGCAGCAATAAGTGGTTGAAGAAAAAGAAAGCATTTTTCAGGCATGTTGCTAAAGGCATGGGTATTCTACTGCACTTTTCTGTATTTCAGTTGGCTCTTTCTTAGCATCAAACAATGACTTTAAAATGTCATCTACTGAGAGCTCAATCAATTCCATCTGTAGTTCTTTAAGTGCCTTGATGATATCAACCAGGTGAGGCTGAAATGTTAATTTGAGTGTTGTGTCATGTCATGATTCTCAAAGTATGTAAACCTTTCATTGTATTCTCCAATTTATAGGTCTATAACAGCCATGTATTCTTCAAATGACTTGCATATATCATCCTGCTCATCGCTGACCTTTACTAACTGGGGAAAACGTTCATCCAAAATTTCCTTTTGAAGTAATATTTTGAAAAAAGATAGCTTTTTCAAAATGCTTAGATTTTTTGCCATATATCATATATAGACTTAGTTTTACCTTGCAAAGAAATATTTAAGTTGTTTTGATTCGACATGATATCACACAGAAATGCAGCAATCCTATAGAAATCTTCTTTTAATAATTCACTGATTTGCTGATTTTGTTCTTCATAAAATTTAACTATCTGTTCTCACAGACATAAAATTTTGGCTAATACCTGCCCCTGTGATAGCGAGCACACTTTGGAATTATATGACAAATCCACACTGAATACGTCATCCTTCAACTTTAGCATATTATGAAACTGGTGATGCCATGTTGCACAAATATAGTTAACAATACTTATAACTTGTTGCAAAGTGTCCCTCAAAATAGTAGCTTTAGCATAGAGATTTTGCTGATGCAAAGAAATGAGAGCATCTGGATCTCTTAATATTTTTTTTTATCTGTGCAATAAACTCTTCACGTATTCCTGTCACGGAAGGTGCGCCATCTGTACATACACTCACTAAATTTACAAATTCAGTCCAACTTCACTACATTTATCTTGAAAGTTGTTGAAGATATCTATTCTCCCGGTTATGGTCACAAGACTGCCCAAAGTGAGTAACTCTTCATAGCAAAGAAAATTTTCTGTTGTGACTCAAATAAAGTATAAAACTTGTGCCAAGTCAGTAGTATCAGTTGATTCCTCCAAAGAGATTGAATAATATATATTTTCCTTTTGAAGTATTGCATGAAGTTGTTCTGTTAAGTTGAAGGCTAATTCATGCTACCAATCAGTTATGGTTCTCCTTGAAAGGGGCAATTGTTTGTACTTTGAAATGTTATTGACATCTAAGCATGCTACAACTTCGACAATGCATTCTTTCACAATTGCTACATCACTGAATGGCTTCCCTTTTTTCTCAAGTATATAAAAGCTACTTTATAAGTTGCTTTAGTAGCTTTATTTTACTTTATTGCTGCTTGAATTATCTTTGTTTTTGTTTTTCATATTTTAATTTCTGCAATACAACCTTTTGTACCTCTCCCTCTAATTTAAAATTGGTCCTTATGAGTGGTCCTTATGAGTGTTATAATGCTGATGAGCACTGAATTTCTTTAATATTGATATTGCAGTATCACAAAGCAAGCAAATCATCTTACCTTTAGCAGAAATAAACTAATTTTGCAATTCCCAATCCTCATTAAAAAAATATCTGTTTTCTTCCTTCAGCATTCTTTTGGTCTCCTTTGACATGATAGGCTGTTAAACAGACAGAATTAAAAAATACTGTCGAGTTGTGCAACTATTCACAAATTCCACTTCAAACGGAAATACAGTGCACTGTTGTCAAAAGCTGATAACAGACTAATGTACTCAACCTCCATAAACTCCTGCCAACCAGCCTCATGAATATGATGAGCACAGCAGCTATCAATTTAGCCCTTATGGCTTACTAACGTTCTAATTGTGTCAGTCAATCTGGAAGGATTATTTCATTGACATTTATTTTCTTCTTCAGTATTTTAAATACATTCATTTTAAAAATAAAGTTATAAAAGATGAACAAAACGTATTAATAAAAATAAAAGGATTTGTTCTATAAAATTTGGATTCAGTCAAAAGGCCACACTGAAGGACTTAGAAGGCCCCAGATGGCCTTAAGGCCTCAGGCTCCCCACCCCTGACATAAACCTTAGCAAGGAAAAGACAGAAGGAGAGAAGAGATGAGGATATAGTTGTGCTTAGACATGTAATCTCAGTGATGGTATAATTATTACAGATAATAACTCCCATTTACATAATACTTAAAGATTTGCAAAGCATTTTAACTACAGTAATTCATTTGACTCTCACAGCAACCCTCTGTACATTGCAATCTGTGCTTTAAAGATATGGAAACTGAAGATCAGAGAGGAGAAGGGGCTTGTCATGATCACACAACTAGTAATCAGCAGAAATAGGATTTGAACCCAGGTCCTCTGATTCTGCAGACAGCTCTCTACCCATCACATCCATAGAGAATCCACTTGGTGCACTAGAAGACTGCCTCTGGGTCTTTTCATATTTCATGGATACCAGTGTTGACTTGGGCTACGTGACTAGTCCACCTTTTTTCCTGCTCACTCATGTCCTGGGTGATGACTTTTACACCCCTTCTCACAGACAAATAATCATTCTTAATATTCTGCAACCTGCTTACACCCACCATGGAGCTCTCCATTGCCCTGCAAATCAAAGCAGATTCTTTGGGGTATGTGCTATTGTGAATTACAGCTATAGGGCATCACCAGGAAAACAGGCTTTTGTGACGGGGAACAGTTTAGGATCGTTGAAAGTGCTGGTGCCCTTTGACCCAGCAATACTACTTCTAGGGCTGTATCCCAAAGAGATCATAACAATGGGAAAAAGACCCACATGTAGTCCAGAGAATTCCCATCATGTGATGCTCTCTAAGCCCAAGAATTGTGTAAAATGAAGTCTTGGGCTCATTCATGCCTACTTTAACTCAAATGTGAAATTAAAGTAGACAAAGCTTGCTTTCAGTGTCCCTGATCCTCCCAACTACCTTTCAGCTAAGGGAAGAGACCCAGTGTTCACCCAGTCTCCCATCTCTGTAGCAATTTTGAATATTCTTCTCTCTCACCTGTTCCATCAGAACTTATCCTATGTCCTACTTCCCCGGCATCTCCCTGGGTAATTGGATTTGGTTAGATAAGAAAACTTGACCCCAAGGTGTTGCTAGATGCTTGTAGGCTCAGGCTAGGACAATTGCACCATTGTTAACAATACTTATCCTAATTATTACAACTTTTAAAAAATTAAGATGCTAGGATTTAGAATTCAGAGGGATATTAGAAAATTAATCCAACCTCTTCATTTTAGGGATGAAGAAACTGAGGCCCAAAGGGGAATGTGTTTTCCTTAGGGCCATGGAATGAGTACCTAGTGCTATGAATCAGTTGCCTTTCTTGCTAGTTGGAGCGCCCTCATGTGTCACATACTGTAAAACCATTTCAGGTCTTGCAAAGGACATCCTGTTACTTTTCATCACTGAATCAATATAGTTCACAATAGAATTTTTTTCTTTCCCTCTTGCTTTGAGGGCCATGCTCTGAAGAACTGCATTTAGCCCTAAGGACACATGCTAGCTACCTGTAGGTTAATGTTATATTTTCCTTGATAATATATTTTTAACAGGTATGTTAAGTGCTTTTCCCAAAGGAATGACCCTAATGGTAGGGACTTCAGGAGCTATGGCAGATTGAGATGATATTTTTAATTGGAAGGAGTCTATACTATGTATAGCCAAAAACTGAAAATAAAGTGGGCACCCATCAATTGGTAAATGATTAAACAAAAACCTGTTTTTTAAAATGTAATAGGATGTTAAGATGCCATTGGAAATTGTCAGTATGAAGAATTCAGAAAAATATGGGAAGTCAAATGAGGGATACAGAGTGAAGTAAGCAAAACCACAAGAACAATATATAAGAATATATATAATATATTATACGTAATAGTGTATGTGAAAATACGGTTTGAGTTATGGAACTCAGATGAATTGCAATTGCAAATCTTGGCCCCAGAGAACAGGTGAACACTTCTCTTTGTAGAGGATGGAGGTGGTGAGGCAAGGGGTCTATGGGTGTAAAATGTTGCACAATGTCAGATTTGGTCCTTTTATTAGTTAGTTTTCTTTTTTTGTTACAAGGGGAGGGCAAGGAATACATATGTAAGAAAATAACTGTGGAATAAAAAATCAAAGAAATTAATAATACTCTTAAAATAATCATACCATGTACACAGCTGCCATATTCAGCTAAACAAAGTCAGTTGGTCAGGGCTTTTGAAATGAGAAAAAGAAAATGGAAAGAGATCTTGGGGAAGAGCTCTGTGGGGAAAGCTGTCTAGTCAATCAAGGCCATTTTGACCTTTGAGATTCCTTTCAATAGCTTCTGTGCTCTTCCCAATCCTAGAACCAATGCCTGAATGTATGAAGTCACAATCTTGGAGTGAGGGGTACAAGATAAGAAATCAGGGCCTGGGAACGTTTTCCCCTTAATCCTTAGTAGTAATAAGAGTGTGGTGTTAGAGGTAGAATTGACACAGGGCTTGCCATCACTAAGACTTTGTTACCCATTTCCCAGTCTTTTTTTTTATTTGCATCTTTTTTTTACTTTTTTAATCATTTATTTATTTAACACTCCTTTTCAAAATTTTTTGAGTTCCAAATCTTTTCCCTCTCTCCTGCCCCTCCCACACTCATTGAGAAGGTAAACAATATTATATCACTTATACCTGTGAAGTAATGCAAAACATATTTCCATATTAGATATGTTGCCCAAAAAAACCCAAAACAATAAAAGGCAAGAAACATAAAGACAGTGGGAAAAAAGTATGCTTCAATCTGCACTAGAGATAGATAGCATTTTTCATCATGGATCCCTTGGAATTGCCTTGGATCATCATATTAATGAGAGTAGTCTTTCACAATTGATCACTATTACAATATTGCCGTTGCTATGTACAATGTTCTCCTGGTTCTGCACACTTCACTTTGCATCAGGTCACATAAGTTTTCCCAGGTTTTTCTGAAACCATCCTACTTGGCATTTCTTATAGCACAATAGTATTCCACAATTATATACCACAACTTGTTCAGCCATTCCCCAATTGATGGGCATCCTCTCGATTTCCAATTCTCTACCATTACAAAAAAAGCTTCCCATATTTTTCTGAATTCTTCATATTCATAATTTCTCATGACAGCATAACTTTCCATTACATTAAAAAAACAGGTTTTTGCTTAATCGTTTCCAACTTATGGGCACCTACTTTGTTTTCAACTTTTGGCTATACATAGTTTGGATTAAGAGATGCCAGCAAAGATTACTTCCATCTCAAAATATCCTCTCAAGCTTCTCCTTTTCTCCCTTTCCTTCCACTCTTGCCCCTCTTCCTTCCCCTCCCTCCCCCTTCCTTCCCCCCTTCCTTTCCCCTTTCTTCGCCATCCCATCCTTCCCTCCATCCTTTCTCCTACCTCCCTTCCCCGGCCTAGACGATGCCGTGGTGGAGACAGCGGAGCAGGCCACGGAGCCCGCCTAGGCGGACATCACGGGGCTGCGCCAGGACATGTTCTCCAAAATGGCCACGTACCTGACGGGCGAGCTCACAGCTACCAGTGAAGACTATAAACTTCTGGAAAATATGAACAAACTTACTAGCTTGAAGTATCTAGAAATGAAAGATATTGCAGTAAACATAAGTAGAAACCTAAAGGACTTAAACCAGAAATATGCAGCACTTCAGCCTTATCTGGATCAGATCACTCTAATTGAGGAGCAAGTAGCAGCTCTTGAGCAGGCAGCTTACAAATTGGATGCATATTCAAAGAAACTAGAAGCAAAGTACAAGAAGTTAGAGAGGCGATGAAAGAATTCTTTAGCTCAGACTTTTAACTACAAGAATATTTTATAAGAGCTGAAATAAGTGGGATGGAACTTATCACTATGCTTCAATTCCTAAAAAGAAGCCGTGCTGCTGATCCAAGGAGAATCCCAGCCCCCACCTCTGGTTGGATGTGTAACTCTGGCCACCCCTACCCCCGCCGTGTTTTCCTAAACCTGTACCCCCCAACCTCATCTTAATCGCATGCTTCGTTGTGTGTCCTGGACCAAGGCTCAGAAATCAGGATCAACCCCGTCTAGAGCAGACACAGAGGAGAGACTCTAGTCTCCCTGTCTCTTCCCTCCCTCTCCTCTAGGCCCTCCCACACCCACCCCTTTCACAACCTGTTCTTGAACTTAAATAATAAATGCCAACATATGAAAAAAAAATATCCTCTCAATCTGCCATAGCTCCTGAAATTCTCAACAGTAGGATCATTCCTTTAGGTTAAATATATTTGTACATATAGGTCCTTTTCCCTTTTCTTTGATCCCTTTGGGATGCAGATCTAGTTAGTGGTATTGCTGGGTCAGCCCTCTGGACATAATTCCAAATTATTCTCCAGAGGAGGTGGACCAGTTTATGACTTTACCAACAGTGCATTAGCGCACCTATTTTTTCACATCCCCTAGAACATTTGTCATTTTCCTTTTCTGTCATGTTAGTCAATCTGATAGGTGTGAAATGGTACCTCAGAACTCTTTTAATTTTCATTTCTCTAATCAACAATGATTTAGAGTATTTTTAAATGCAACTATTGATAGCTTTGATTTCTTCTTCTGAAAACTGCCTGTTCATATTCTTTGACCATTTATTAATTGGTGAACGAAAGGCTCTTATTTTACAAATTTGGCTCAGTTCCTTATATAATTGAGAGATGAGGTCTTTATCAGAAAAACTCGCTATAAAAATTTTCCCCCGGCTTCCTACTTTCCTTCTAATTTTGGCCGCATTGGCATTGTTTGTGCAATCCCTTTTTAATTTCATGTAATCCAAATTATCCATTTTACTTCCTGTGATCCTCTCTATCTCTTGTTTCATCATAAACTCTTGTCTTATCCATAGATCTGACAGGTAAACTTTTCCATGATCCCCTAATTTATTTATATCACTCTTTATGTCGAAACCATTTACCCATTTTGATCTTATTTTGGTAAAAGGTGTGAGATGTTGGTCTATGCCTAGTTTCTGCCAAATGGCTTTCCAGTTTTCCCAGAAATCTTTGTCAAGTGTTTGAGTTCTTGCCCCAAAAACTTGGATTTGGGAGTTTAATCAAACACCAGATTCCCGTGGCCATTAACTACTTTGCATTATGTAACTAATCTATTCCACTGATCCACCATTCTATTTCTTAGTCAGCACCAGGTTGTTTTGATGTAGATTACCACTTTATAACCTAGTTTGAAATCTGGTACAGCTAGACCACCTTCTTTGGCATTTGGTCATTGATTCCTTGATATTCTTGACCTTTTGTTCTTCCAGATGAATTTTGATTTTATTCTTCCAGCTCTATAAAACAATTCTTCAGTAGTTTGATTGGTATGGCACTGAATGAGTAAATTAATTTAGGTAGAATTGTCATTTTTATTATTTTGACAGCATACTCATGAGCAATTAATATTTCTCTAATGTTTAATCTGACTTTATTTGTGTGAAACGTGTAATTATGTTCATATAGTTCCTGGGTTTGTCTTGGCAGGTAGAATCCCAAATATTGTACAGTAGCTGCAGTTCCTTTAAATGGAGTTTCTCTTTCTATCTCTTCCTGCTGGCTTTGTTGGCAACATATAGAAATGCTGGTGATTTTGTGGGTTTATTTTCTATTCTGCAACTTTGCTAAAGCTGTTGATTGTTTCAACTAGTTTTTTAGTTGACTCTCTAAAGTTCTCTGAATATACTATTTAAAGAAAATCTTGGTTAGGGCTGCATCCTTATGAATCAGGCAAGCTCAGGAAAAATGAGACAAAAGGAGTTTTATTATAAGCACCCAAGGCAAAAGTACATTATGTGCAGTCAGGCAATGATTTCAAACCACTTGCTGCTTTTATAGATGGACTCTCCTAATAACAGAAAGACAATCTTGATAAGTACAGGTTTCTCAAGGGGATGGGCTAGTGCCCCTTCTCAGCTCTTCCCTTACCTATGAGCTAACACATCCTCAAAGGACAGTCCCTATGAGCTACCTGGCATGTAGAGAAAAAGACAAAGACATGAGAAACAACGGGGCTACTGACCGATTTTGCACAATAATCCCCTTTTTGGTGCTAACCCTACCACAATCAGATCTATATCTCTCCTCTGTCCTGAACAGCATCATCCCAATGTTTGCTGCTTGTAATTTGGGAGTTGGCTTGGGAATCAGTCCCTTGTACCAAGAGAGACACTACAGGGTGTTCCTAAAGTCTGGACACATAGGCAAAAATGCATATTTTCAAGAAATGAAATGAATGAAATTTTCAACAACATTTTACTTAATTGGAATATTAGCAAATAACATCTTCAATATGATTTCCATCATTTGTGATGCAAAGATTGATGCGCTTTGCAAGATTCACATGAAGATGCGATAACTCCACATTGCGGTCAATTTTAGCACATTCACTCTTTATGCATTCAATCAAGTGTGTTGCATCTGTGATTTTCATTGAGTACACTTCTTTTAGCATACCCCAGAAAAAGAAGGCAAGGGGGCTAAGGTCTGTTAATAGTCCAAATCTTTCAAAATATGCCTTTTTGCCTATGTGTCCAGACTTTAGGGACACCCTGCATATACACAAACAACATACAACCCCTATGAGGACACGTAAGAGAAACCCACAAACAGATACTTCAGACAATGAAGGCTCTGTACCCCAAAACATATCTGTAGCCCATAGACTTTAGCAGTTCAGTATAGTCACTCTGCAAGTGGTCAAATGGTCAGGCACCTACTTTCACCTCCCTCTTATCACAGTTTTCTTCCAGAAGGAGTTGGACTATTGACAAGAAAGGCAGCTAGACACCACATAATGGTCCTCTGCATAAACACCTTGGGCAAACCATGACCAGCAAACATTCAGTTCAAGAGGCTTAGTTCCTTCATTGCTATCAGTCCAAGCAGAAATGATTAGCAGCTTACAGAATAGGTAACAGGTCCATAACACACATAGGACTAATAAAACGATTATATAATAATATGATCATATTACAATAGGTGAATCCCAGTAGCTTTAGAGGTATCAAGTCTTTTGGCAATGTCCATGATCTTCAGGGGTCTGGCAAGCTCTTCCTGTACACCTTTCAAATAGCTTTGTGTGGATCAGGGCAGGTCTGTGGAGGCATTTTCTCAACTGTCTTCAGGTACCAGGTCACTTGAAAAGATTCTCTAGATAATGCTGCTAGAACTTGCTAGTGAAAAGACGTATGATTTAGTAAACCATGACAAAATCTAATCTGATTGGTCTTTCAGTAATTAGTTCATGTGGCAAAAATCCATTAAGATGTTATGGACCTAATTCTATTTTTGAAAGAGATTCATGAGGGCCTGACTTGGAAAATGAACACTTCTGCCTCTTAATATTACCAAACAGAGACTTTGAACAGGAAAAGACATGATTTAAAATCTTTATAATTATTAATGCAATTTTACACATAAAAGCCTTAATCCAATTTTATTAGAACTTATTCCTAAAACAACTCAAAGCTTGTATTTCATACTCAGAAATATCAGGAAGCCAATAGCTTAAATATTCAAGCCCTCAGATTTCCAACAGGTTAATCTTGGTTGATTCCTAAAACTTTACCACTCCAGTCATTTTTTTCCTTCACTTTACATCTTTATCCTATCCTTTGTTCTGGGGATATGTGTATATATATATAAAGATATATATATATATATATATGCACACATACATACATATATGTACACACACATGTTTACTCTATCTATACTCTATCTATGCTATATATACTATCTGTCTATCTACTGAGATATTTCAAGGGCCTCATCTTATATAGGAATATGTAACTATTAGCAAGGGGGCAGCAAGAATTCATTTTCTTAGTTGCTCAGGACATAGAATTGACTACAAATTCAGACTGAAGCAGTAGGATCTTTCATACTTGCATCCTATTACAGCAACTCAGGTGTTTTCATATTAATATGTTAATTATTGGATTCAGTATTGCAATGACAAGACTGTCACTGTTCACCTGTCCTGATAACAGAAATTTCCTTTGAAAGGAAAAAGGAGGGACATGGTTATAATGATATCCAGACCATCCCTTTGAGAGTAAAGATCGATCTGACATAAGCCACCACAGGAGAAAAACTTCCTTAGCTCTATTTGATTCCAGGCACAAGTCATATGTGACAGCCATCATGTAGCATATTATTAACAGGGTATCAAAAGCCAGGTTAAGAATTAACCAAGTAGAAAAGTTTCCTGTTCATAAAAGAAATAGCACAGTGGGGAAACTGAGTCAAGAGGCTCATACCTTCACCTACACAAGGTCATCCCCTCAACTTTCCCAAACATAGACATCTACCTGTAGCAGTTTTAAAACTGCACTCCCTTTGAGCAACACATGGCATTTTCCTTGAATGGTGGACTATTGTTTGATGACACTTCAGACAATCATACCTGAAAATCAAACTGAGAACAGTATCAAATTAACAATCCCAAAAGATTTTACTCCAAATAGCGTAATTTCACTAATCACATCTTAGGGCTAAGTAATTATCTTTTTCATGTTGTAATGGCAGTTAATGAGCAAATATAAGGACATTTCATTTATCTTTCATTTATAAATTAAGAGTAATCCCATTCTGGAGTTTCATGCATACAGTGAATACCTTATAATTGACTTAAAACCCTTAGGAAAATTCTGGCCACTGGCCATTGTAAGTCTCAAGACATACATTACTATTAATCCCTCAGGTCTATTGTTACTAATCTGGCTCAAAGATGTAACTTCAATATATATTATTTATTAAGAGAGACAATTTTCATAAGTGATAGTCAAATAATCTTAGATAAGACTCACTCTTTACTATATTATCCACTTTAAAGCAAATATACCCCATTAAACATTTAATAGTTTTTTACCACATTCTTTAACAACTAAATTCATATCTAACAGCTACCTGATTAAAAGAGAAGTTACTTTTCTAACATCATTTCTAATACAACTTCCCCAAATTTCACAATATAAGAAAAAAAATTTTAGTAACACAATAACATATACAATATTATGCATTCAAAACATGATACAAAACTTATTACCAGTCGGATGACATTAATTCAGTTTTGATGATGCAATATTGTATCATGTAACTATATCATGCCATATTGTAAACAAGTCATTACACACACATGTTCCTGCCTGATGCATGTTGGACTTCCCAACAACGCGGACACACTTGTCTATCAACACACTTGTCTGCCAACACTTGGTTGTTAAGACCTGTCAGCAGACTTGACCACTGATGGGTTATAATTTGCATTTTGTGCTTATATTTGGAAAATAATATAATCACTACAACTTTAACTCTGTCACATAACAGATGAAACATCTATGAACAATTTTTCAAAATTCTTTTCTTTCCTTATGCTTCCACTACCCTCTTATTTTTATTCAATGCCTACCCCTGCCCCCAGTTGCACCCAAGGCTACTACCAACCCCCTGGATCATCCTAGCGCCCTCCAGGGGGCAGTATGGCCCACTTTGAGGAACCTTTTTACCCTCAACCCTCCATTCACACTGTCAGTGCAAACTGACTTCCACTTTTTTTAGGTTTCTATCCATTTCCTCTCATCCCTACCTGCTTAAACTTTGTCTCTTTTTTTAACAACCTTTCATTGGACTTAGAGTAAAGCCTACTAATTTAGTTAAATGATTAAAACCTGTTGAATCATCTCATACTGGTGTCTACAAACCAGGAGAAAAAGAGAAAAAAAAATCCTTCCTTTTCTTATCTGTCTTTATCTCTACAATTTCCAATCCAGCCACAGTTATGGAGGCAGAAAGAAAAAAATCTGTTTTCCCCCTTATCTCCCACTGAGAATCTGAGCAATGGTCAGTGAGAGATAGATTTGTTTAGAGATTTTATCAGCCACCCACCACCCACCCTTTCTGTTCCGTTTCACAGCAGCTTTTATGGGTGAGATGTTTGACTTCAGCCTCCCCAAGAAGATACTACTAGTTTCCAGTCACTTCCCTCCTCTTGTCATTGTGAATATTCATCGCCATCATCCATAATAAGGTTCTAGCCCTGGCAAGGTGATGGGTAGGGTTGGTAGTCCCACCAGGTGGCTGTCTCCTCAGGGGCCTCTTTTTACTTTTCCATTAGGCAAATGTACGCTTGGCATCCAAACAACTTGGCCAGCTCCTTGTAGTTGTGCTCAGTGCAGTAGAGTTTGAACGCTTTGCAGTTTAGTTCAAGTAAGGACTTCAGTGCCTGGTATTTTATCCTGCCAGGTGATCTTCAGAATCTTCCTAAGACAATTCAGATGGAAGCGATTGGGTTTCCTGGCATGGTGCTGGTAGACTGTCCAGGTTTCACAGGCATACAACAATGAGGTCAGCACCACAGCTCTGCAGACCTTCACTTTGGTCGTCAGTCTAATACCACTTCTCTCCCACACTTTCCTTCAGAACCCACCAAACACTGAGCTAGCTTTGATAAGGCATGGGTCAACCTCATTATTCCTGGAAAGTGTATTGCTAGGGTAAGTGAACTTATTCACATCATTCAAAGCTTCGTTTGCTATAATCAATGATTCCGGGTATGGGTGGTGTGGTGGCAGCTGATGGAGCACCTGTGTTTTCTTGGTGTTAACTGTTAGACCAAAATTGGCCCAAGCAGCAGACAGTCAATCCATGCTTTGTTGCTTCTCAGCTCCAGAGGCTGCATTGGAATGCACAGTCATCTGCAAACAATAACAAAAAAATCATGTACTAACACTCCCTTTGGTCTTGGCTATTTTACGAAGAACTCACACAAGGCAAGTGCTCACGTGGTGATCAGAAAAGCAATACAAGGGCGCTCTCAAAGTCCCCCTTAAGTAAACGTGTTGTGCTCTATGTCTACGAGCAAAGCAGAATTTAATGAGTTCAAAAGAAATGCAAGATGCACCTATTTAGAGAATCCACCCTAAATGTTCATATGTACTATTTGTGTCTGACCTGTGCTAGAGCATTCTGAGCTTGTATTGGTCTGATCAGCCACAGTGGGACACACTGTAACTTGACTCTAACATAGTGAGGTCATTTTGGTCCTCTTTGAGAACAGAGGGCAGCAACCAGTTCAATTTCTAAATCTCTCTGTCCACTGCTTAATCCTGACAATGAGGGCAATTTCTGTTTCCAAGTTCCTCTCAATAGTACTAAAAATCTGATTTTGCCCAGGCTATTGGTCTTTAAGTCTGATTTTTAGTATCCAAGGTCCTGTCTTTTATCTGGCTGAATTTTCTTCCCATAATTTTCGCAGTTGCTACCTCGTCTCATCACTCAGATGTGGATATAACTGGCAGGATTTCCTCACCCTAAGCTTTAACAGCTTGTCTACCCAGAAGTCAACTAGAGGCTTGGAGCTACCACTCCCTTGTGAAACTGGTATTTCCTTGCAAATAAGGGGACACTTTCATGCTTGCTCTGCCAGCCCATTTTTTTACCTGTCTTTTCCACACATGCCTTCTCTTCCTTGTGCACAAAAAAAGAAAATAAAATCAAGATTTGGCTTTGGGACCTATTTTTCCTTACATTTTTTGAACTTGGGGAGTTAAATTCTCTAATAACTTCTGTGAACCATTACTAAGTTGATTCATAGAGAGACAAACACAATGAGTCTGAATATGAGTGTTTATTTCTCTCAAAGCTTGAGAAACATGCATATAGAGATTAGCATGGGAGCTCATCATGAGACAATGAACTTAATGATGGACAGACAAAGAGGATTTTTATATCTTCAGAACAATTCCCTCTCGCCCCTCCCTCCCTTCCTGGCTCAGGATGCCTATGTCAGCCAGAATTATAGTCTCTATATGGTTAACCATGATATGAGAAAGGAATTTCTTAAGTGAATAGGTTGTAAATACAATAAGATAGGAGTAGTGTTAACGTGTCAATTGAAACTATAGATCCAGGATATATGTTTCCTTTACCATTAACATGACATAACAGTATGTGTCCATAAAATACTTAAGATAAGGAAAGTCCCATTATTCAAGGTAGTGTCTGGTCAAAGCACCTTGAACTTGATAGTCATTAACAGAAGAATGCTCTGGTCAGCTTCATCTGGCCTTGTAGTGTTGAAACAGGAAGGGGCAGTTTGAGTACACTCAGAGAGCAAGGCATGTCTGTTATGCCAGAACATGGCAAAGCATTATGGTAGATTAAGCTCAGTGTGGGCCACAATGCCTCTCTTGATTGGCTAATCCAGGTTCTAGGCCTTTCTCAGATTGTGGGGGTTCAAAATGGTTTGGGGAATGGTCTACATTTCATAACTGACTGCTGGGGAAAATCTACTCCAGCCTGTGATAGGGCAAAAGTACTAGTGGGGGCTATGAGCATTCCCCAGGGAGAGCCTGCAGGTGAAGTGATCCCTTTGGGGTTACCAAAACTGTTTAAAGAACGTCTTGGTTAGGGTTGCATCCTTATGAATCAGGCAAGCTCAAGAAAAATGAGACAAAAGGAGTTTTATTATAAGCACCCAAGGCAAAAACACTTTGTGTGCAGTTACCCCAGTCCTAATAGGTGCATGTTTCTCAAGGGTATGTGCTAGTGCCCTCTCTCAGGTCCTCCCTTACCTATAAGCTGATTGTTGTATACTCAAAGGACAATCCCTATGAGCTACCTGGCGCCTATAGAAAAGGACAAGGAGATGGGAAACAACAGGGTCACTGATTCTGCACAATACCATCATATCATCTGCAAAGAGTGATAGTTTTATTTCCTCATTGCCTATTTTTATTTCTTCAATTTATTTTTCTTTTCTTATTGCTATAGCTAGCATTTCTAGTACAATATTGAATAATAGCGGTGACAATTGATATCCTTGCTTTCCCTCTGATCTTATCAGGAAGGCTTCTAGCTTATCCCCATTACAAATAATGCTTGCTCATGGTTTTATATTTCAAGAAGGCTCCATTTATTCCTATGCTGTCTTGTGCATTTAATAGATATGTTATATTTTGTCAAAAGCTTTTTCTGCATCTATTGAGATAATCATGATTTTTGTTGTTGATCTGGTTGATTATGCTTATAGTTTTCCTAATATTGAACCAGCCCTGACTTCTGATATAAATCCTACCTGGCCATAGTGTATAATCTTTGTGTTATATTGCTGAAATCTCCTTGCTATATTTTATTTAAAATTTTCTGTTAATATTAAGTAAATTGGTCTATAGTCTTCTTCCTCTGTTTTTGCTCTCCCTGATTTAGGTATCAAAACTTTTTTGTGTCATAAGAGGAATTTGGAAGGACCCACTCTTTACCTATTTTTTTCAATAAGTTCATATAGTATTGTGATTGATTATTCTTTAAATATTTGATAGAATTCACTTGTAAATCCAACCAGTCCTGTGGATTTTTTCTTAGGGAGCTCATTCACGGCTTGCTCAATTTCTTTTCCTAAGATAGAGTTAAGTATTCTGTTTCCTCTTCTATCAATCTGGGAGATTTACATTTTTGTAAATATTCATCTATTTTACTTGTCAGTTTTATTGGCATGTAACTGGGCAAAATAACTCCTACTAATTGCTCTAATTTCATCTTCATTGGTGATATATTCATCATTTTCATTTTTGATGCTGGTAATTTGGTTGTATTTTTTTTAATCAAACTAACTAATGGTTTATTTATTTCATTGGGGTTTTTTCATAAAACCAGCTCCTAGATTTATTTAATAGTTCAATGGTTTTCGCAGTTTCCATTTTACTAATCTCTCCTTTGATTTTTCAGGATTTCTATTTTGGTGCTTAATTGGGGATTTTTAATATATTCTTTTTCTAGTTTTTTTTTTTACTTGTGTCCAATTCATTGATAGGCTCTTTCTCTTCGATTGATGTATGTGTTTAGAGATATAAATTTCCCACTAAGTACTGCTTTAGCTGCATCCCATAAATTTTGGTGTGTCCTTTCATTATTGTCATTATCTTTAATGAAATTATTGTTTCTATGATTTGTTCTCTGATCCACCTGTCCTTTAGAATTAGTTTCAAAATAATTTTTAATCTATGCTTCCATGGCCCTTTAGGGAATTTTTATGGCATTATCATCTGAAAAGTGTGCATTTAATATATCTGCTTTTCTGCATTTGCTTACAAGATTTTTATGCTTTAATACATGGTCAATTATTGTGATGGTGCCATGTATAGCTGAGAAAAAGATATATTCTTTTCTATTCCAATTCAATTTTCTCCAGTCATCAACATATCTAACTTAACTAAAATTCTATTCAAATCCTTAAATTCTGTCTTATTTATTTTATGATCAGACTTGTCTAGCTCTGAGAAGAGAAAGTTACCTCCTGTAACTCATTTAACTTTTCCTTTAGGATTTTGGATACTATGCCATTTGGTGCATATGTTTAGTGTTGATATTAGTTCATTGTCTATGGTGCTTTTTAGTGGAATGTAATTTTCCTGCTTATCTCTTTTAATTAGGTTCATTTTTGCTTTCCCTTTGTCTGAGATCATGATTGCTACCCTTGCCTTTTTATTGCGACTGTAGCATAATAGATTCTGCTCCAGCCCCTTATTTTTAACTATCTCTTTCAAGGTTTTTCCTTTAAAAAATAGTTTTAAACAACCAAGTTTTGCCTTTTCACTTTTCCACCCCAACCCCTCCCCACCAATTGAGAACACAAGTAAAACAAAATCCAATTTAAGGATGTATAGTCAATTGAAACAAATCTCCTTATTGGCCAAGCTCTCCTCTCTCCCCTCCCTCCCAATTTTTTTTCTCACTCTGTATTCTGAGTAATCTGTAGCATGTTTCATCATCCTCTGGAATCCTGGTTGGGTCATTATACCAATAAGAGTTCAGTACAATAGTATTCCATCACATTTATACACCATTTCTTGTTTATCCATTTCCCAATTTATGGCCACGCCTTTAGATTCCCATCCTTTGCCACCTCAAAAAGAGGAGTATTTCTGTATATCCTTAATTTGTTTTCCTTGAGACTAACCTCTCCCTTAATAGACTCTCCCTCTAATTCTTCCTCCTTCTTTCTCCCCTTTCTCTCCTATTTTCCTGTAAAATGGATTTTTGTACTCACCTCTGTGAGTGTGTATCTGTGTCTATTTTTCCTTTTTTGACCAGTTTAGATAAGTGAGGTTTTTGGCTGTAATCCCAAGTCCTTCCAGATAGTGATGACTGCTAAATCATGTGCGATACTCACTGTGGCTCCTTGGTACTTGAATTTTTTCTTTGTGTTTACTTGCAGTATTTTTTCTTTGACCTGGAAGCTCTGGATTTTAGCTATGATGTTCCTGGGAGTTTTCATTAGGGGGTTTCTTTCAAGAGGTGACCAGTGGCTTCTTTCTATTTCTACTTTATCCTTTGGTTCTAAGGTATCTGGGCAGTTTTAAGATTTCTTGAAATGGAATGTTTGGGCTCTTTTTTTTTTTTTTTTTGTTCATGATCTTCAGATAGTCGACATGATTGTTAAATTTTTCCTCCTTGATCTGTTTTCCAGGTCAGTTGTTTTCCTGTGAAATACTTTACATTGTCTTCCTTTTTTTCAGTCTTTTGACTTTGTTTTAATATTTCTTGTTGCCTCATGAAGTCATTGGCTTCTATTTGGTCCAATTTCATTTTTAGGGAATTTTTGCTTGGATAAGATTTTGTATTTCTTGTAGCAAGCTATTAATTCTCTTTCCAATTCTTTCTTCCATAGTTTTCAATTCTTTTCATTTTTTTCCTCAAGCACTCTCATTCCATTTATAAAAACATCTTTTAACTACCTTCTAAACTCTTGCTACATCTCTTCCAGGAATTCTAATTGAGTTTGTCCTCAAGCTGTTTTTTTTCCCCTAGAGGTATTGCTTGTAGATGTTTTGGAGTTACTTTCTTCTGCATTTGTGTCTTGAGCATCCCTGCTGCTATAGTAGCTCGTTATGGTAAGAGTTTTTTTTTTTTGGCTTGCCCATTCTTCCAAGGCTCTGAGGATCTTCTGGAGGGAAGTTCTGGTCCTGGTCCTATTGCTGCATTCTTGGAGTATTAAGTGTTATGTTATTCCAGGATCTCAGGGACAGGTGGAGGGCTGGTAAGCTTTCGGAGCTACCAAAGGAGTCTGATCCAGAGAAGTCTTGTTTGTCCCACTGGAATAAGCTATGCAAGTTTCTGGCCTGGGTTTGGGTCTGAGCAAGGACAGAGTTCTGCTAAAGTCTGTCTCTAATCAACCAGGTGTTAAGTTGTTAGTTTAAGGTGGTAGAATTGGAGGTTCCCCTTTGGTCTGGGTTTCCTACTGGTTATTCCTCTGCAGACAGGACTAGATACTGGAAGAGAGACCCTGCTCCAAGTTTAGAGTCTGAGCCACACCACTCCTGCTACTGGCTTCTGAACTTCCTCCTTTTTCTTTTTTTTAATTAATTTTTAGTTTTCAACATTGACTTTTATAAGATTTTTAGTTCTAAATTTTCCCCTCTCCCTTCCCTCTCCCCTCCCCAAGATGGCATGCAATCTGATATAGGCTATACATGTGCAATCATATTAAACATATTTCTGCATTAGTCATGTTGTGAAAGAAGAATCAGAACAAAAGGGGAAAACCACGAGAAAGAAAAAAAGAAAATAGTATGCTTCTATCTGCATTTAGACTCCATAGTTCTTTCTCTGGATGTGAATAGCATTTTCCATCATGAGTCTTTTGTAATTGTCTTAGATCAATGCATTGCTGAGAAGAGCTAGATCTATCAGCAGGTCATTAAACAATGTTGCTGTTATTACTGTGTACAAAGTTCTCCTGGTTCTGCTCAATTCACTCAGCATCAGATCAGGTAAGTCTTTTCAGGTTTTTTTGAAGTTCACCTGCTCATCATTTCTTATGGAACAATAGTATTCCATTATATTCATATGCCACAACTTGTTTAGCCATTCCGTAGTTGATAAACATCCCCTTAATTTCCAATTCTTTGCCACCACAAAGAGTTGCTATAAATATTTTTGTACATGTGGGTCCTTTTCCCTTTTTTATTAGCTCTTTGCGATACAGATCAAGTAGTAACTTCCTCCTTTTTTGATACACTATCTAGGATCTCCATACTCCCTCTTCCACCTTGGCTCTGGCTTCATCTTTTTCCTTTTAAAAAATATTATTTATGATGCAACCAAGATTGGGAGGGAAGCAGAAAATTGGGAAAGAATTTTTACAACCAGTGTCTCTGATAAAGGCCTCATCTCTAAAATATACAGAGAACTGAGTCAAATTTATAAGAATAGAAGTCATTCCCCAACTGATAAATGGTCAAAGGATATGAACAGGCAGTTTTCAGAGGAAGAAATTAAAGATAACTATAATCATATGAAAAAATGCTCTAAATCACAATTGATTAGAGAAATGCAAATCAAAACGACTCTTAGGTACCACATCTCTCCTGTCAGATAGGCTAACATGACAAAACAGGAAAATGATAAATGCTGGAGAAGATGTGGGAAAATTGGAACACTGTTACATTGTTGGTGGAGTTGTGAACGGATCCAGCCATTCTGGAGAGCAATTTGGAACTATGCCCAAAGGGCTATAAAAATGTGCATACCCTTTGACCCAGCAATACCACTTCTAGGGCTGTATCCCAAAGAGATCATACAAGTGGGAAAAGGACCCATATGTACAAAAATATTTATAGCAGCTCTTTTTGTGGTGGCAAAGAATTGGAAATTAAGGGGATGCTTATCAACTACGGAATGGCTAAACAAGTTGTGGCATATGAATGTAATGGAACACTATTGTGCTATAAGAAATGAGGAGCAGATGGACTTCATAGTAACCTGGAAAGACTTGCATGATCTGATGCTGAGTGAGGGGAGAAGAACCAGGAGAACATTATACACGATTACAGATACACGTCTATGTGATGGCTAACTTTGATAGATTGGGCTCTTCTCAGCAATACAAGGTTATAAGACGGCTCCAAAACACTCATGGGGCAGTTAGGTGGTGAAGTGAGTAGAGTACTGGCCCTGGAGTCAGGAGGCCCTGAGTTCAAATCCAGCCTCAGAAACTTGACACACTTACTAGCTGTGTGACCTTGGGTAAGTCACTTAACCCCAATTGCCCTATCTTCCCCCCTCCAAAAAAAAAAAAAAAACAAAAACAAAAACAAAAGACTCATGATGGAAAAAGCTATCCACATCCAGAGAAGGAATTATGGAGTCTGAATGCAAACTAAGGCAAACTATTTGCTCTTTTTCTGTTTTATTTCTTCTTTCTCATGGTTCATTCCATTGGTTATAATTCTTCTTCACAACTTGACTATTGTAAATAAGTTTGATGTGAAGGTGTATGTAGAACCTACATCAGATGGGAGGAGGAGGGGGAGAAAATTTGGAACTCAAAAACTTGTGTAACTGAATGTTGTAAACTAAAAATAAAAAAAATTTTCAAATATATTATTTATGCATATATTTATCACCTCTCCCTCTCTTCCTCCAATTGAATAAAAAATATTTCAAACCATCATAACAAATATTCACAGTCAAGTTAAACAAATCCTTATATTGGCCATGAACAAAAATTTATGTGATTCTACACTTTAAATTCATCACTTCTCTGGCAGGAGATGGAAGCCCTTTTATTTACCTTCTGACCTCTGGACTCAAGGTTTATCATTGCATTGATGAGAGTTCTAGTTTTTCAGGGCTGTTTTTCTTTATAATTGTATTGTTGTGTAAATCGTTCTAGTTCATTCTACATCGGCTCATAGGTGGTCTCAGTTTCCTTTCAAACCATCCATTTCATCATGTCTTATGGCACAATATAATAGTCCATTGTGCACATACATTTTAATTTGAGCATACTCCAATAGGTGGGTACCCCCTTAGTTCCCAATTTGGGGCTACTTTTTAAAAAGCTGCTATGTTTTTGTAGATGTGGGTCCTTTCCCTCTTTCTTTGTTATCTTTCAGGATATAGGTCTAGTAATCGTCAAAGGGTATGCACAATTTAGTAACTCTGGGCGTAGTTCTAAATTGCTTTCCACAATGGCTGGATCATTTAATTTATAGCTCCAACACTGCAACTATGTACCTGATTTGCCCCAGCCCCTTCAACGTGTCATTTTCCTTTGGCCCTCTTAGTCAATCTGATAGGTGTGAGGTGGAACCTGAGTTGCTTTGATTTAAAGCACTTTGGCATAGCTATGGGTTGCTTCAGTTTTTTTTTTTTGAAGACTGTTCATATCTTTTAACTGTTTATCTATTAGGAAATGATTCAGTCTTAAAATCTGTTAAACATCTTGGATATGATATCTTTGGCAGAGAAACTGGTGAAGATTTTATCCCCAGTTACCTATTTCCCTTCTAATTTTAACTGCATTAATTTGTACAACAACATTTTAATTTTATAAAATCAACCGTCCATCTTGTCTTCTACGATTCTATTGTTTGATCATTTAAACTCTACCCCTATCCACAGATCTGAAAGGAAAGGCATTCTTTGTTCTTCTACTTTGCTTACGATGTCACCTTACATGCAAGTCACATACCCATTTTGTTTTATCTTGGAATATAGTGGTAGATGTTAATCTATTCTATTTCTAATTTTTTGCTAGACTTTTCCAGTCTTCTCACCAGTTTTTGCCAAATAGTAAGGCTTTACCCCAAAATAACTGGAGTCATCCCAGTTGAGTCCCAAGACCTAGAGGTAGGATCCCAGAAAAGAACTATTTCCTGAGGAGAATCAAACTACAAGAAACAAGACAGTCACTAGAAGCAAAGTAGGCTAGGAGTCAGCAGGCTGGGTTCAATCCAGCTTTGCTCTATCTGTAGTCACACTTCTCTGAGACCCTGAGAGTCCATTTCTAAAGTGAGGAAGAACAATTCCTGGCTTTCTCCCTGTTTGGGTTGGTGTAAGCACCTAGAGGCAGTGTCAGAATCAGAGTTTGGAGGGAACTCAACAGGTACCACCTCCTTAACAAACGGTCATCAAAATGAGAAGTGATTTAAAAAAAAAAACAACCCTTAGAAGGTAGGTATTGTAGACAACAAAAGTGACGGCTCTCTTCCCTTTCAACTTGAATGGCTGTGCACACATGAGAACTAGGCACCCTGGCTGACATCCTGGGCCATGGATTAGGGCACAAAGAGCTACTTCCTGTAGTTTCCCAAGAGGACCACAGAGGGGTGGGGAACTTTATGAGAAAGAATTCCAACTTCTATCACTTTCCTTCTACTCTTCCCCAGAAGCAAGCAGCAGGGCTCAAGCTGGCTTTACTGCCGCCACCAGGGAAAAGGAACAACGGGTAAAGGAACCAATGGTGGGGAAAGTGAACCTAGAAATTTGAATAGTGGGAAAATGCAGGATTGCCCAGAAGTCTAGGTTCTCTCTTTCCTCAGCGTACCTAAGCCTGCCCTCCTAGGGAAGGTTCAAGTAGCAAGACACCTCCAACTCAAGTCATTTGGCATGGATCAGGTGAAGTCTAGGCCTTGCTGGAGAGCTACTTTCTTAGTCAGAAAAGCACTTCCCATGGGAGGGAACCATCTCTACTAGGTTGTCTATGGGAAGGGCTAGGGAGGGTGAGCGTCAATTGCAACAAGCACCACACAGCTACTGCTGTCCATTAGAACATTTATTTCTCAGGGAGAAAAAAAAGTTTAAGACAGTCATATTATAGTAGGTAAAATTAACTTTTGTCTTCTTTACAAGCATAGATTTTTCTCTTTTTTTTAATTACCTCTCTTATACCATCTGATATAAACAATTCTAGAAAGCAAATAAAGTCACTTTCTACAATAAATAGAGCATCGTGTGCTTCTTCACAGCAGACTTGACAGTGACGCACAGGCCTGGTGCCACAGCAGGATCTGAGCCAATTCCCATTCTAAAAGATCATTTTAAAAAAGAGATAGAGACAGAGACAGAGAAAGGGGCACGGGAGAGCCCCAAGATCTTAAAACACAGGTTTAGACACAGGTCACAAAGTCCACAGCTGACTGACTACCTGGGGAAAAGCATTGGCTCCTTTCGATAAAACGGCACTCACCGTGTTGTGAGTTTAAAAGACCCAGCCACACAATTGGGGGTTGGGGGGTGGACGGGGTGGTGGGGGGGACTCTCAAGAAGGGAAACAATAGGCCTGAATAATTTAGAACACTATCTTACAACTATGTACATCACGTCCTTCCCTATCCACACGGCTCTAGGCATTATATTATTATTTTACAAAAAACCCAAACCCCAGCCATCCTTCCAATGGTACAGACCTGCTCTGTTGGTTTACCCTTAAACTCTGGCTCGTGTCCCAAATGTATAAGTAGTGGTGGGTGGGTATTTTGTTTGTTTTCTTCCCTTTTAAAAAGTCGACTGAGTAGAAATGGCAGTGATCTCCCCCCACGATTTCATTTCA
Organism: Trichosurus vulpecula; assembly: GCF_011100635.1. NCBI lineage: Eukaryota > Metazoa > Chordata > Mammalia > Diprotodontia > Phalangeridae > Trichosurus > Trichosurus vulpecula. The sequence continues at coordinate 274,446,625 of NC_050579.1, read as the reverse complement.
TCCAAAATTCCCCTATGAAAAATTTAAAACAATTAAAAAGAACGACAGGTTAAAAAGCAACGCAGTGCTTGGTGGTCTGCAACCAGGCCCTGTGACTTTGGTGCGAGAGTGTAGGGGGGAAACAGCTGGGGAGTGGGGGCAGAAGAGAACAGACGTCAACACTTCTGGTTGACATTCCCAGTTCACAGTTTTTTAGGGGTTGGGGAGGTGAGAGAGACACTGAAATGAAAGGTTTTTTTGCAGGGTTTTATCATCCCCTCCACCTGAGGATTCTGCTGCAGGAGTGACAGGGAGGAGCAAGGTTATGAAGAGCAGGAGAGGGACAGGAGGTACTGCTGGCACAATTTGAGGGCCCAGCAAGCAGGGACCCTATCCACAATGGAGGACGAAGTTGGTGAAAAGAGGAAAGAGGTGACTGGGGAAAGGGGAAGGGAGCATCAGGACAGACACAGCCAGAGGGCAACAAGAAACTTTTAACTGCTAATGACATCCAGTGTCTGAGGAGGGAAGGGTTCTTCCCTATCACGCTGTTCTTCAGCCATAAAGCTAGAAAGTGAAGAAATCTATCACTGCAGCCTTGTCTATGCCCACAGGATGCTAAGACACCTGCGCTCTTAAGGACCAAATTAAGGAGAAGTCTAACCCTGAGGCAGTACGTCTACTTCCTGATTCTGTTTCCCTGGGGGTGGACGTTGGGATTACATGTGTTGTACTAGTTTCTGTCTGGGGTCCTAGACAGAGCCACACCTGGTGACCCTGCCCTGTATAGCAGCCAGATCTATAGAGAAACTGGGACTTTAAAAAATAATTTAGTTTGGTGAGAATTTCTATCAATTTGGCACAAGAGAGTAAGCAAAGGAGCAAGTGTGAGCGAGTGAGAGAAGAGAGCGGGGAGAGGAAATCTCACAGAACAAGTGACAGTGTGTGAGCAGCAGAGGGGGGTGCACAAGAGGGGCTCAGCTGGATTCTCCATGGGACCCTAGTGTATCTACAGCACCTCTGGGATCGAGGTCAGATCCTGGCCCAATCCGAGGTACAGTGGGGGTGGGGGCGGCAGCAGCCCCTTGGGAACTGAGCCCAGGAGACATCCTCCACAGCAGGGCCCGCATCCAGCTTCTGTCCCTGCCTCTAGCCAGCTCCTCAGTAAATCATCCTCTGAAGGAGCTCAGCTAGGAATTTTTGGCACATGATAGGACCGACCATGGGAGTCATGCTGTTGTCCGCAACAGGACATTTCCCCATGGACTCTTCGGGCTCCAGCCCCCTATCCTCCACAGCACCAGGGAGAGGCTGTCTGCCATTCGTCCCACCATGGGAAGGGCAGGGTTCCCCACTCCAGGATCAGAGGCAAAGGCAGGCAGGCCACATCCCACTCCCTTACAGGTAACCAGAGGTGACAAAAGGATGGTGGCCCCGAACCCGGCTCAAGTGGATCATGGCACGGTCATAGGCCACTTGCACGGACTTGCGAATGCTGGTCTTGCGGCCCTCCAGCATCTTCAATTTGTCCACGGTGTCTTCTACTCCTAGGGGGAGGACTTTGTCCCGAGGAAGCCACTGCCTGCAACCCAAACACAAGACCAGCCCTGCTTACCAGTAAGCCCAGGCCACAAGTAGGTAGGTACCTTGATGAATATTCCCTCTAAGCCCTTTTTAATTTGGAAGGGCATCACTTTCTTTTAAGAGTATCTATCACTATGAACTATCTTTACTAATGCTCCCATGGTTATCAATGCTTGGTTTCTCAATCATCTCCCTTCATACTTCTCCTATCCTTTCTAATCTAGAGCCCCAATCCCAGGAAAGCATGACAGAGAGATTGAGCCCCACAAAGCCAGAGTGAGAGGTAAAGGATGGGGTTTGGAGAGAGACGGAACCTTGCTGAGATGAAATGAAGAAAGACAAACCCTGAAGAGTGTCTCAGAAGAGGTTTCCAAAACAGAATTAAAAACAAACAAAAAATAGCCAGAATGACGAGTGATATGTGTCCAGTGGTGTGGGATTGAAGACAATTGAACCTAGCTTGCTCCCAAAGCCTTTGGGGGGGGGGGGGGGGCGGGGCAGCTAGGTGGTGCAGTGAGTAGAGCACTGGCCCTGTAGTCAGGAAGACCTGAATTCAGATCAGGCCTCAAACACTTGACACACTTACCAGCTGTGTGACCTAACCCCAATTGCCTTGCCTTCCCCGCTCCAAAAAAAACCCCAAAAAACCCAAGGCCTTTAGGGGATTAAATCTGTTTGGAGGGTTGTTAGTGGCCAGAACTGGAGACCCATCTGGCCGAGCCTAGCTATCTTAAAAGGTCCGTCTGCCCTTAGTTCTGACAAGCAGGGCCGGCCCTAGGGTTTGGCCCCAGCAAGCAGGCTCCACAGTACTGCAGGAATCATGTGGCTAAAGCAACAAAGGGACTGAGAGTGTCAAAAGGACAAGAAGTTGGTACCTCCAAGAACATGACAGCACCAAAAAAGATTTAAGTCGTTCATAGCCTCCCCGCTGCTCTTCTAATCACAAAGGTAATGTGGATGGGACAGAGGCTGAATGCCCAGGTCACTACTATTAGGCCAGTTTCCAAAAGCTAAGAGAAAAAGGTCATTCAGGCCCATGAGCAGCACCCATGAGAAGCACTCCAGACTCTAAATTCAAAATGTTTAAGGCATTTAACTAGCTGCTCAATCTCACCTCTTTGGAAATCCAAATGTCGGGGGAAAAGATGCAGGGAAAATATACTTGAGAAGGGGGAGAGAGAAGGCCATGAGCACCCACTCACCAGGTCCGCTTGTTGTCAAAGAAGAGGACAAGGAAGAGTTTCTCTCCAGCTTCCACTTGCTTCTGCTCCCCCAACTTCAGCACATCCAGTGGTGGGACAGGAATAGGCACACCGTTGTGCAGAAGGCCCTCACGGGGCATCTTGGGATCAATAATCTGGGAAGAAACGAACAAATGCCACCCCAGTAAGAAGAGAAATGGAGTCGGCAAGTCTTCTCATATAAGGGATGAAGCTCTTAGTTGTTGAACTCCAAAGCTGTCCTTCAAAGAGTTTTAACCCCTGCCCACAATTACACTTACAGAGGCCTCAGCGACTTTATCTGCCCTGTTCCTCATTGCCCTAAAAAGGGAATCCTGAACAAATTCCCTTTGAGTGCTCACCCTTCTAAACCCTCCTCAGCATGAGCCTGCTCCCTGAGATGTATTCCATATAGTACAAAGGAACATTTTGGGGAAGTTCCTTAATGTGGGGGCTCATGACTGAATGAGTCTGCTCTCGCTGATGTGAGGTAAACAAGCTGTCCTCTTCATTTCTTATATTCACTTGGGCAAAGAGAGTCAGGCCCAGTCTCTTCTGTCCTTTTTTTCCTTTAAATTATCACAATTCATTTCGGATCTCAGACACATGAAGGCCTTATTTGTGTAGCAGAGGTGGGTGGCCATGTGCCAGGAGATGATGGGTTAATGCTACATCTGACTTAACACTATCATGAGAAGTCTATTTCATAGACATATATTCACCTCCATCAGTGTATGTTCATCAGTTCCCCGTTAAGGGTCTCAATTGCTTTGACCTCGACAACCTCAACAATCTTGGTCAGAACAACATTAGGGACAGAAGACATTTGGAGCTCCAAAAAAGGACTTTATTTGCTCATACAGAAGGTCCAGTTTGTAGGGCTGAGGATCAGAGGGCTAATAGAAAGGAGGTTGTTAAGAATAGAGTTAATGCAAAGAATTGAGTCACTGGAAATCCCCCCAACATAATGTAAGATCTTCCTCAAGGGCAGGGGCTGTTTTTATTTTTGTTTTTGTATCCCAACGTCTAATGTAGAGCCTTGCACATAGGAGACATTTAATAAATGTGCAGACATCTTATCCTCCCCACCTCCCTGTTAATCAGACTTCGAAAGCACATCATTACATTGGTCCTAAGCCTAACCCTACATCTTCATAGCAACAGTCCCTTAGGTTTGTTTGGCACCTTTCCACTTCTCAAGGTCCTCTCACACCTGGGTTCTTTTTTAATAAGTTTCCCTGAAGTAACTCCCTACTTAACATGAGTAAATGGAGACTCAGACTGCTGATGAGAGCTGATGGGCTTGTCAAAGATCTGAATCCTGATCTCCTACTCTCTTTCTCTCAAGCAATTTTCACTTCACCAAGCCAGCCGCTGCTGCCCCTGCCACCTCCTTCTCACTCACTGTTCTGCTACCTCCAGAGATTGAGAATAGCTGACCATTATTCTCTGTACAATAAGCCCATAGGGACTTGGATAACCTGACTGAGAAAATCTCCAAAGACTAATCTTTTCTCATAAACTGCTCCTCACTCACTTCTCTACTCTCTCTCAATTCCTCTTAAGATACTGATCTGAAAAAAGGTAAAGCCTCCTCTAGGAGGAGACCAGCAATAATTTCTCTCAGGAGAATTGGACACACGCCCAATTGGACATTCATTCTAAGTCATGCTTCTCAGACTGAAGAGCAATCAGGTGAACCCCAATGTGTGCAAGACCCCGGATGATAGGACATAATTTAGATGACTGGTTTATATTAGAATTCGTCACATAAAGAACACAGGAGAAGGTGTGCGCTGCACTCTTTGGTTTACACACCAAAACAAGTGAGTTGTTTTGATGGGGCTTAGAGGACTTGCAAATGGATAGCTCAAAATCTGTCCCACGTATACAACCAAAAAGAGAAAATCTGCTATTGCTACATTGTCTTTTCAAACTTCTTAAGAAGCAAAGTATTGTATTGGCCCTTTTTCATCTTCCATGAAGTCACTGGCCTTCAAGCCCATTCTTCAAATGTCGCAAGTTTTGGAAGCCTTATTATAAGGCCTTTGGCCCTGTTCACACCTCACTCTCCTCTAACCCTGGACCCCTAGTGGTCATAGTTAATAAGAACAGATGCAAAATATTGATTCTGTACCTGGCACAAATATGCTAAATTTCTTATTCCATGCTTGGCTGTGTAGCCAGGGAGGTCTGGACTAGAAACCTATCAAACAACATCTGGTAAGTGCCTACTGTGTGCCAGGCACTATGCTAAGTGTGGGAATCAGAGGTTTTGATCCTGCGTTGGGACATTCAAAGTAGATCACTTTACCTCTCTGACAGCACACCTGTTTTTTCATCTGCCCTGCTTAATTCCCAGTACTGTTGGTGTGGGTCAACTAAGAAGTGCTGTGGAAGAGCCTTGAACAGTGGGGAACATACAGGAGGTTATCACCTTTAGCGAGAAGCAGAGCACAAAATCCCTGCTGGGGGAAATGCCCAGACACTGAAACACAAAAGCCTCTGAGTGCATTTCATAATGGACACTTTACTAGTCTGAGGCACTCCAGACCGGGGTACAGGCTTTCTTTGGTGACCAAGGTCCCAAGTCACAGTTGTTTTTATGAGATAAAAATCCCAAGGGCAGAAAGAACCTGGGGCAGGGACTCACCAAGGCAGGGTAGGAAGGATAGCCTCGGCACTTGGCCCACACCAGCTCCAGGGGCTCCAGGTCTGCATTATCTTCCAAGGGCATCAGGAGGCTTCTGCCTGGGGGTTGGGGGTAGGGTTGAAGAGAAGGGGCAGAGACAGCTGACTCAAAATGACACTTGGATTCCACACTAACACCCCACCCCTGCTCTCTGAGGTGGCCTGTGGAGCCTGGGAGTTTCCAAATAAGATTTCTCCCCTCCCCTGAAGTTCTTTATTAAAAGAAATTCCTTTAAGGTCTGAGACCCAGTCCAACTCAGTAAGCCACCCACAAAGGTCCCCCATTTGGTCAGGTAGAATTTAGTTGTTTCACCACTGCAGGGAAAAGAAAAAGCTTACTGGAAAAGCTGAGCAACCTCTCCATTCCCCCCACTCCATGATCCCAGTCTAGATTCTCCTCAGCACCTCTTTATCTACAAAGTGTTCACAGCAGTGGCTGGGTGTTGCCAGGAGGCACCAAATTGACTTGCAAATGGACTCTTGGTATGGCAACACCCTGCCCATCTCCCCAGGGAGCTCAGGTGGTTGCTACAGGGTAGGGACAGGCCAAGCAGGCCAGAGGTTGGTGTTTGTGTCTAGGACAGGGAGAACCTTAAAGTACTTATTGCCAGGTCTTGCAGCACATTATTTATTATTTGCACATCCTGTCCATATATACTGGCATCAGGTTGTTGGAAAAGAAACCCCAGAGAAAGCATAGGATGGGTTTAACAACTCCTATTGTGCTATGACAATGCGGCATCACATGTGGAAAGGACAGGGTCTTTCTCACCTCCCACTTCTATTAGTGCTCATGTTCAACAGGAAAGTGGAGCAAAGCTCCAGGGAGGGGCAGGTTTTTTTTTAGACCCCCGCCTCTGTTCCTCACCTCTTGGCCATCTGATTTACAAACCTACCCATTTTTATTCTTTTTTGAGGAATCTACTTAAAACCCTGACAGAATCAAAGACTGATGGAGTAGAAAGGACCTCAGGAATCAATGAATGAACCCTTTCCCTGAAACAACAGCTCTTGTGATAGGAACTATCTCCCAAAGCAGTTCAGTCCTGCTAGGAATCATGAAGCGCTTCCTATGTCAAACTAAAATCTGCCTTCCCTGCAATGTCCACTTATTGGTCCTAGTTGTGCCCTGTGGGGCCAAGCAGAATAATCTAATCCTTCCATGTGACAAACTATCAAATATTTGAATATTACAACCATATCCTCACCTAATGCTTATCTTTTCCAGGCTAAACAGCAGTTCCTTTAACTTCCCATAGCTTTCAGAACCCTTAGCATTTTGGTTTTCCTTCTCTGAAAAGCTCTATCTTGTCAATGTTCCCCTTAAAATGTGGCACCCAGAAGAGAACTACTAGTTAGTGGTTCGAAAAGGATAAGGAAGGATCGTTGAAAGCACTAGCTAAAATTTAATTTGAAGAGAACGACATAGAATTGTACATGCTCTACTCTTCTCTCTCAAATCAGGAAGAGCTGGAGAGCTGGTTGTACTGCAATGAGCTGGGACTAAGGATACTTCTCTCCAAAGTGGAAGAATGAAGTTCAGGTGGCTGATTTCCCAGGGTTCGTACAGCAGCGTGGGCCCTCAGAAGAACCTAGCACCGCAGAAGCTGACTCCTCAGATCTGGCCCAAACCAGGGGTCTCACCTGAACTGCTGTAGTCTGAGTCTCCATTGACCCCTTCCAGAAAAGGGACTCGAGAAAGAGCTGGTTTCCCACGGCTCCGTTTTGGAGGAGTCAGACCACTGTGTAGACAAGAGCAAAGAGAGCAAAGAACACTGTGACAAACCAACAATGAAGATGTTTCATGCTTCTGACAGGTGACTTACAACCACCTTCATTCCTTAATGTATTTCATTCTTCTATACCGTAACACACTGAACTGCAAGAAAATTGCTGGAGGGCCAATACGCCTAAAACCCATGAGAATCCAAAACAAGAAGACCTGGACCTGGAAGGGACCTCAAGAAATAATTTTGCTCATTCCTTAGTCTCTAGGCAAATGAAAAAGTGCTGATGATTCCACGGCCTCCTCTAGAGCCTCACTGTTCTTGCTGACTGACTAGAACTGCTGCTATTCAAGTTACTTTCTGTTAGATAATGGATGAAAACAATAATATATTTGAGTTTTCAGATTCCAAAAAGAAATTAAGGAGATATTCTGCTTCAATAAGACCAGCTTTTTTAAAGCTAAAAAGCAGGTCCACAAAATACATGCAGATAAAGATTTATCCAGAGTGGTTGGATAACACTTAACTAAGAGGCAACGTGGAACGATGAAAAGAGGGCTGGACTTTGAATTAAGAGAAGATCTGAGGATCCACACTTTAGTCATATGACTTGAGGAAGGCCAGTCTGATGCACAAAAATGAGAGGTTTAGTCTACCTGATTTCGAAAATCTCTTCCAGCTCCTGACATTAATGGCTCTACAATTCTAAGCATGATATTTAAGCAATGACATAAAGTAAATATATTGTGGACAAATGGATGGATCTGGAGTCAGAAAGCCCAGAGTTCCAAGTTCTGCCCCACACCCTTACTCGTTGTGGGGCTCTGGGCAAGTCACGTGCTCTATATCTACCTCCATTTCTACCTCAGTCTGTCAAATGAGGATGGCATCTGCCTTCCCAGGGTTACTCTGCGGATCACATGAGATAATGCTCGTAAAGCGCTTTGCAAATCTCGGAGCTAGTATAACAAATGTGAATCCTTCAAGGACCAGGATTCGTCATTGATGCTACAATTCAAGCCAATTAGATTCATGTGCCAAAAACCTCTGTCCCATAATCAGACTGCATCCCTCCAATCACTTTGCAAATGGAACCAGGTGAAGTAACATGACAGCTCACTAAAAACCCATCTGTAAAAATATCCATTCTAAATACCAAAACCCTCTAGGATCACTTTCACATCCTTCATCATCAAGAAAGGATGACTTAGACATTGACATTGAGATCTGTGATCTCACTAATATGGATAGTCCCTTCATCAACAAATACCACACCCCATCCCTGCTGACTATGTTATTTTAGGCCACATTCTCCTCTAAGCTGTCCACAGAAAGACCACTCATCAAACCTCGAGCCTTGCTCTACATCTCAGACATTATGTGGATACTAACTGAGTACATGAATTATTGAACAATTCTCCCTCAATGGTATCCTTTAGGTCCCTCCTCTTGCACATTTCTTCACTGGTAATGGGGTATACCCCACACCTCATAGGGTGATGGTCACCCCATGCTTCAGTTTGGATTCTTCAATTTATGAAGGAATACTGGGATTAAAAAGATGGGCCTTGGTTTCAGGGAGAACCTTGGAAGTCATTAAAAACTTCGCAATCCCCCAAAGGTAATCCTTTTTAACTCTAGACCCAACTCATTTTCAAAGTATAGTGTCTATCCAACACATACATACATATACTCTCACACACATATATTTACATACACATGTAACATATATTAACATTATTTAGCATAAAAATTTTTACATGTATATAAAATATACACATAATGGCTTCTCTGATTTTTGGTTAAGATTCCAAACATTTATCAAAATAAAGAAATAATCATTCTTAGAAGTTTCACATTTGTTACATCCTCTAATCAAGAAAAATATATTAAATAGATTTTCAGAATGAAGAAATAGAACATGAGTTCCAACCATTTCACACAGCAACGTCGTATTACAGAATTTCTGGGAACAGAAGAGCTCTCCTAGGAGTACATATTTTGTATGCAAAAAGGAAGACTTCTTTGTATTTCTTTAACTCTAGGTTCCTCAGTAAGTTGTTTTTCCTGTGTAACCTATGCTTGTGGCTTTCCTTCAAGGCATGGAAGAGTACACTGTGCTAACAAGAAAGGCAAAAAAAAGGCCAAAAACCCCAAAACTCTTGTGTTTCAACAAGTATGTAGTGTGCATTCTTCAGTCTGTTGCTTTTTATTTTCTTCTCTAGACTTTGCATGGGAGAGGAGGCCAAAAAGGAAGACTATGACAGGCCCCAAATCTTCACCATATTGGAGAGTGCTACCAACGTGAAGGAATAAGAGACTGAGTTGCAAACTTTGAGGCAGGAAGAACAACAAAAACTTTAGAGCAGTGCTTCTAAGAATCAAGCTACTGCTAGTGTAGATAAATGGAAAAAATCATTCTCTACGTGGAGAGGTGAGAAGCAAGACTGAAGGTCAAGAAAAAAATGTAATTTGAGAAATACGTAAAAAGAGAAGAACACCCATCTCAGCAAGAGCCCATAGGCAGTGGAATCTGAATGGCAAGAAAAAGGTTAAAGACCAACAAGGTGAAGTCACTTTCAGTCACAACTGCTGACTATCCTATTACCAATAGGCAAAGACCAAGAACCCTGGGAGTATCAGCAACTCCACAGACCACTGGTCCTGCTCCCATCCCAGATGAACCCTCATGGCCATCATCAGGGAAGGCAACTCCTGTAGAGAAGGCACCAGCCATCCCCACCAAGTGTCAATTAACTGCCATATGAAGGGTAGGCATATGAGCCTAGTTAAAATAGCAAGGCACCCTGGGAGAGATACAGGAGGCAGGATGGCCAGGTAGGTCAATCCACCAGCTCCCCTCAAACCCTAATGGAATTAGTTCAGGACACTGAACCAAGAACCTTGGAAATGGCAATGCTATTTGGGTACTAATGAAGCAGTGCCCAAAGTCATCATCCTAGGAAGAAACTCTTCTGTGGACACAGCACGGCAACTGCTCCTAAAGGTGCCGCAGTTACATCTACTGAAGATCCAAAATGAAAGTTCTTGTCACCAAAGTCTTTAGCACCATCAAACAGTTTAACATCAACAACTGAAGATTTTATAACAAAATGACATTAAGGCAACACCATCTGTTTTGCTGCTGCACCCTGAGGACTATGGAACTTTTCCAACTGACTTGCAGCTGAAACCTACACATCTCTTTTCCCCACTAGAATGTGAGCTCCCGGAAAGCAGGTATTGTATTAATTTTCTATTTGTGTCCCCAGTGCCAAATAGTGCTTTGCATATAATAATAAATGCCTCATTCATTCATTAGAATGTGACTGTCACTGAGAAGCTCCTGATGTAGGCGGCTTAAAACCAAAACTATAGAGTGAAGTCTTTTAGAACAGATGCTGATAAAAATAAACATGTTCTAGAACTTTTGAAAGGTCTTTGACAAGAAGATGAGTTGCATAAAACTGAGAAACTGAAAACAGTTATGATCTAGGTTCTCGTTATTTGGTATTGTTAACCCATTTGTTACAAAATAGCAAAGGAAAGTACAACTTGTCCGCATTGTTTCTGTGAGAAAAGGCTCAAAGTGTGTTGTGTTTTCAAACCAGGTGTACTGCTCATTAACTTCTATCCAGAACAGAAAATTGTTTCTCTGTATCTTATGGACAGGGGGAATATCCTGCATTGGGAATCGAAAATTAGTTCTAGCTCACAGTATACACAACTAGTCAGTACAGGGATATTTATGACAACCATAGAAACAAAAAGCATTTTCTAATCCAACTATTAATATTCTAAGCAATTTGTTATTTCATTTTGTTAAGTGAAACTGAGATTAGGAGCCCCAATCCCATTTAACAAATGTCATCAAAGTGATTTCTCATTGAGCTAGTCCATTAGCTATCTGCACATATAAAACATAACTGATTTTTAAATTTTTATGAAATACATACACATCGAGTCCTCCCACACTAATGAAACAGCTCTGAGTTGTCCATTCAAGTATAACCTAGGCTGGACAATAGATTATTCTTCAGCCACTTGGTACCTCCAGCATGGATAGTTAAGACAAATTTTATAATGGTTATAGATCTCATTTAGGATACTCTACAAGGTTCTAGGCCTTGATATAGTCTGTAGCGCATCAGCCACAAAAAGAGCACCTAGCAGACCTCTCCTCTTCTACTTGGATTCTTCAGTGGACATCCTCCACAATGGTAGCAAATACCGTTGCTGAGTACACATTGCCCTGTTTTATAACGCCTCTTGTAATCAGACGGTCAAACATTGCTGAATTTCCAGATATGAATGTTAGGAGAAATTTTGAGGTGGAATTTTGCTATCAAACACACTGAGATCTTGTATTCTTTCCACCTATGTCAACTGCATGACAGTGAAGATTTGGTCTGCTGTGGATTATCATTTGTGAAAGTCTCCCTATTCCTTTCTCAAAGACGACCTTGATGTATGTGCATATGTGGAGATTTCATAAAAACGTTTACAAAGGTGAGAAAAGAAAGAGATAGACTGGTATTCATTAATATTTTCTTGCTCAAACCATGATTCCAGAGCACCTATGATGAAACACGCTACCTACACCTCTTGAGAGACTGAAATAACGGCCTCATGGTACAGATTGAGAGAGAGAAATATTTCGGGATATGGGCAATACAGGAATTTGTTTTGCTCAATTATGTATATGAGTTTCATTTTTTTTTCAAATAAAGAGATGTGGAGAGGAAAGATTTTTGTTAACTGAAAAAATTAAAATTCAATTTTAAAAATATTTTCCTGGTCACATTACTCTGACAACAGTAAGGTCCAATCCCTTCCCACTCCCCTCCTCACCCCCAAAGCTTTGGTACTCTCCCCTTTCAGATGTGTTGAAAATTCAACTCCTCAAAATTATATCACCTCCAGAAAGGACCACCTCGAATATACTTAATCTGGTTCACATCTGTTCTTTCCATCTTTGTTTTCTTTAGTGCCATTTCTACTTCTTCATGCAGCACATGAAGGCTGCAATGTTGAGGCCAAATGTGGTAGTTCTACTTTTACTGATGGAGAAAAGAGTTTAAAATCTTTCCAGAGCTTTCCCATTTTTTATCTGTTTGCTGTCCTTCCAGTTCAATCCTTAAATTCTCTTGGAGTGATCATAATTAGTTTGGGCTCCTTGTTACCAAACTTTTTGAAACGTTTTCCCCTCCAGGTTTCTTTAAGGTACATTCATTTTGTGTACTGTGGTTCAGTTATTTTCCATTCATGTCTGACTTTTTGTGACCCCATTTGGGGTTTTCTTGGCAAAGATACTGGGGTGGTATGCCATTTCCTTCTCCTGATTTTACAGATGAGGAAACTGAGGCAAAGAGAGGGAAGTGACTTGCCCAGGGTCACACCACCTATTAAGTATCTGAGGCCAGATTTGAACCCATAGAGAGGAGCGTTCCTGACTCCAGGCCCAGCAGTCTACCCGCTGCGCCATCTAGCTGTCCTTTTATGTACTACTGCTAGCCAAAAAAATTACCTAAGTTTTTGAATTTATTTAAACTCTGAAATTCCACTGTGGAATGAAGCCCAGTATTCAATGCAGTTATTAGCACCAATGGAAACCCAGGTCCAAAACAAGGAAGGTGGCCTCTTCCTTAATACCTCAAAGACAAGTCGGGATCATAGGACTTTGTTATATCGAAGTACCATTCTGTAGCCAAAGGGAGAAATGCTGAGTTCTATTCCTGGGAGTCTGTTTTCCTTCCTGATCTCAAATTCTCCCCTGCTCCCTTTTCTCCTGGTGCTTCGGTCAACACTGGCTACACAGTAGAAGTTCAATAAAGACCTAGAGAATCACAGAGCTAGAAAACTTTGAAGACCTTAATGACTCGTGTTAGAGCTCTTGCCATCAAGGAAAATGTAGTATTATTTCTGCCTATTCACTAAGCACTGGATTTAGAACTAGAGGGTCTGGATCTAACTGGGTCCAGCTCTCAAGCTGGCTATTTATTACCTGCGTAAACCTGGAAAAAAATCATTTCACTTCTCTGGGTCCCAGAACTACATAATATCTAAAGGTTCCTCCAAGTTTAATGGAAAAACAGAGAAGTTTGAGACCTTTGAAAGACAATTCAAAAGTCTTCGTAAGCACCCTTTCCAACAATAAAATCACTCACCCTTCGAAGACCATCACCCTTCTGCCAGCAGCTAGGGAGAGGGTTGGAAGTGTAAAGAAGAAAGAAGCCACCTTCCAGAGGATCCAGCTTCCTGTTTTGAATGCGCGTCCCCCATTTAGACCCTTGACTGAAATGTTATTTTGTCCACTTGGCTCTTGATCAGTTGTTACTACCTTTCTACTTTCCCTCCCCAGAAGAATGGCCTGAAGCCACAGGGACCAAGGTCTTTGGGACCATGGATACACCTGTGAAGTTACAGTCTTCTTGGCTCTAAAAACAAAAGCCAAGAGGAAAAGAAAGCAAAAACAAAAAATTCTTAAAAATGAGAATCGCAACAGAAAATCAAGCTGTTATTGCACAGAGGCTGAAGGGAAGGGGCAAGAGACAAAAATATGAGGATTTAGGAAGTGAAATCCTTACCTGCAAGGTTCAAATGCCAGGCCACCACCAAGACCAGAACTACATTCTGAATCAGACCCACTTTCTGTGTGCTTCCCAAAGCCGTTGGTGACTCCTGCCAAGGACGGACACACACACACATACACACACAAACACACAGTGAGCTATGGTGCATAAATTAAAATTCCCAACACACACCACTAGTTCAGGGCAGAGTGGAGGGAGATGGTAGCAGCTATTCAAGTGAGCTTAGTGACCAGGGCTACACCATGTCAGTGAATGAATGAATCTTGGCAAGGTGAGGATTTTTTTTTAAAGGCTGATGGTTTTGACCAGTAAATAGGAATTCTCATTTCCGCCCCAAAACATTTACTCTCCTGCATTTCACTTTACAGAGAAGAACATGCTCTATATAGGCCATCATTTGAATTTAAAGGCAAAAACTGAAGGTTTCCCACCCTCATAATTCTCATGAATCCAAATTCTGCTTCTCATTTAAAGCCTAGATGATGATCAGAGAGCTTTCTCTGACCTTCTGGGAGCCCACCCTCTTTGCTGTTCCAGATAAACATTCACACCCCTATACAATACACTGTTGGAAACAGCCAAGTCTCATTCTCTTGGAAGAGGGACAGTCGGGAGTTAGGAAGAAGCTAAGAAAAGAACAGCCCTGAAATATCCAGCAAAGTTAGGAAGACACAGAAGACAGGTGATCCAACAGAACTAAACGTCTCATACTACAATTATAATACACCTACCCTGGGCTGAAAGCCAGAATTTCCAAATTCTAATCCCAGTTCTGGCAGCCCATATGATGGCTAGGTCCCTTCCCCTCTTCTCTCAATCTTGGTTCCCCCACGTGTGAAACAGAAAGAATGCCTTATCTTGTAGGGACCAGATTAAGCATGAATGAGAAGAGGGCTATTTATAGCAGGGAGCTCTTTAGGAGGAATTGAAATTTTTATCCAGTCATACCAGATCTAGAAAATGATCTTCATCTCAGTGGCTCAACTGTCTGATACAGAGCCCAAAGTAATTTCAGTGACAGTGCAATGAATAGGCATCCCCACTTAAGTTCTGGCAGACACCCATCATCCATATCTTAATTTGTGGGTAAAACATGTGGCCAAAAGACTTAGGTTGTTATTTTTTGTCTGACCATAACTGTATCATCTTAGGAAAGTTCCTTAATAACTGTGCTTCTGTGTCCTCTCTGTTGAATGGGAGTAACCCTGATAGTGCCCATTTCACAAGGTTCCAGTGAGAATCGAGTATGTGCAATTCAAATAGAAAGCATTCATATTCTTATTACTATTCACTGGCATATGTCAGGCTATGAAATGAGCAGATTCTAAAAATGTCACACTGCCCATCACCCATATGCATCCATATGCGTCTCTCAGAACGGACATTAAATTTAACAGCTAATCCCCTAAAGCAGGACCTATTAACTAAGAGTCGGTCTCAATGGTTAACCAGTTCTACAGAGAATATGCACACATACAATTTTGGACAAAGAAATGATAGGTACAGTTGGAAGAGGAAGAAAACAGATAAAGGATGTACCTCTGGCTGATGGGGAAATGGGGGTGGGGAGAGAGGGACCAAATCGCCTCCTGAAGGATGTAAGAACCTCTTCTGCCCCTCCTCCCTCCAAGACCTCAGCCAAACAACCCAGGGCTTTCCCCAAATACCATCAAGCCTAAACTCCTCAAACTGGCTTTCGGGGCTTTCCTGTTTTTGAACCTCAGACCCAAGGCTTGTTCCCTTTCAGCTTCAGGGTCTGTTGCTGATAAATTGAGAATGGTAACATTTTTACTATCCTACCTCAAAGGGGAGGAAGGAAAATTCTTGAACCTGAAAGTCCATTAAATGCCCTTAGGCTAAAAAGGGAGCTAGAAGTTGGGACTGGGTGTAGCTAATTAAATCTCCAGAGACAAATTCTCTCCCCAATAGCAAGGAGAGAGATCAGAAAGATCAAGAAAGTTCTGCCCCTATCCAAAAGGATAAGGGAAAGACAGAAGAGATCAAGAACCGGCCAATCAACTCTGGACTCCAAGCAACCCCCACCCCCCAAACAAATATGAGTTAACATCACTACTCAGGACCCATCCTATTTCATCCACTCTTGCTGGAACTATTCCCCAGTAGACTACATTTCATCAGCCTGATTTCATCACTGCCTTCAGCACATACCCATGGTCACTCTCACCCCCAAAAGCCTAGAAAGCACTCAGCCCAGCTCAAGTCTCACCTCCTCAACCAAGTATTCCCTAACTGTTCCATGCCATCTGCCTCCTCTCACCAAGTACATCTGAACACCAAAGACATCTGTACCACTCATTTGGCACATAATCGTACACTGCGCCCTATATCATCATCTTAATGTTCATATATCTTGGCTACCAACAAGCTCCTATATTGTAAATGTGTACTTCTCTGTAGCCCCACTGTGTCCAGGTCAGCACGAGACAGATTAGGAAAGGAACAAGTAACTGCTGGTTGACTGACTGAATCTCTGGTTACTAGTAGCATGTAAAACCAGTCTGGGTTACCAGACCCTCAAACAACTGGCTTCCACAGGGCTTATTAAGGAGGTAAGTGACTACTAGAGTATTCTGAGCCTGCCCCCAAGGATAGTACAACTGGCCAGCTGGCAAGCAGAAGCAGACATTAAGACAATCCTTATTCCCTGAAGCACAAGCAGCAGCAAGCGGAGCCACAGGTTAGGTCACCTGTCTCTTCCACATGCTGAGGGGACTTCTCCCCATCACTCTCGCTGCAACTCCTGCTCCGTGGTCGCTTTCGAGCTTGCCTCTCGCCCTCAGTGCTGGCCGGAGAGGCAGGGAGGTCCATCAGAATATGGTCCTCTCCATTCTCAAGGGAGCCATCAGGGCTTCTTTGAAGTTTGACCCCATTCTTGGCCTTTTTGAAGAGGACAGAGGTACGTCGGCCCACACCACTAAGGGGAGGCATAGTGGACATCTCAAGGGCTGGAAGGGACAGTCTGTTAAGGCCATTGTCACTCAGCAGGCGCTGGAAGGGCTGGCTCCCTCGTTGTGACGGCACCTTGTCCAAGACCTCGTCCTCCACCTTCCCATATTTTGAAAGCCTTATTGGGATTTTGCTCTCACTGATGGGTTTCAAGGTTGGAGGGTCCTGGAGGGAATCCAGATCAGACAGGGAAGGTGCTGGCCCTGTAGGCTCCAGAGTCGGGGGATGAGGAGGCTTGGTGTCATCTGCTAGAAAGAAAAAGAATCTGCTTGAACATTTTAGAAAGAGTCACTCCCCCCCCCCAAAAAAAGAAAAAAAAAAACCTCAACTCATTAACCTAAAGGAATGAAAGCACATGATTTCCTAAGACTTATCAAGCCTCAGAAATCATCCTAAAATACATTTAAAGGGAATGAGGAAGGTTTTAAGGTTATCAACTAAGCTGGTTGCAGTTCTGATATTACATAGTGAATTTCCTCTGATTAGATCCAAGTGCTTTCTTATCTGTGGTTCCATCTTGCTTCATACCACCCATGTGAGGGAAGGAGGAAGAGCCTTAAAGATCCCTGTTTTACAGATGCTGAAACGCATTTAGGTGACTTGTCCAGGATCACAAAGAAAGTCAGTGGAATCAAAACTGGAGCCTCTTGACTCCCAAGTCCAAAACCATATCACTAAGCTTTAGGCTACCCGTCATTCTCCCTGCCGCATCTCAGATCTAAAGGGATATTCTCCACAAGTCTGACCCATCTGCCCATCTGAGACAGCACCAGACCCCAAAGAAACTAAAGTTCATCATACCAATTCATCCAGCTTCTGAGGAACAAACACTCTCAAAACCCAACTCCAGACTGAATCCCCAGTTGTGCCACCAAGACACCTCTCCCAACTGGGGAAAAGAAAGGGAAAGCAGCTCTAGTCACCAAATACCTTCCTGGAAGCAACTTGCAAATTAGACTCTTCTTCTGATAGGACCTATAGAGGATTACATTTCAAAGGGAACTGGGAGACAGACAATCTAGCCCCATCCTCCTCATTTCACAGAGGAAGCAGCAGAAGCCCAAAGAAGAAAATGACTTCTCCAGTTCCCAGAGCAGGTCAATGGCATAGCCAGGATTAGAATTCTGGTGTCCTGGCTTAGAAATCACAAGATTTCAGGTTTAGAACTTCAAAGGATCATCTAGGTCCACCTACGCATCTTACAGATGAGAAAACTGAGGCCCAGAGAGAGACTTATCCAAGACCACACCAAGTTCTAAGCAACAGAGGTGAGACTGGAGTACGTTCCTCTGACACTGAATCCAGCATGCTTCCTGCCCCAGCCCCTTGGCACTGTGCTGAGCTTCCTCACGAGCCTCTTACCTCCACATCAAAACCTGTTCTCATATCCTTGATACACACTAAGGTAACTATTAATAACAGCTTCAGGTGTTACTCTACCAGGGGTCCTGGCAATTCAACTGGTGCCAGAGTCTCAAGACACAAAAATGAGGCTCCAATGGTGGGCTCACAGGCATCCACCCACCAGCTGGGAAACAGCAAGGAGTTGTCTGGGCCTTCCTTGCCAGAAACTCTAACAACACTTGGCCCTGCCTGTGCACACCTCTCACCTTTCTCCCCATCCTCCTCTTCCTCTCCATGCAGGGCCTTCTCCACCACGTCCACCTCCTCCCGGGGCCCTGGTGGCAACTCCCCATTGGGCACCATCTTGTTTGGCTGCTGCTGTGCCAGCTTTTGCCGGAGGGTGTTGATCTCCCGCCGCAGCAGGCGAACACGGCGGGTCCGAGCCCCACTGGATCGCATCGTGCTCACCAGGTCCAGCTTCTCCAGAAGCTCCTTCAGCTGCACCTCCAGGGATAGGTGAGCCCGGTTCTCTGGGAGGAGGATGTTGTCCACTGCCAGGGAGAAGGGAGGACAGAGGGGGCTGAAGGACCAGCACGGCCGAGGGCAAGGGGAAGGAGCTGAGTCCTCTGGATGAAATACTCTCTCCTGAAATGCCTGGGACCGGAGCTTCTAGCAGAGTCACTGTAGAGCCTCAGCCCTGGCAATACCACTGCACAGAGGGGAGCCAATTGGGCAAGATCAGAATGTGGGAAGCATCTGCAGGAAGCAGCTCACAGTCAAGAATGGGCTTCTTGGAAGGGATCACAGGCAGAAATTCCCTTGCCTGGGTGACTGTCTGGCTGCTCCAGCAGAGCAGAAAGCCCTGAGGATCAATGCTCTGAGCTCAGGTGATTCAGTGTTTCTGTCACCAACCTACTCACCCCCAAAAAGACCGACAAACACCAACATGCAAGCCCCGTACACCAACCATACAGGGAAGGGGAAGCCCAGGAGGAGGAGAAGCTTTAGGAGAGGCTCCAGCTCCCTAAGCCAGTTTTCCAAAGCGCTCCTGCTGTCCTTGTACCTTTTGAAATGAGCTAAGTACATTGAGCTTTCGGTCTTGAAGAGGTTCCTGTTCTGCAAAGGGCAAGCCCTAGTGAGGGCCCTCCCCACCCTGAAACCAAGACACACAGCGTACATAACCAGTTCTGTTTCCCCCACATATGCCCCATCACCCTACTGGCTTTTACTGTCCCAAAGAACCTTCTCTGGCCCTCTAGCTCTGCCAGTGGTAGCCCAGCCCAGCCCAAATGCTTAGCCACTAGCTTCCCCACCACCCCAAGCTTCTCACCGTCCTCCCAGGAGAAGCGATAAAAGTCCTCCATTTTTGGTGACTCAGGTAGGTGGGTTCCCACCTCATGGTCATAGCCGATGTTCTCTGCCTGCCGCCGGGCATGCCGTAGGACAGCCCCTCCCAGGTCCCTCAAGCGGACAGCTGCCCGGTGGAAAATTGTGTCTTTAGCATTGTACTTCATACAGTTGGTAACTATAAGGTTAAAGTCCTCCTCAAATTCATCCAGGGTGTGGTACAGATGGGACTCCAGCTTCAGCCTCATGGTGGAAAAATCCATTGGCTTGGATATGAATTCCAGGTAATCTGGAACCTAAACATATAAAACCTGTACAATTACAAAAACCATTTACTAGCCAAACAGAGTGCACCCTTCACCGGCACTCTTAGCTGCCCCTTCCACTTGGCCCTGATAAACTCACAGGCAGCTCCTTGCCCATATCCTTCTAAACTTCGCCCTTACCCCCACCACCACTTCAGGGCCCCCGTCATTCAACCCATACCACTCTCAGCTATCTATTCTGTGTCACCATTCACCAGGGTACCAATTCTTCATCCTCCTAGAAAAGAGTCCTGGCCCCTTTCCCACCTAAACCTACCCCCAAATTAAAACTACGTGGCACCTGATCTGGAAACTCTCTTTTAAGTATTAGGTTTTTGTCCCAGCAGTGGCACTACCACATTCAGGTTGACAGGGGCAGGGTGGGTGTGGGGTGGGGGTGGTGGTGAGGAAAAAACTTGCCTCACTCAGGTTGACAGGTTCAGCAAAGATTTGGGCAGGATCTTTCTCCTGTAGAAGATCCAGAGTCGTACGCAACAAGAAGTTGAAAGGAGTCAGCTCCAACTCCATTGCGGCCTGCTGGACCTTGACCTAAGGAGTTCAGAGGAGGAGGGAAGGGTGATGAGCAGGAACTTGCATGCTCTCCTTTCCCCTAATCCCTCTCCCCCACCACATACATACACACACACACACCCCACCACAAACATTTATCCTTGTTAAGATGGCTATGCCACCAATGGTGAAAGGGCTGGAAGGGCACAGCACGACTTGGAAATGAAACCTTGTCCTGTTGCCCATGCCAATCGAGGACTGCTTCCTGCTCGCCCCTTCTTAACCAGACATGGGAAGTAGTGATGACACATGGCTGAGGGTATGCACCAGGAGCCTCATGAAGGGTTAGCATGGCTGGTACAGATCCAATGGTGAAAGTCCCAAATAGTTCCTCCCGGTTCCAAAAACTGAGCCTAAGCTGTCCTACCTAGTTTAAGAGGTACAAGCTTAGTGCTGCAGCTCTCAGCTGTGGCTAGAGACCTCCCCTGAAAGGGGTCTGGCTGCCTCTCTGGGCCCTGCTGAGCTACTGTGGCTGTTGGGCTGATCTAAACACAGCCTCAAACAAAGGGATAAAAGTGTTGTGTCCCCTCTGCCTCTGTGGCTCAGCAGGGCCTCTTGCACTGCTTCTGTAACCAAAGAGACCAGCTTTGGACCATCATCTTTTGTCCAGACGACTAAGTAACAAACAATGAATTGCCAAATGAATAACATAGATAACAAAAATCTGAATGGACCACATGGATCCCAGACTGGGGGGCACTAGCTTGGAGGTCTGTGGGTCCAGGACTATGCCCAAATACTAGTGCATGCGCAGAACAAGAAAGTTACTCACACCACAGACCAACACCTCTAAAGCAAGAAGGAAAGACCAACACACAAACCAGGTGCCTCAGGAAGTAGTGGGCTCATCGTTCCTAGCTGTCTTCCAGCCAAGGCTGGACAGGCACTTGCTGGATGGTCATAGAGTGGATTTGGACAGCACTCAATGCTTTTCAGATTCAGTGATTCTGTTCTTGACTTTCCCTTATACCAACACTTGGCCAAGAATCTTAGGGGAAGGAAGCAGTTTCCTCTTACCTGCTCCCTCTTGAGCTTCTCTCTCTTTCGGATCAACTCAATGAGCAGCCGTGCCCGCTCCAGGTCATGGCGAAGCTTCTGCCAGTACTTAAGCTCTTCTTTTACGGCACTGGTTTTCTCGTCCTGTTCCTTCTAGGAAGCAAAGGGAGGAGCTGGGGGGGATGTGGGAAACACACACTTTCTGCAGGCATCAGCCTCCTCCCTAGGCCTTGGTAAAAAAATTCCCTTCTCCCTTCCTTCCCATCCTCTATATTTGGCTACTGTCAATGTCAAAATCTTCAATTCTGGCCTAAGGAGGCTACTAAATGGAAAGTCATTTCATGCCTAAAGGCAGCTCAGTGGCTTCCACTGTGGCAACAGACAACTAAGAAGGGGCACACAGGAAATGAGACCACCAAATGTGAGCAGGGGGAGGGTGATTTGACTAGGCCTTTGTCCTACAAGGAGTTATTAAGTAGCTTGGGATTTAGGGGGAGGGGAGGGGAAGAAGGGGTGTAGGATGCTATGAAAGAATTATCAGAAAAGGTCGGGATTCATCCAGGAAGGCTTCCAAGACCCAATGAGTTGACTCTTGTAGAGTGATAATAGATGTGAAATTGCAAAAGAAATGACTAGATGAAAGGTCTGCAATTAGGAACCAAGGTTGAGGTTGAAAAGGGACAGGAACCAAATGATGGAGGACTTTGAAGGTCAGGCTGAGGCATCAGTGTAGAGTAGTAGAAAAAGCACTGAACTCAAGAGTCAAAAGACCTGAAGATCACAGAGTTCATTATAACTCTGACTGAGTCATTTTTCTCTTCTCTGGGTCTTACAAGATGGTCTTGAAGTTCCCTTCCAGCTCCAACATTCCAGAACATTCTGACATCCAAGTAGCCTTTCTAGATTCTGAGCAGCTATGTTTAAGGCTCCCCTGAAGTAGCAAAGAACCTGAAATTAAAGGCACCTCTAAGAAGCCACTACAGTAATGATTACATGGCCTCAGAATGGGATGGAGACTGAAAGAATGGAAATAAACAGACAAACCTAACAGATGTTATAGAGGAATCAATTGAATTTAGTGAATGACTAAGTATGGGGGACCATGCGGAGAAGAATAATGAAAAAAAAAGTCAATCAGAAAGGCTCTGGTGTAGAGGGAAAAGTTTTGGATTTACAGGCATTAGTCAGGAATTCAGGTTCCAATTCTGATTCTTGCAGCCTGTGTGATCTTAGGCAAATCACTTAATTTCTCTGAGTCTGAAGTTCCTGATCTGTAAAATGAGGAAATTCCCAGGTGATCTTCAAGGGCCCTTACAACCCCAGATGCATCATCTGATGACCATAGTATGAGAATTCAGTACAGTGAAGGGGGGGGTCTTGATAGGGATGGGAAAGTTTAGATGAGGTGCTAAATCACTGGGGAAGGGGGACAATAGCAAGGAAGTGAATTTCCAAAAAGTCTGCAGAGATAAGTAACAGTGGAAAGAAATATCCTGTAGTAAACTGGAGATAACAGGACAAGAAAGGAACCAAAAGTTGGGGCTGGGGAGGTGGAATTTGGAGTCCTAAAAATATGATGTGAATGAGACTGCTGAGCCAAAGAGGATTAACAGAAAGAAAGAAGAACCAGTGAATGCACAGTTAAAAGGGTCATCAGTAACAGGAGTTGTCAAGGAGGTGGGAAAATCAGAAGATCACGTTACAGAAGCTGAGGGAAGGGACAGCAACACAGCAACAAATAAAGCTATCAGTTCAAGAAGAATGAGGACTAGATCATCCGAAGAAGGGGGTCACTGTGATCTACGGAAAGCAGTTTCAGCAGGGTGGAAGTAAGAGGCCACGCTGAAAGGTCCTAAAGGAGAGCTTAAACGTAGAAGAGTGTGGCTACAAATGGAAAGAAATAAGGCAGCAACTGGGGGAGGGGCAGCAGAGCCAATGAAAGTCTTCAACTTAGGAGACAGGCATGTATAAAGGCTTCGGGTACGGATTCTCAAGCTTTTTGAGAGACCAAACCCCTTCAGCTTTTCAGCAAGCATTCCTCTACCTGCTATATAATATGAATGAAAAAAATCATAGTTTTCCATGCACGACCACATGAAAATATAAAATAAAGTGATTAAATATTTTTCCTGGGGTATATCGAAAAGCTCCTTCAATGCCAATCGATTTGTAGTTGTAAAAATATTGTAATAGGGTAAGTTATTTGCCAAACACTACCTGTACCCTTGCCTGAGAGCGCACATATCATCCGGGGCCTAGGGGAAAGTATGAGTAAAAAGGGAAAAACGATGACATTGAGAAGGAAGGACCACAAGACTACATTCAAGTCCATTTTCTTTCTCCCCTCCCCCTGAAGTCTCCAAGCTCAATGTCCCACTCCACTTTGTTTCTGCTGCCTTATCTGCTCTACTGAGATCAGTCTTAGTCCTGCCATTGAAGCTTGTCCCCCAAACCTGCCATGGTCCCTGGGGAGGCTGCTGCCAGTTGGAAGCGGTGGCTACATGATTGCCTAAACCAATCGAACTCATAATTACTGGCCATGAGTTCCTGGGGCAAGAAGAGTCTAGCCTCAAAGGCTGCCATACCTCAAGCAGTGTGAGACCAATCACATATGCCACCCCCCCCCCCCATGTACCTGGGTATTCTTCCATTCTTCCCCTCAGCCCCTCACCCACCTGCTCAGCATTTCTTTGGGACTGAAGGTGCGAGTGTAGGCGCCGGATGAGAGGAACACCATTCCTCGCCTGTCGTTTCAGCAGCCAGTAGCTATGAAGCCGCTGCATGAATTGGGTCTTCCTCTGTAGGGAGAGGCCACTACAGATCTTGTTCAACCTTGGGGAGAGTGGGGGCGGGGAGCAGGGAGCAAGACAGGCCGGTACTCAGAGTCAGAGGGGAGGCTGGGTCATGGCACCCAAGTCCCCATCCTGACCTTAGTCTCCTCTAGAGCTCGTGGAGCAGGGACAAGTTGCCAAACACTTCAGTAAAGAGAAAGATTTAAAATGATAATAGCAAAGTCAGGTATCCAAAGTTCAGCATCTTGGATTTTTACTACCAGCCTTCAACCTAACCCCTCCCTCCCAGTTCCCCACATTGGAACCACAATGGAAGCACTCCTGTTGTCATCGCTATTTGATGCTTTGTACACACAGTGTCTAGCAATTATGAGATGCTTCATAAACACCTGCTGAGTACCTGAACTATGTGCATGTCCCTACATCCCTGAAGAATGCAGCCAAAGGAAGTAAGAACTATAATATCAGCACTATTTCCTTCCCCCTGTTGCTAATGACACAAAAATTAAGAACTCCTCACATCTATATAACACTTTAAGGAAGTACTTTCCTCAGACCAACCATATGAGATAGGTTGTGCAAGTATTCCCAGCCCTAGGACAATAATGGATTAAAGAGGTTATGTGATCTATGCATGTGTCAGAGTTAGGATTTAAACCCACATCTCCTGATTCCAAGTCCAGCATTCTTTCTCTGATACTATGATGTCTCATAAGAAAGGAAAACTGGAAGTTCTCTATCAGGGGTGCTATCATTTGGGCCAAGTGTGACCCCCTTAGAGACATCCTAATGTTTGGGGTTCTTGTGGAAAACTTAGGAGTCACAAGGATTTTGCCTAACTTTGATCAGTGAAAATAACTGACATCTAAAAGCATATTAGTGAGACTCTAGAAAGCTCATTAAGATCCTCTATTCTTCCTCAAAGGAGAAGCCCAAGTCCCAGCATCCAGGTTCAAGTTAATTAAGTTCAGGGGAAGACTGCTGAGCTAGAACAAGCCAGGCTTGGGCCAGTTTTTATAAGCTGGCAACTGGGAAAAAAGGAGCATTTATGTAGGTCTAAAAAAGGACAAGGAGCTCTCTTTCATCCAGCCATTTCCCCACTCTATAACCAAAACCTATCATGAACTTAAGGAGGGAATAACATACACACTCAATTACCCTACAGGAAAGTATGAGGGAAGGGGATGGGGGGTGGGGAGGGGATGATAGATGGGAGGGCAGATTGGGGGAGGAGGTAGTCAAAAGCAAGCACTTTTGAAAAGGGATAGGGTCAAGGGAGAAAACTGAATAAAGGGGAACAGGATAGGATGGAGGGAAATATAGTTAAGTCTTTCACAACATGACTATTATGGAAGTGTTTTGCATAACGATACATGTGTGGCCTATGTTGAATTGCTTGCCTTCACAAGGAGGGTGGGTGGGGAGGGAAGAAGGGAAAGAATATGGAACTCAAAGTTCTAAAAACAAATGTTTAAAAAAAAGTTGTTTTTACATACATCTGGGAAATAAGATATACAGGCAATGGAGTATAAAAATCTATCTTGCCCTACAAGTAAGGGGAAAGGGGATAAGGGGATGAGGGGGGTGAGAGAAGGGAGGGCAGACTGGGGAAAGGGGCAATCAGAATATATGCCATCTTAGGGCGGGAAGGTAGAAATGAGGAGAAAATCTGTAACTCAAAATCTTGTGGAAATCAATGTTGAAAACTAAAAATATTAAATTAAAAAAAACCTATCATGGTACCAAAAGAAATTGCTATCTAGACCCCTTTCAGTAACAGGCACTAAAATTCCAACCACTCCAATCCTGCAAAGTGCAGCAAGTTCTACTCTTAATCTCACTCTTTCTGAACCAGTTTGCCTACAAGGATCCCAAAAGAATTCAGGGGCTGGGTAGAGGAAACTGTGCTCAAAGGAAAGAGCTGACATAACAACTCTGGAAATATGGACTAAGGTCTGAGCCTGCTCACTCCAGTACTCATCCCACACAAAGCAGATGTGGGCCCAAAAGGAGTAGCACAGGGCAGAGGCCAAAATGCTATTAGGATACAATATAAATCTTGGGTGAACCCCTTTCTCTCCAGCTATACCCCATGGGCACATGCTCCACTCCAGTGTACATGTTACTGGCAAACCCTTTAAATGGCTTCATTCTCCCTTCTTCCCATCATCACATTCTCCCTACACCTCTATGAAAAAATGTGATGTACTCAATAGACCAGTGGACTAGAATTAGAAGACCTAGACATCTGAGTGCTAGACTGGCTCTGCCACTAAATGAGTTGTGATCTCGAGCAGGTCAGTCCTGCCTAGAAGATTTCTAAGACCCTTCTATGTTGTGACATTCTAGAAGTCTATGGAAATATTCTTTCTTAAGGCTGACCTTTTCCAGGAAAACTTCACTAACTCATCACCCTCTCTCCAAGACTGCGTCTCCTTATCAACCCAAGAACGTGCCCATTACCATTGACAGTTCTTCTCTGCCTGATTACTTAGTGCACACTAGACTGTCTGATTTAATAGAACTGGGGGTGCATGAGGTTAGATATCTGCATATCCAAAGGCCTATTCTTTTTTGAAGGACTTTG
Organism: Trichosurus vulpecula; assembly: GCF_011100635.1. Taxonomy (NCBI): domain Eukaryota; kingdom Metazoa; phylum Chordata; class Mammalia; order Diprotodontia; family Phalangeridae; genus Trichosurus; species Trichosurus vulpecula. Next base: position 274,419,923 of record NC_050579.1, on the reverse strand, counting down.
AGTCTCTCCCTTTCTCTGTCTCTCAAAGGTGACTGAATAAGAGTCCCCAGAGAATGAGTACTTGGTCTACTTTCCTGCCTGGCTTGGTGGCTATGGCTCACCTGCAGGATGGGATCTGTGTTATAGTCACTAGGGGTGCTGTTGCAGGTGAATCCTTCGATGGGTCTTCCAATTCCTTCTTGATCTTCTGCTTTACTTTCATTTTGTTCTTCTTTAGGGAAGTCTTCAGGGCACTGCTTACTGGGACCTTGCTTTCTTCTTCTCCTCCTCCCTCCTTTGCCTCATCTTCTTCTCCTCCTTCACTGGAGACTGCAGGGAGGACTTCCTTCTTCACAGTGCCTGGCGGGGAGTGGGTTTCACAGTAGGCTGTTTTGCGCACTGTGAAAGTGGTACCATTTAGGCTGGTTTCTCTCATGGGCTCTATCTTCATAAACAACCCAGCCCGCTGGGCACATGTCACATGAAAGGCTGTGTAGCAATTCACCTTGTGGCACTGGATAGCCGCACCTAGGCCCTTCTGCTTACAAATGTAGCAGGTCAGTTTCCATCGAGCTGGCGGGATATTGTCAATACCCTCAATAGGCTCCAGAAACACAGTATTAGCAAAACAGACCTCAGGGATCCAGATGGCACATACCACATGAGCCCAGTGCCCATCACTGGTCTGCTTGAAGGCCCCACCCTTGTTGGGGCAAAGAACACAGTCCACAGGACGGGAAGGGGACTGCAAGCAGCATCGGCAAAGCCATTGTCCCTCTGGAATGTAGGGGACCCCGTAGCATTCCTGGTGCACAGCCAGGTTGCAAATATCACAGAAGAGGATGACGTTGCTGTTGTGACACTCATCATCCATACAGACACAGCAGTAAGCATCTTCATCGATAAGGGTCTGCTGAGCCCCACTACTGCGGCTCTCTAAATACGATTCCTTTTCTAGTCTATCTACGAGCAATTCAAATGTGTCAGCAGAGATGATCCCATGGCCATCCACCAGTCTCTTCTCATTCACCATGTCTAACCAGGCCAGATCCTCCTCATCCATGTCATATTCCACATCTGCATCCAAGTCCTCTGGGGGCTTCTCGATGTAGCGGTAGTAAGCAGCAGGGAGGGGTGGTGCATCTGGCTGGCTGCAAGAGTCAACCACTCGGAAGCTGGGCTGAGGCAGGTGGAAGGAGGTGCCTGGGGCATGCTTGGAACAGGACTCCTTTTTCTTGCCTTTTGAGGAGGTTTTCTTGGACTTGCCAGGAAACAGAGGCTGCTCGCTGTTTTCTTTGTTGCTGTTACATTCGGTGATGTCCTGAGCTGTCAGCTCATCCTCAGTGATGATCTTCAGAGGGTCATAGATACTGATTCGGTGCAGTCGTCCGTCAATGTCCACCTCCACAATCCGCTGTGCCTGGGCGTAAGTTAGTGTCTCTCGAGTCGGGGAGCACTTGAGGCTGTAGGGGGACGGAGAACGTCTGCCCTCGGCGTTCGGCCGGGATCTCCTTCGAGGTTTCCTCATGTTACTTGCAGTCCAAATAAGTGGAGTCTGGGCGTGAAAAAAGCCTAAGAGAAAAAGCCAAGAAAAGAAGGTAAGCCGACGTCCAGACAGAGGAAGACAAGTAGCATAAAGAATGGGAAAGACCACCTTGGCTTCATGTGTCTCCACTTAGCATTAAAATAGTCATGGGTATTTACCTTATTATTGTTTTATTTTGGATCAAACCTGTGATATAACTGGTATAGGGAACTCCCAGGGATGAAAAATCCTCTACCAATGCAACTCAGCACCTGCACCGAAACTTAATAGTCTTAGAGTTAGTGGGCTGAAGCACAAAGTCAAGTCATTTGTCTGGAAGGGCAAGTTAGAGGCAGGGCTTAAGCTCAAGCCTCCCTCACTCCTAAGGTCAGCTCTCTATCCACTACACCAGGCTCCTCTAACGTTTCTATGAACATTCTGAGGCTTACAAATTGCTTTTCTCACAACCATCCTGGAAGGGAGATAGCACAAGAATTATCTTCATTTTACAAAAAAGGAAAAAGATTTAGGGTTCAAATCAAAGTTCATCTATTTCAAGTTCAACATGTTAACCTACACCACCCCAGAATCATGGTGACCCAGGGGTAGTATCATATCTATGGTTAAAATGTGTACTTTCTTGGTTCAGACTTCAAACTGCACACACAGCATCTGAGCTATATAATAGCTCTTAAGAGAAACCCTAAAAACTATAGGACAGGCCTTAGTAAGAGAATCAAGAAAATGACCTAGAGTAGTCTGATCTTTAGAATGCTTTAAATTAGGTATATCTGGAAGCCCTGGAAACTGAAAGAAATCCCCATTCTGAATCAGAAAACAGCAAAGGATTAAGATGCCCTAACCCCATGTTATAACCTCAAAAGATGCTCCCTTCCAAAATACATACTGTTCTACACTCATACAGGGCTAAGAACTATCGTTCATACAATGGTTCTGAAGTTTTCCCTTAGAGGTTTGGAGGACGGGAGCTACGATTGCTGACAAGTATCTACAGCAAGCAATATTCCCTGAAAATGGAGCCTAGAGTACCAGTTGACCTGAGTTGGCAGTAGCTAGACAATGGGGTGACAGGTGCTTCTACCTGTATTCTATATACCTCACAAATGAGGCTGAAATAAGATGATATATATATATGTATATAAAGTACTTTGCATGTTTTAATGTACTACAAATATAACAACTATCATCAGTCCCCCAAGGTTTAAATACGATATAAATACCTATTATAATTCCATCATGGCAAAATTAAGGCAGATTAATAAGCTACACCACTCACATCTGAAGTGGGGTAGCCGCTGTCAAATTACCTTAAAAGGCAGACTGAAAAACATCATCCAGAAGCCATGATTCTAGAAAGGGAATGCAATAAGGAGTTTTAAAACTTGTACTTTTACACTCTGCTTCAATTAATTTATCATATGAATTGGAACAAGTGGCTTTTTCTCTTAGTGCCTCAGTTTCTTCATCTACAAGATGGAATAGAAATAATACCTCCCTCTCTCATGCTAAAGGAGATAATGGATATAAAATTGCCATGGAAAGTATAAATCACCTATGGAATGTCAGTTTATTACCTTTAATAAGATGCAATTAGTATCACAGTTAAAAACACCACCAATCCCAACAGCAGCCCAAGATCGACACAAGCAACAACCTCATCATTCTGGCAACAATTCATCCAGGGTGCCATGCATAGGAAAGCGGGGAGGGATGAAGAACCCACCAGATGGGAGGCCTCAAATGCTTTTGGGGCAACCTGTGCCACGTGATGCTGCTGTCAGCCTGCCTGCCCATGATGCCAGTTTTTAAGTGCTGCTTCTTTTACCCACCTCCCAAAGAAACCAGTTTTCTCAGCTATGGGGGGGGGGGGGGAGGGGAGAGGGAGTGTGGGCGAAGGGGGGGGAAGTGTGTGTGTGTGTGTGTGTTTGGGGGAGTGGGGAGGGTCTCATTTAGCATAATTCCCTCCCTGGCTTTTCCATTCAAATACTCCACCCATTAACTAGCTTGGCATGGTTCAATGGAAAGGGAGAGGGGAGGTGGAAACACCGAGTCCGGAGGCATGGGCTCCAAATACAACTTTCTATCAGTTAAGTGACAAATCCCTTAAGCTCCGATGGCCTCAGTTTCCTGGTCTGTCGAATGAGGAGACTGAAGCAGATGGCCCCCGTAAGCCCCTCCCTGCTCTATAAATACCCGCCTAGGAACCGGGCTCCATTCCGTGCTAAACCGGACTGGGCCCAGGCGGACCGGCTCCCGGCCCTCGACAAGCTTCAAATTGGGATGCAGTTTGGCCAGAGGTCCGTCAGTGCCACCAATGAGAAAGCCCAACAATAGCCGGCCGCAGGGGTGCTCCATCCTCCTTGCCCTTACAACCCCGGGGGTAACTGGGGAGCTGGGGGGTGGGAGGGCATCCCCACAATCGGGCCCCCATAAGACCTCGCACATAGTAGGTGCACAATGGAGCCCCCGAGACCTGGCACTTTCATCAGGCAGGTCAGGTCTCTAGCTGAGCCCTGCCCCCTCAAGCGGGTATTTCTTCCAGAAGAATCTTTAACCCTTTGGGAAGGGGGAGAGAAGTCGAGAGGGAAACAATATCTCCTCTCGAGGAGCAGTGGCGGCGGGGAGGAGGAGAGGAGAAAGCTATCTGAAGACAGACAGACAGACACAAGAGACAGACTGATAAAGCGAGGGAGAGGAGCCGCAGCCCTATTGGACAAGCGGCCTGCCAATCCCGGAAGCCCGGGGCCAAGGGCCGAGAGGAGGCGGGACCGTTCTCCGCAACTTCCAATCGGCGGGCGAGGCGGGGGCGGGGCTCGAGCGGCGGGGGCAGGGCTCTCCCGCTCAGCCGCCAGGACGAGGGGAGACAAGATGGCGGCGGCGGCGGCGGGAGGGGGGTCCCGCTCCTCAGCTTTGCCTCCCTCCCCCTCAGCCCGCTCGGGCCTCCGCCGCCTCCGCCCCCGGGGAGGAGTCACGCGGCTCTGCCGCCGCCGCCGCCACCGCCACCGCCACCGCCGCCCGGAGCGGGAAGCCTCCTTCCTCCCCGGGGCCCCTCCCCTCTCCTCCCCTCCCCCGGCCGCCCGGGCCCCGCCGCCCCCGCCCCCGCCCGGGCCCGTGGCCCCCGTTACCTCAGCCCGACCTGGCCGCTCGGGGGCCCCTCGGCGGGGAAGCGGCGGCCTCCCGCTCCCCCACCTCCTCCGCGTCCTCCGCGCTGGCCCCCGCGGCGGCCGCTGGTCCCCGGGGGAGGGGAGGGGAAGGGAAGGGAAGGGAAGGGGAGGAGAGGGACGGGAGCCGGAGCCGCCGCCGCTGCTGCCGCCACGGAGCCCGGCCAGGGGAGGCAGCGCGGGGGGAGGGATCAGCCCCCAGGCAGGACCCGCCCCTCCGGCCTCCCCCCGCCGCCGCCCCTGCTCCCGCTCCCGCTCCCTCCCTACCTCCCGCCCGCGCCGCCGCCGCCGAAAAAGCGGAAAAAAACCCACACTCGCCCTCCCGGGAGAGAGGGAGCAGCGGCCGCTGGAGCGGAGCCGGAGCAGCCCCGTCACCGTCGCCGCCGCCGCCGCCGCCACGGGGGCACGGTCCTCCCCTCAGCCTCACGGTGGCGGTGCGGACACCATGGAGGGGAAGGGAGGGGGCGGCCTGCGCGCCTCCGGGCCTCCCTCTCCCGCCCCTCCCTCCGCGCTGCGGGGAGCCCAGGGCGGCCTCGGCCTGAGGGGCTCGGCCCCGCCCCCCACGCCTCCAGCAGGTGGAGGTGGCGGAGGGGACCGGGCTAAGTCCTGGGTGACCTTGGGCGTGTAGCTTTCCCCTCTCTAGCCTCAGTTTCTTCATCTGTAAAATGAACAGGTGGGACTAGATCCCTTCCAGCTCCCTCTAGAAGGGTAAGCCGTCCAAGCAGCACCTGGGGGAGAGGGGAAAGGGAGGATGAGGATAAGTTTACTAGAAAGACGGCAGGATTTCGAGACCTGGATTCAAATTCCAGCGCTACCTGTGCAAAAAAGGTTTTAACCCCTCTGGGCCTCAGATTCCTTTTAATATGAATGAAAGGGTTGGACTGTGTACGTGACCAGCTCTATAGCCAGGATCCTGAGGCAGTTAACTAGTAATTTACAAAGTGCCTACTGTGTGCCAGCCGCTGTATTTATACCTTATGATACAAAGAAGCATTGAACATTTCCTCAGAGATCTGCTGACTCTCTGGAGTAGTCCAGCTTACTTCCACCTCTTTTTGAGAACAGCAGGGGAGACCTCTACCTACGTTTTATACAAGCGAAGCCCATCAGTTAGTTACCTGATTAAATTCCAGAACTGTTCTTCGAACTCGATTCGATGTTTTAAGATGTGGTGCTAGGGGACGTGGGAATGAAAAGATAAAAGTTCGTGCCCCTAAGCTACGTTTCAGTAGCTTATCTTTAAATACCGCAGTAAAAGTTTGAGTGCCAACTTTAAACAACTAATGATACCTTGTTTCTCTTTAGAAAGAAAACAAGGAGTCTGTTTACCTGACATAGGAATGAGTTAATTTGTTGTGCCTTTTGTTGCAAAGATTTTTTTTTTCATTTGGAGCTGGTGAGATGGAGGTGAGGGCTCTCTGATAGGTTACCAGGAAAAAAAAAACCTATGGTCATTGAAACTTGACTTTTTTAATGATTGGGGGTTAATAGAAGAAAAAAAAGGACAGCTCTGAAAGTTACATGTTGAAATTGTTACATACTTAAAAGGAAAAGCAGCATGTGCCCTAGAGAGGCTCAAGGTTTCGGTATAGTCCTCTTTCTCTGTTCTCCTCTGTGTATGGAAATGATAATTTTATTAGCTTAGAAAAAATACAATTCTTACTGATTTGATAAGTAGCAGCCTATCAAACCATGTTGCACTTTGATAAAAGTATATTTTAAGAGAAGAAAAGTCAAGTTATTTCCGTGTATCCCTTCTTCCCTACTATCCCTTCTTCCTTGAATAGACTTTGCTGTCATTAAATTGAAGTTACCTCTGTGTACCATTAATTAACCATTAGTTCATTTCAGCAAAATATTCCTCCTATACCTTGGTACATGAAGAATTTTTTAATTGTAACTGGGTGACCAACAACATTCATTTGTGGAACAGTTTGACTATTAGAACTGTTTTTCTCTGCATAAATCTAAATACTAGCACAATATGCCAACTAACAGCCCAGTTAAGTGCTTTGCAAAATACTGCAGTGTCCTGTTTTAAGTTAATAAGATAAAAGAGATTTTTTAACGTAAAAGTGATAAAGTTAGCTAGATAGATGAAGCATCAAAGACAAAGAAGTTTCAGGTTGGATTATAGTATGTTAATTATATTAGCAATATTAACAGGCATAAATATCCACAAAAGGAAAAAGTAGGGAGCAAATTTAGAAAGCTGTGAATGTTGAATCTGAGTATTTCCAGGCCTAAGATAGATTACTACTTGGGATGGAAGGTGAGAAAAAGGTAGTCAACCTAGAGGGGAGAGCCCAGAGTCTAGAAAAGTAAACTGTTGAGTGGGAGCTAAATGACAAACCAGACACAAGAGTGTTGCAGTATACAATCTCCTTTGCCACTTATTTGGGTCTTACCTTCCTCATTAAAGAACTTGGGGGAATTAAAAGGAAAATCAACTTAAATAGTAGAAGACAATGGGAAAGTAGAATTTGGTTTACAGTCAATTTTATCAAGATATAAAATACCTTTAAGAAAAAAGAATAGCCCTAAGAATGGTGTTAATAATATTTCATTTCATTCCTTCTTTCTTTGAAAAATGCAAACTATAGTTGCTGTAAACCCAGACTAGTGTTTTTTTCTCGTAACAAATTATCTTATTTGTGATACTTATACCAATGGGAATTTTCAAAATGGATAAACACCATTGAAAAAAATACATTGGTTTCTTTCTTGTAGTTGTTAACTGAAAAAAAATATTAAGTGCAATGAGGATACATTTGCAAGCTAACTGTATGTGTTTTAAGTTTTCCTCATGAAAACTTTTCATATTAGAACTTTATTTAGCTTGAGGTTTTTCTTCTTTGATTTTCAGCTTCCATTTTTAATGTTAATACTTTAAGACCTTTACTTACTTTAAATGTTGACATTTGACATTGGTTTCTTACTACAATGTAACCACATACATAACAGGTTCTTCATGATGTAATCTTACAGTGTAACCAATGGAACAATTATGCCATTAAAAACAAATTTGGAACGTGTATCAAATCCCAGAGGCACTAAATTTAATTCACTTTACTCTCTAGCTATTTTAATGGGTTGTAAGTTCAACAATTCACCAGCCCTTCCATTCAGACAGTCAGCAATTAAAGTCAACAAATGAGAATTTGTTTTTTAAAATAGTTCAAATAAAATAGTTTTTTTAAAAATTGTGATCTGTATGAATAGAAACTTAACATAGTTGAAATGAAATTAAAACTGTATTAACTCTTTTATACCTGAAATGAAAGTAAATACAAAAGATATTTTGTGTACAGATAGGCATGATCTAGAACAGAGGTGTCAAACTGCTGTGCTGCCCAAACCACAATAAAGTATAATTGGGAACACTTAAAGGAAACGTAATGTTAGAAAGCATAGGTAACATTACACTTTTTATAAAGTTTGAAGCTACTGGTCTAGAACATTCGCTTTGGCTGTTCTTGTGGGTATATCAGTCACACTGTAAAAAATACTGATGGTGTGCTGTTTGTAGTATAAGCAAAAAGGGAGAAAGCTTTGTGATTCTAACATTAAGCAAGTTGCCTCCATGCTTCTTTCATGAAAAAATTCACTTATGCTCCCAAACCACCCACCTAAACAATATACTGTACTATGAAATTATCTAAAATCTTAGGAGAAAAAAGGGTAAAGGTGAAAGTGTGCATATGACTTCCATTTTTCACTACAATGTTCAATGTAAATTTTCAGCAAATTCACTGTAGAAAGACTGGGCATTTATGTCAATTTAATCTTTAACTCTTGTAAACTGGGAGCATAATTTCTAGCACTGTGCTCACTATGCAAAATTATAACAAACCAATTTCAGTGTTTTGTAGAGTTCGTTGTTGCCTATGTTGGAAACAAGACCAATCAATTTTTTCTAAGCTAGTCCTATTTTTCCAAGCTTTTATCATGTTATTATATTCTGAGGAATATGATTCAACATAAAATCAGAGTAGATTAGATTTAAATCAATAGATTTGCTTCAATCTTTATTTTTTATAAAGAGGGTATTCTTTTATGCCTTAATATCACAATAGGTCATTTTATTGCCTCAGAGCCATGCTGACTGGGTCCACTACAAATTTGTTACTTAATCTCAACTGGATCTTCATTAAAGCAAGGTATTCATTTCAAACCTCCCTAATAGATTCACTATCCCACAATAGCTTTTCCAAATCTTTTTAACCCTCCCATGCTACTTCTGGCCCTCACCTTCATTTGAGAACCCTACCTCCTATTTCACTGAAAAAATTCTAAGAGCTCCTTCTCCTCCCCTCATTTCAAATCACTCAGATGCCTTCCATCACTGTCTTCACCCATGACACATGAAGAAATGAGCCTTCTTGCCTATGTAAATCCCTCTATATGTACAAATGGTTTATGATATCTCATCTTCTATTATTCCTACTCTCACTAATCTTAGGTCTCTCCCTGTCTAGTGGCAGCTTCTTTACTGTCCTCAAACATGCCTACGTCTTCCCTGTCCTTAACCCTCAGCAGACCACCACCACCACCAAGCATTTTAGCTCATCCTATCTCTCCATTTCATGGCTAAACTCTTTGAGAAAGGAGTCTACAGATGGTGTCTCAGTCAACAAGCATTTAAATGCTTACTCTTTCAAGGAGAGTATAATATAGCATTGAACTGGTTCACCAAGGGGTCAAGATGAGGAAGGGAAGAGAAGATAAACTCTGCAGGGATAATAGCCTGGGAATGAACTGAGGCATAGAGGGATTGAAGGTTTATATCCTTTCCTCCCACTTGATTCTAAACCCTCTGATAACTGGCTTCCATCCTCATCATTCAATTGGAATTGCTGTCTCCAGAGTTTCCACTTATCTTCTAATTGCCCAGTCCATTAGCTTTTTTTCAATCCTCAGTACTTATTGATATCTCTGTAAACTGTAAGACTGTGATATTAAGGCATAAAAGAATACCCTCTTTGTAAGACTTTTCTCAGTTTTCATGACATTGCCTTCTGGCTCCCCTCTCTGTCTGCTCCTTCTTGGTCTTCTTTCTCAGTTGTTCAGTCTTGAAATCTTGCTCACTTAACCATGACTATCCACCAAGGCTCTGTCTTTGGTACTTTTCTTACCAGCTGTCAAACTCACCATCCCTGGCTATTTGGAGGGATCCCTTTTCTATTTGAGTTTGACACCATTATATTAATCTCTGTACTATCTTTGGGGTCTCATCAGCTTCTTTCGGTTCATTTAGTATCTCTATGCAAATGATTCTCATCTATTTGTCTAGTGGCTAGATTCTAGCCCTTACCTCTCTTGATCTACCTCACATCACCAACTGTGTATTAGGAATCTCAAACTCAGCATGTTCAAAATAGCTTGATATCTTTCCCCAACCAGCCTTCCTCTTATCCCTAATTCCCTATTACTATCAGGAGCATTACCATATTCCTAGTCATCCAGGCTTATAACATCGGTGTCAGCAATTCACTTGCACTTGTCTCCCGTATGTAATCCATGGCTAAGTCTTGTTTCTACCCTCACAACTTCTCTGGGATATATCCACTTCTCTACTTATACAACTGACACCCCAGTACAGGTCCTTATCACTTTACCCATAGACTGTTGTTATAACCTTCTGGAGGGCATCTCTGCCTCAAGTCTCTCCCCACTCCAGTCTGTTCTCCACTTAGCTACGAAAGTACCTGACCACGTGACATCCCTAATCAGTAAACTCCAGTGGTTCCTTATTATCTCCAGGATCAAGTATAACATTCTGCTTGGCTTTTAAAGTACTTAACCTGGCCCCTTCCTGCCTTTCCCCAGTCTAATTACGTTATACTCCTCTCCACCTACTCTATTGACTCTGGCCTTCTTGCTGTTCCTCACAAACAACCCTCCATCTTTCCTCTCCATGCCTTTTCACTGGCTGTTTCCCATTACCTGGAATGTTTTCTCTCTTTCTTTGTCTTTGTCTTCAGGACCCACCTAAAATCCCACTGTTTGCAAGATGCTTTACATGGATTACCCCAACTCCTAGTGTCTTACGTCAGAGACTACGATTCTTCAGGTTATGTTGAGGTTTAGGGGTGCTGGAGACCCCCAAATACCGACACACCAGGTCCTGCTCGAATGAATTCAACTCAAGCCTTCTTACAGCCAAAGAAAAAGTTTATTAAGGATTTGCCATATGAGCAGTTGTGATGCTTGTGTTGACAGGAGGGCCAGATTGGATCTGAGAGCCTTCATTGAGGCAAGATGGATCCTATATACAGAAAGATTGTGGGAGGGATCTAGGGTGGTATGGGACTGGGGTGAGGTCAGACTCCAGGAATGGGAAATAGCTGAAGGCTACCTGGAAATGACTGACAATGGAGAGCTAGGGTAATGGGCTTGTGTATAGATAATTTGGTAGGATCAAGGGTAAGCAGACAATGGAGGTAGCAGACAACAGGATTTGGGCAGGAAAAGCCAGATCAAGTGGGAAGAATTCAGGGACAGCTCAAGGGGGTTCCCTCAGTCTGTACCCCATCAGATACATATAGTTGTTTGCTGTGTGTCACCCCCATTAGAATGTGAGCTCCTTCAGGGCAAGGAGTATAATTTTGCTTTTCTTTGTGTCCCTAGCACTTAGCACAGTGCCTTGCAAATAGCAAGCACTTAATAAACTCCAGAGCCAGTATGGTCTTTTTTTTTTCTCAATCCCCTATAGCCCTTAGTACTTATATGCTAAATAAATATTTATTGAATGAAATGTTCCCAGTATCATCAGGTAATTCTGATCACTTAAAAATAGTCATGCAAGACAAGAAACTTTAAAGATGATGAGAATTCTCTGTGATTGGGGATGGTTTTCTGGAAACAAGGAGGGACACGGGGGGGGGGGAAATCTAAGTAATGTAAAAACAAAAAATAACAAAAAAAAATTTTCAGATGATGGAAAATACCTATGAATACACTTTGTATATTTCGTCTTTACTCTGGAGATCTAGTTGGCAAGACAAAAGTGCATTTTACAGGAAACAACTAATAAACAATTACAAATGTACAAGAACAAACTATACAAAGGGATGAAAGAAACATAAAAGGGACTAAATGTTAAAAACAATGTTAGGCTTACTAAGGAAAGGTTTCTTGGAAGGCATGACTCAAATTGGTTCTTGGTTGGTATGAAGGAAGAAGTATGGTGAGGCTCTTATGTGCAAACAAAACACACCTAGGAGAAGGAAAGCGAAAAACTTTGTATCAGACTTCTCTGCTGTTTTGTATCCAAGATCTATAAACACTTGACATATATTAAAGACCGAAAGCCATTCCCCAGTAGTCTGGTGGTCAAAGGATATGGACAGATAATTCTCAAAAGGAGAGTTGCAAACAACCATATGAAGGAATGCTCCAAACCACTAGTAAGAGAAATGCAAATCCACAGTGAATAGAGTGCCTGGCCTGGAGAGAGGAAATTTCAGCTTCTTGAGTTCAAATCCAGCTTCAGACACCTACTAGCTATGTGACCCCTGGCAAGTCACTTAACCCTGTTTGCTTCAGTTTCCTCATGGTCAAATAAACTGGAGAAGGAAATGGCAAACCACTCCAATGTCTTTCCCAAGAAAACCCCAGATGGGGTCATGAAGAATTGGACATGAATGAACAACAACATAAAACTGAGGTTGTCTGTACACACTACAAGTTGGCAAACATGACAAAGGACTATAATAGTCAATATTGGGGAAGATGGGAAGTTGGAGATACCACATTGTTGGAAGAGAAACAGTACAGCCATTTTGGAAACCAGTTTGGAATTAAGTCAGTGACTGAATCGTCCATACCTTTTGACCCAGTGATTCTACTATAAGGTATATGCCCCGAGAACACAGAATAAACCAAAATATTTACAGCAGCATTTTTTTTTGGTAGCAAAAGATTGGAAACAAAGTAGATGCCCGTTGATTGAGGAAGAGCAAAACAAACAGGTACATGAATGCGGTGGAATAGTACTGCGCTGTGAGAAATGACAAATGTGATGCATATAAAGAAGCAATGAAAGATCTGCTTGAATCGATGCAGAGGGAAATAAGCGCAGCCAAGAAAACAATTTGCATGACTAGCAATGTAAACAGAATAGCTGCAAGAAAAAACATCTAAATTAGAACAAGCGTGCCTTGAAAGAACAGACGAGATACTGCTGCTACACGTATTTTCATACTTTCTCAGTGTATTGATCAGTTGTGCTGTTTCTTTCCTTTTTATCTTAAAAAAAAACATATTAAATGGCTCCCTGGCAAGAAGAAGGGGAGGAACCCAAATAATAATAGCTTACATTCACGAAGTAATGAGCGCTGTGCTAAGTGCTGTACAGTGATTTCATTTGATCCTCAAAACAATCCTGGAAGGTAGGTGCAGATGAGAAAACTGAGGCAAAAAAAAGAGGATAAGTGATTTGCCCAAGATCACACAGCTAGTATCCAAGACCAGCTTTGAACTCACAGGTTCCTGACTCTAGGTCCGGTGCTCTATCCATTCACCACCAAGCCGATAGAAAAAAAGATACCTAAAAACAATTTTTAAAAGCCAATGGCGATGCTAGGTAGGAAACAGCAGAGCAGAGTCTAAAAACAATCATCAGTGATGTACAGGCAGATCTGGACCTACAACAGTCCTATGTTGAGAAGTACAGTAAAGATTGGATGGGTGTGGAATGGGAGGAAGTTACTGGGGAATTCAGGTTCAATGGGCAATAAGGATTTAAGATTATTAAGCCAGGTTAAGATGCGATCAAAGTGGCATTTAAGAAAGATCATCCTGGCCGCTGAACATTGGATAGACTGGAGTGGGTTAAGGGTGCAGACCGTGAAACAGATTAGCCACGAGATGATTGTAGTAAACTAGGCATGAGATAATGAAGACCTGAATGAAAGAAGTGGCAGTGGAAGAGAAAGAGTCAAATCATACTTTGCAGAGGAAGGTTGGTTTGTGACTGATTGAATATGGGAAAGAAAAGAGAAAGGAGTGAAACTCAGTTCCAGGTTTTCAAGCCTGGATGACCTATTGAAGAATAGTGTAATTGACAATGAGATTAATTCTTTCAGTAAATATTTATTGAGCTTATTTTTCCTTCATAGAGCTTACAGTTAAGATTTTAGGGGATATACACATTAAATTATAACAGAGTTTTGTGAAGAAGCTGGCATTGGAATTAAACATGAATTCAATTTCAGGCATTTTGAGTTCTATGAAACCAGCCTTGGGAACATTTATTGTCTTTGAAGTATCTTAGACATGGATTCTAGTTAACAATAGTCTTTTTGTTTGCTATACTGGAAATGCTAAACCATGAGCCTGAAAGGAATTGGTATGTGGCAAGTGTAAATTCAATGGTATTTTCATTGATTCATTCATTTCAGCGTATTTTCATTTCGACCTTTACTATTTCCGCTAAATTGCATCTCTTGACTACATAGGAAGTCACTAGGCCTAAAACATGTATTTCAGGTTGCTAACGGTAATTAAGAATGTGTGTTTGTGTGTGTGTATTTGATAGTTTTTTACCTTTGCAGCTTTTTTAACAATGGAACAAAGTTTAGCCATTTGGTATGAACCTAAAGAGGTTTGGGGTTGAGGGGTACTCAAGACCCCAAAATACCGACACAGAAGGTCCTTCTTAGTCAAGGAAAAAGACAAAGTTTATTAGGGATTCACCATAATGGGTTGTCTTAAGAAATCCCACCCTTTGTGATGCTTGTGAGGCCAGATTCAACCTACTGAGCTAGATTGAATCTGAGTGCCTTCATGGAGGCCAGATGGAGATTATATACAGAAAGCTTGTGGGAGGGATTGAGGGGTGATCTGGGGTGACTAGAGGAGGGGTTTAGGGAGGGTCTTGAGGAGGAGTCTAAGGAGGAGCTTGATGGGACTGGGATGAGGTCAGACTCCAGGAACCAAGAGAATGGGATTAAGGGTGGGAAGTAGCTGAAGGCTACCTGGAGATGACAGACAATAAGAGAGCTGGGGTAACAGAGCTAGGGTATCTAGAGAATCTATAGATATAGTATCTAGGGTATCAAAGTGTCTAGATACTTTGATTAGGATCAAGGGTGTGAAACAGCCAGAAGGCAATCCAGAAGTAGCCAGACAGTGGAAGGCTAGGCTAGGCTATTTGGGCATGAAAAGCCAGATCAAGTGGGAAGATTCAGGGTGGGGTTCAAGGGGGTTCCCACAGTCTAAACCCCATCAATCCTACTATTTTTTAGTGGAGATTCTCCTAATTAAAAGAGGTAGAATGGGGGCGGGGGGGAAGAGCAACAAACTAAGGAGTTGGGATTACTGGGTTCTAGACTCATCTTTACCACTAACTAGCTGTGTGAATTTAGGTCATTTAATCTTTCTGGACTTCGATATTTCAGTGGACTATGTGTACTCTTCGGTAGGATTAAAGATAAAAATTTTTCTATGCCTTTTCACCCTGCAATTCCTGTCCCTGTCTTAAAGTAGAATACCTAATAACTATATCCCTTTTCTTTTAATATTTCATGGCTATCAATGCAACACACAAGCTGTCTGTTATTCCTCACTCTAGCTACATGACTAGCCTACATTTTGTATTCATATATGTTTCTGATGTCTTTTAAACTAATCACGTGAAAGGCATCATTGGTAATATGCAGTGGCTTGTTTCCCAAATATGATCCTGCCTATTTTCTTCTTCCAGATTGGTTCTGAACCCAGCTTACTGACTGTGCAGTGTCTGTTCCTTATATGTATATCAGCAGAGTAACTCAATAGGTTGTTCTTCCAACTACATGTGATAAGCTGGATAAGCTGGTTAATATGCATCCTTTCATTTAATTGTTAGGCTGATCTCTTCTGAGTGGCCATGGATTTCAATAAAGAGATCTCTTCCATTGATGGCAATGAATCAGAGGAAATACATAGAGCACATCTTGTAGGGGGGAACCCTCAATGCAATCAACACAATGTCATCCACCAACGGGACATCTGGAGAACTTCACCATTCATTTGGACTTTTTTTTTTTTAGGACATCTTCCGTAACAGTAGCAATCACTTCATGGCAAATCTGCATCTTCCTGTTTTACACCTTATTTGATATTGACAGTCAGAGGATTGTTGAACAAAGTTCTCCGTGGCTGTATCTACCAAGGAATCTTAAACGATCGTATCTGTATGGGAGCCATACTATTAGAAGGGGGCCTTTAAGGTTATTGGGTTCTACCCAGTCAAGTGCTTTACTGGTGATTAATAAAGGATAAATATAGCAAGAGTTTATCCTCTACATATTTGAGTCAATTTTTGAGGCCATGTGGTGTAATGGATAGAGAGATAGCTTTGGAATCAGGAAAACCTGGGTTCATATTCTGCTATGGATATATATAGGCTACATGATCCTCAGCAAGTCATTTAACCTCTCAGTGACTCAGGCAACTCACTTAAGACTTGCAGAGGTGACAATCTACATTCAAAAAGAAAGTTCCTCAATCTCCCTATGCTAATGAAATCACAGTTCCATTTCAAGTCCTTTGTGGTATGTTATAGAGAATCACTCAGGAAAAATTGCCTATTCCATTCTGGAATCTCCTTGATGTTCTCAAGGACTCATCCCAAAGACTATATTTATTTTGTAATAATGCTATTCAGAATATTTTTCTTTCTTTTGGAATTCACTGAATGGTATTTTAGGTACTGAAGTGTTGAGTCTAAATGTGGTTCCACTGTCATCAATGATGACACTGTAGAAGCACTGCTAGGTATGTTCCATTTGACATCTATTTGTCCTTCCAGTTTCACCCATGGTTGTTCTGGCTCTATGGGGCTTCATGCCAACCTTTCTATATACTTGCTTTCTCCTGGACTGCTTTTCCCTGTTTTATGAGTCACTACTGCTCATAATCTTTCATCTTCTTCCTAATGTTTTGCAAATAATCATGCATTCTAAACTGGTTTTCCTTCTCACTGCCATGTTTCTCCATTTGGCAAAGACATCAAATGTTTAATGGCTGGTATGATTTATGGACTCTTTTAACCTCCTCTGTGTAGCAATTGTTTTACATCAGTTAAACTTATCTAAGAAATAATAATCAGAGGCAGTGTTTTATCCATTTCCCATTTTCAGAGTCAACAGCTGGTTTAAGTGGGTTGAGTTGGAGTTGTAATTACACACAGTGGAATAATTTCAATAGAAATGAAAATAAAATCTAAAAATCTTAGTTTTCCCTTCTTCAAGTAGAAGGTAATTATCATATAATTAAAAAAAAACTTCACATAGCAATTTGTATTTACATGGTCATAAAAGGACGCAAGACTTTTTTTTTTTTTAAAGGAGATTATTAATTCTTATGTGGCCCAGGGACCCACAGACTAAGTTTAATCCTGGGAGCTGACTGCAAGAAAGTGAATTTTCTTCTTTGATTCATTGCCTCCACCTGGAGTCACTCCAAGAAAATCTAGTATATTAATGATTTAATCACATTGATGAGGGTTTGGGGTGAGAGGTGCTCGACACCCCAAAGTACCGACACACCGGGTCCTGCCGAAAGAATTCGACTCAAGCTTTCTCAGCCAAGGGAAAAGATAAAGTTTATTAAGAGTTAGCCAAATAGGCCGGCCCCAAGACATCCCACCCCTTGTGACGCCTGTAAGGAAAGCGGGCCAGATCAATCTGAGCTAGATTGGATCTGACCACCTTCATGGAGGCAAGATGGAGATTATATACACAAAGGTTGTGGGAGGGATTGAGGGGTGGTCTGGGGTGACCAGAGGAGGGGTCTAGGGAGGGACTTAAGGATGAGGTCAGACTCCAGGGTGGGGGAAATAGCTGAAGGCTATATGGAAATGACAGACCATAAAGGGCTGGGGTAACAGAGCTAGGGTATAGATATTTTGATCAGGATTAAGGATGGGAAACAGCTGGACAATAGAGGACTGGGCAAGGTAGGCATTTGGGCTTAATGGTTATAGCCTCAGGCCAAGGCCAGGTCGAGTGGGAAGATTCCAGGAGAGTTCAAGGGGTTCCCAGAGACTGTGCCCTCATCATTCCCACTTGACCTGGCTTTTCATGCCCAAACAGCCTAGCCTAGCCTTCCATTGTCTGGCTACCTCCAAATGCCTTCTGAGGCTCAACTTCAATCTCGCTCTGCTCAGATCGTTCTCACCCACTGGCATTGGCATCACAAATGCTTAGGTGCCCTCACAGTCTACCCGTTATTTGGCTAATCTTCAATAGACTTTGTTTTTCTTAGGCTGAGAAGACTTTAGTCAAATTCATTTGAGCAGGACCCAGAGTGTAGGTATTTTGGGGTCCTGAGCACCCCTAAACCTCATCAGGAAGGCTAGAGAACCAAAAGATTGGAAAGGGCTTCCTGTAAAAAGGGGAATTTTAGCTAAGACTTAAAGGAAGTCAAGAGCAAGAAGTGAGGATGAGAATTACAGGTATAGATACGGCTAGTGAAAATGCCCAGAGTCTGGAGAAAGAATGTTTTGTTCAAGGGACAGCAAAGAGGCCAGTGTCATTGGTTTCCATAGTACATGAGAGGGTATAGTGTAAGAAGACTAGAAATGTAGGGTGGACATAAAGACACTTTTAAAGAGAATTTTATATTTGATCCTGGAGGTGATAAGGAGCCTTTAGAGTTTATTAAATGGGGAAGAGTGTGTGTGTGTGACATGTGAGACTTGTGCTTTAGGAAGATCACTTTGGCAGCTGATTAGAGGGTAGAGCAGAGTGAGGAGAGACTTGGGGATGGCAAACCCACCAGCAGGCTATTGAAATAGTCCAGAGGTGAGGTGTGAGGGCCTGTCCCTGGGTGGTGGCAATGTCAGAGGAAACAAGGGGGCATATGCTAGGGATGTTATGAAGGCAAAAATCAATGGGACTTGGCCACAAATTGGATATGGGGGATGAGAGAAGAGTGAAGAGTCAAGGATGGTATGTAGTTTGTAAGCCTAGATGTCTGCCATGATGGTTGTGTGCTTAACAGTAAGAGAAAAGTTGGAGAAATGGAGGACTTAGGAGAAAAGGTAATAAGTTCAGTTTTGGATATGTTGAGTTCAAGATATCCAGTGGGCAGTTAGAGATGAAAGATTGGAGTTCAGGAGAGGGATTAAGATTCAGCTAATGGATCTGAGAATTATCAAAAAAGAAATGATAATTGAATCCATGGGAGCTGACAAAACCACCAAGTGAAATAGTATAGAGGAAGAAGGGAAGAAAACCCAAGCCAGAGCCTTGGGAGACACCCACGGTTAGTGGGTGTGACCTAGATGAAAATCCAGCAAAGGGGACTGAAAAGGATCTGTCAGGATGAGAACCAGGAAAGAGCAGTGTCAGGAAAACCTAGAGAGAAGAAATAATCAAGAAGAGGGTAATAAACAGTGTCAAAGGCAGCAGAGAGGTCAAAAAGAATGAGGATTGAGAATAGGTCATCAGATCTGGCAACTAAGAGATCACTGATGACTTTAGAGAGAGCAGTTTAGGCAGAATAATGAAGTCAGAAGCCAGATTATAAAGTATTAAGAATAGAGTAAAAGTGGAGGCATCTATTGTAGACAGTCTTCTCAAGGAATTAAGTCACCAAAAGGAGAGCTATGGGACTATGCTAGCAGGAATGAACGGATCAAGTGAGCATGAGAGAGAGGTGAGCATTTTTGTTAGGTAGTAATAAGAGTTTGAAGAAAAATGAGAAAGTTGGAATGAAAGAAGAGGCAATCTGCTGGAGAAACAGGATAAATTGGAAATAATCATAGAAAGATGATACTCATGTTAAGGCGGAATCAGAAAAGGCTTCTTATGGAAGGTGGGATTTTAGTTGTGGTTTGAAGCCAGGGAAAGACAGGAGGTGGAGATCAGAGTGGAGAGAACTTCAGTCATGAGAGACAGCTGATGAAAAGGCAAGAAGTGGTGGGTTGAAGTATCTTGTGGATGGAACTGTTGTACCAGAAGCGAGCGAGACACACCACAGAATATAAGTTTTAAGTGGAGAATTTATTAGCTGGCGGCCATCGGGGTACGGCACCACAAATCAATGGCAAATGTGTTGGGGTGATGGCTTGGCTTATATAGGATATGGGGGTACAGAGTGGGGGGAAAAACAGGAACAAAGGTCCTGGCTGATCAAAAGATTCAGTCAGGTTATCGTACTAATGGTATAATCTCATTTACATTCCTTGGTGGAGTCACAGAGTCCCAGGGATATCTCCCAGGAAGGGTCTGTCAAGTTATCTCTCAGTGGGATGGTCCTATCTATTGACATTCCAGGGAGGAGCCATGGAGTCCCAGGGAGTTTGCTAAATGCCAAAGATATCTGAGTCCATTCTTTCTGGGGGTGCTTGTCAGTAGCTAGGGGTTTCTCAGGGGTTCCTAATTTTCCTTGTATTACAGAACAATGAAAAGGCCAATGTCACTAGATTTCAGAGTAAATGAGAGTGAGTAAAGTATAAGTAGTAGATAGAGGAAGAGGCAAGTTTATGAAAGCTTTTGAAAGCCAAACAGATGACTTTATATTTGATCCTGGAGGCCACTGGAATTGACTGAATAGGAGGGATGACATTGTCAGACCTGAGTTTTAGGAAGATCAGTTTGATAGCCAAGTGGAGGATGGACTGGCATGAAGAGAGACTTGAGACAGGGAGACCAACCAGAAGGCTGTTGCAGTATTCCAAGTATGAGGTGATGAGGGCCTGTACTACAATGGTTGAAGTGATAGAAAAGGGGGAATGTGCAAGAGGTGATTCACAGGTAAAATTGACCAGATGTGTCAATAGATTGAATTGAGTGGTGAGAAAGAATGAAGAATCCAGAACTACACCTAGGTTATAAGCCTGGATGTCTGGGAAGGTGTCATCATTTGGAAAGTTAGGGAATACTGGAGGGCTGGGGGTGAAGGTGGAGTGCATAATAATTCAGTTTTGGACACGTTGAATTTAGGATGTCTGTGAGACAGTGGCAGAACCAAGATGGCAAAGTAGCAAGAAGCATACGGCAAACCCTTTCTCCTTCCCCCCACCCCTCCCAAAAAAATTCCTCCAGAAAGTTGCAGAAAATGCACTAGACTGAATCCTGATGGGAAATCCCAGAAAAAATCTCAGGGAGGCATTTTTCTTCCAGGTCAACATAAGGTGATAAATAGGGAACTCTGTGGACATTAGGGATAGGATCTAGTCAGAAGCGGGGGTCTGTATGTGGAATGCTCCAGTGCAAGGAGAAGCTGTTTATCTGGGCAAGTCCCATACAGGGCACAGCATGTAAAATGGAGGAACACTACAGAAGCTCTTTCACCCACTTTCTACTTCTAGGTCACAGATCCAGGGCAGACTGAAGAGAGGACCGGGAATGGTCCTCTGAAGAGAGGAAAGGGATGGCACTCAGGGGTAAGAAGAAGTTGCAGGCCCTAGGCTGTGTACCAAGAAAAGAGCAAATTTAGAAGCTAGCAGCAGCTATGTGACTGGGACACCAGGAGCAGAGGAAGGCCTCAGTTTCAACTAAAAGCTGTCCGAAGACTGCAGTAACATAACTAGAGCAGACCAAAGAGAAGCCTGCAGTTCTGTCTTTCTGAGCCAGCAGAGCTTCTACAACTATGTGTTAGTGGCTAAGTCTAACAGCAGTCTACTGTTGCTCAGAAACAAGCCCAGTCAGGAACTTGCAGAGATAAGACCAGGACAAAAGTAATCACTTTGCCTTGGATCAGACCACTCTGGGAGCAATGAAACCTTATAGGTTTCCCACCCTGAGATTTTTGTGAAGTCCTAGATAATAGTACCCCTAAGAAAGGAGCAACAAGACCAGCCCAGACCTTCCTTCTGGAAATTCTCAGAGCCTGACCCAAGTCTAAACCAGCAGTATGGAAAATGAGCCAACAAAAATAATCCTGCCCCAAAAAGCTACTGTGGATTTCAGGAATACTCGAGATGCAAACCCAGAAGAAGAGAATAACTCCAAAACATCAACAAGCAAAATTTCGAAGAAAAACATACCTTGTGAACAAATTCAAATAGAATACCTAGAAAAAATGAAGAGTTTTCAAAAGAGTTTTTAAAATTTTATAAATGAAATGAGAGTACTAGAGGAAAAAATGAAAAAGAAATGAGAGTTGTGCAGCAATCATCAAAAGTATTTGGTACTGGCTAAGAAATAGAGTGGTGGATCAGTGGAATAGGTTAGATACATGAGACACAGTAGTCAACAACTATAGTGATCTACTGTTTGATAAACCCAAAGACTCCAGCTTCTGGGTTAAGAACTCACTATTTGACAAAAACTGCTGGGAAAAATGGAAAGTAGTATGGCAGAAACTAGGCATAGACCAAGATCTTACAGCTTATACCAAGGTAAAGTCAAAATGGGTACATGATTTAGACATAAAGGGTGATACCATAAGTAAAGTAGGAGAGCAAGGAATAGTTTTCCTGTCAAATCTATGGAGAAGGGAATAATTTATGACCAAACAAGAAAGAGAGAACATTATGAAATGCAAAATGGATAATTTTGATTACATTAAATTAAAAGGTTTTTGCACAAACAAGGCCAATGCAACCAAGATTAGAAGGAAATCAGAAAGCTGGGAAACAATTTTTGTAGCCAGTGTTTCTGATAAAGGTCTCATTTCTAAAATACATAGAAAACTGAATCAAATTTATAAGAATACAAATCATTCCCCAATTGACAAATGGTCAAAGGATATGAACAGGCAGCTTTCAGGTGAAGAAATTATCTATAGTCACATAAAAAAAAATGCTCTAAATCACTATTGATTAGAGAAATGCAAATTAAAACAACTCTGAGGTACTGCCTCACATCTATCCAATTGGCTAATATGACAAAAAAGGAAAATGATAAATGTTGGAGAAGATGTGGGAAAATTGGGACACTAATGAATTGTTGGTGGAGTTGTAAAATGATCCAACCATTCTGGAGAATAACTTGGAACTAGGCCTAAAGGCCTATAAAATTGTACATACCCTTTGAGCCATCAATACCATTACCAGGTCTGTATCCCAAAGAAATCATAAAAAAGGGGAAAGGACCCACATGTGCAAAAATATTTATACTAGCTCTTTTTGTGGTGGCCAAGAATTGGAAATTGAGGAGATGTCCATCAATTGGGGAATGGCTGAACAAGTTGTGGTATATGAATGTAATGGAATACTAATGTGCTATAAGAAATGATGAGCAGGAAGATTTCAGAAAAACCTGGGAAGACTTACATGAACTGATGCTGAATGAAGTGAGCAGAACCAGGAGAACATTGTACACAGTAACAGCAACTAACTCTTAGACTTAGCTCTTCTCAGCAATACAATGATCTAAGATAATTCCAAAAGACTCATGATGGAAAATGCTATCCATATCCAGAGAAAGAACTGTGGAGTCTGGATGCAGTTAGAAGCATACTATTTTCTCTTTATTTTTTCTTCCTCATGGTTTTTCCCTTTTGTTCTGATTCTTCTTTCACAACATGACTAATGCTGAAATATGTTTAATTTGATTGTACATGGATAGGCTATATCAGAATGCTCACTATCTTGGTGAGAGAGGGAGAAAAAATTTGGAACTCAAAATCTTATAAAGGCAAATGTTGAAACTATCTTTACACGTTATTGGAGGGGAAATACTATTAAGTGGGGGGGGGGAATGAGAGTTATGGAAAAAATAATTGGACAAGAAATTAGCAGTTTGGTACAAAAGATATAAAACTTTTGACAAATAACATAACTTCTTGAAGATAAGAATGGGCTGAATAAAAGCTGATGACTCCATGAGACAACAAGAAATATTAAAATCAGAAGACAGAAAAAATAGAATGGAATATAAGGTATCTCATAGCAAAAACAGCTAACTTAGAAAACAGATTGAGGAGGAAAAAATTAACCAATGGACTCCCAAGCACTGACAAAAAAGGCCCTAGACATCACATTTCACAAACTTTTAATAATTGCCCATATATCTTAGAACCAGAAAGCAAAGTTGAAATAGAAAGAATTCACCACCTCTTGATCACCTCCTAACAAAAGCTCTCAAATAAAAACTCGCAGGAACACTATATCCAGAACTTCCAGGTCAAAGAAAAAACATTAGAAGCGTCCAGTAAGGAAGAGTTCAAGTACTGAGGAGTTACAGTCAGCATCACACATGATTTAGCAGCCACCACTATAAAGGAGTGAAGAACTTGGTACACAATATTCCAGAAGGCAAAAAATAGGGGCAGCTAGGTGGTGCAGTGAGTAGAGCACCAGCCCTGGAGTCAGGAGGACCTGAGTTCAAATCTGGCCTCAGACACTTGACTCACTTACTAGCTGTGTGACCTTGGGCAAGTCATTTAACCCCAATTGCCCTGCACCCCCCCCCCTCCAAAATAAGGGATTACATCCAAGAATAACTTGGAAGCATTTCTGATGAAAAGAGCTATATAGAAACGTTGTAGTTCAAACACAGGAGTTAAGAGAAACATAAAAAGGTAAATACGAATAAAGAAAGATAAAGGACTAAACAAGGATAAACTGCTTACATTTAAATTTGGGGAGATGATAGATGTGTCCTCTCTGAATTTTATC
The DNA here is from genome assembly GCF_011100635.1 of Trichosurus vulpecula. Lineage (NCBI taxonomy): Eukaryota > Metazoa > Chordata > Mammalia > Diprotodontia > Phalangeridae > Trichosurus > Trichosurus vulpecula. Next base: position 274,395,676 of record NC_050579.1, on the reverse strand, counting down.
ATCATAAAGGATCATAGAGGGAGTCTAATTGGACAAAGCCTGGGAGTAATTCTGATGTGTCTTAATGATTTTAAGAGAATGGAAACAGGAAGAAGAGTATACTGGGGCAAAAGAAAGGTTAGGAAAATCACACACAATCTAGATGTACAAATAGATATCTATACTAATGAGGAAGAGATTGGGGGAAATGACCAGTACTTGAATCTCACATCTGAAGTAGTCAAAAGGGGTTAAGAAAGATGATGATTGGGGCAGCTAGGTGGTACAGTGAGTAGATCACTGGCCCTGGAGTCGGGAGGACCTGGGTTCAAATCTAGCCTCAGACACTTGATGTGCTTACTAGCTGTGTGACCTTGGGCAAGTCATTTAACCCCAACTGCCTTGCCTTCCCCCCTAAAAAAAAAGAAGGATGACAATTGAGAAAAGTCCAGAACATTTGGCAACTGAGTGATCCCTAGCACCTTGGAGACAGCAGTCTCACTTGAGCAATGAAATTGGCCAGAATGCTGAGGGGATAAGAAGGGAGGGAAAAGAAAGAAATTGGAAGCACCAGTTAATGATGTACTCAGAGAGTTTAGCCATTAAAAAATGTAGATATAGGACTATGGCTAATGGATGGATGGATGAAGGGAGGGTTTATTTGAAGATGAGGGAGACATCGGTATGTTTGTAGATGGCGGAAGCAACATACAGACAGGGAGATATTGAAGATTAGTGAAAGAGCAGGGATGACAGAAGGAGCAACTCACCCTCCAACTTTGGCATGTTACAAAATTGACAATGATGCCATGTTGCATTTGCACAAATATAGTTAACAATACTTATAACTTCTTGCAAAATGTCACTTAAAATAGTAACTTTAGCTCATAGATTTTGCTGATGCAAGATACAATGGAAAGAAGTGAGATCATCTGAATCTGATCATTTTTTTTTAATCTGTGCAATAAACCCTTTCTGTTTTCCTGTCATGGAAGGTACCATCTGTACATATACTCTGGAATGGGATCATTTATGCAGGTAGAAGATTTGCCCTGGCAAGGGAAGGTGACCTCTTTATGTGAGACTTGAAGTGAAGGAAGAAATAATATCAGAAGGCATCTGAGTGAGAAAGACAGGATAAATGGGAGCTCTCGGTAAATGGCCTCACATTATTCAATGAAATATGAGGCAAGATTCTCATTGGGGAGGGTGCAGGGAGGGAGAGATAGGGAAGTTTGAGAAGGGATGAAAACATTTGAAAAAGGCACTGTGGTAAGTGGGATAGCGAATTAACTAAGGAGGTAGGATTGTCTTGCCACAGTGCAGGCCCAGTGGAGATTATGTAACATAAACTTAGTGGTCCCAGTCAGCAGGTTTTTGTGATCTTTTTTCAGCTTCATTCATCAACATGTGAGTGGGAGGAAAAGCAGCAGATGATGGGAAAAATCCAAAGCTAGGCTTGGCAGGACAAGATCAGCAGCAAGAGAAGGGAAGACGGTACTTGAGAGAAAAGGATAGTACAGAATCAAATTGGTTCATCGTGTGTAAAGATGGGAAAGGAGAACAGTATCGCCAATACAGGGGTGATGGCCTTGGAAAAGATGAAGGGGTCAAGAGACTGGAGATTTTGATGAGGAAGAACAGGGTTAAAGCAAAGTAGGAGGGATAGAATGACAAGAAACTGTGTTCAGGTAACAGAATTTTAAAATTCATGAACAAACAGGAAAATAGAACATTTGATAATAGGAAGATCAAGGATATGACCATCTCTGTGTGTAACTGAGGTAGGGTGGAGGAGTAGGTCATAGGAAATAATTAAGTCGAGGAACTGAGAGGTTAGACTGTTTGAGGGAGCAACAACAGGTATGCTGAAGGCCTCTACTATGAAGGCAGGAGTTAGGGAAGAGAGAAAGACTACTTTTCTGTATACTTCTAGCACTTAGCACAGTGCCTGGCATATAGTAAGTGTTCAATAAATGTTTGTTTTATTGTCTTCAAACCTTTTACACATGCCTTTTTAAAAAATTATAAGCTGAATATTGTCTCATGTAGAGTAAGTGAACCAGCCTGTACATACCAAATAAAAAGGTTGTTTTTTTTTTAAATAGCATATTTGGCCCAAGCATGACACTTAATGGGACATCTATACCCTGCCCCTTTTCTCTTTCTGGTCTAACTCATTCCTCAACCTGCTCTCATGCTGTCAGGTCTGGAGAGGTTTTCTCAGAGTGGAACATCTGACCATAGGGATGATCCACTCTTTTCCAGTTCTATAAGTGATCTCAGTGGGGTGGGAAAGAGGATATTCTCATACTCAATCCTTTAATTCCTCAGCCCCACTAGTGTGCTTGCATCAAAACGTTTAGTAAACTCAAAGGTAAAAGCAAAAATAATTTTAATATTTAACCAGTAGAAGGCAAAAGCAGGAATAATCAAAATATTGTTTATTTTGTCTGGCCCCTAAACCTAGGTCATATTCCCATTAATGCACAAATGTTAATGGCAGAAAATGGGCACAAATAAAAATATATATACACATATGTATTTATGTATTATATATCTGTATACACACATATACACATATGTATATATTATTTTTAGTGTTCTTTTAAAGTTTTCAGTTCTAAATTCTCTCCTTTCCTCCTGCCTCCTCCCCCACCCACTGAGAAGGCAAGCAATATGTTATTAATTATATATGCAAAATCATGTAAAACATTTCCATATTAGCCAATATTTTTAAAAAAGAAAATAAAAAAGTGAGAAAATTATACTTCAATTAACACTCAAAGTTCATCAGTTCTCTCTTGGAATGGATAGCATTTTTTCACTATGAGTCCTTCGGATCGTTGTATTGATCAGAGTAGACAAGTCTTTCACAGTTGATCTCACTACAATATGGCTGTTATTGGGCACAATGATCTTCTGGTTCTCCCCACTTTGCATCAATTCATGTAGGTCTTGCCATGTCATTTCCCACAGCACAATAGGACTCCCTCATAATCATATGCCACAACTAGTTCAGCTATTCCCCAATTAATAAGCATCCTCCTATTGTCCAATTCTTTGCTACCACAAGAAGAGCTGCTATAAATATTTGTGTACATATAGGTCCTTTTCCCTTTTCTTTGATCTCTTTGGGATACAGACCTACTAGTGGGATTGTGGGTCAAGGGGTATACATAGTTTCATAGCCCTTTGGGCTTGGTTCCAAGTTGTTCTCCAGAATGGCTGGATGAGTTCACTGTTCCACATTACTGCAATCACTGCGCCTGTTTTTCCCTCATCCTCTCCAGCTTGTATCATTTCTGATAGGTGTCAGTGTACCTCAACATTGTTTTAATTTACCTTTTTCTAATCAATAGTGATTAAGAGCATTTTTTCATATGACTACAGATAGCTTTAATTTCTTCTTTGTAAATCTGTTTATATCCTTTCACCATTTATCAAGGAATGGCTCTTATTTTTATAAATTTGGCTCAATTCCATACTCAGTATATATTTGAGAAGTGAAGACTTTATCAGAGAAACTGGCTATAAAAATTTTTGATATTACTTCATAGTCAATGCTACCTTTTTAGCAAAATGTAGTTTTCCTGATTATTTCTTTTAATGAGGTTGATTTTTGCTTTTGTTTAGTCCGAGATCATGATTGCTACCTCAGCCCTTTTTTAGTTCAGTTGAAGTATATTAGATTCCACCCTAGCCCTTTATTTTAAGTCTGTGTGTATCTTTCTATTTCAAGGATGTTTCTTGTAAAGAACATGTTGTTAGACACTGGTTTCTAATCCATTCTCCTATCTACTTCTGTTGTGTGCATGAGCTCATCCCATTCATATGCACAGTTATGATTACGGTGTATTTCCCTCCAAACCATTTTCTTCTGTTTCTTCTTCTTTCTATCTCTTCAAAAGTCTGTTTTGCTTCTAACCATCACCTCCCTTAATCTGACCTTCCCTTTATTATCCCCCTCCTTTTTCTTATCCCCTTCCCCTCTTATTTCCCTACTGGGTAAGATAGATTTCTATACCCAACTGAGTGTGTATGTATGTGTATGTATGTACACACATGTGTGTATGTATTATCCAGAGCTAAGTAGTGGTATTGCTAGGTCAAAGGGTATGCACAGTTTTATATTTCTTTAGGCGTAGTTCCAAATTGTTCTCTAGAATGGTTACATGAATTCACTACTCTGCATTAGAGTACCTATTTCTCCATCATCCCATTCAGTATTTGTCATTTCTGATAGGTGTGATCACTAGCAATGTATTTATTTATTTGTGTGTATATTCTTTCCTCTTTGAACCAATTCCAATGACAATGGGATTCAAGCATTGCCTCTTATCTGCCCCCCACATTTTCCTCTCCACTTTAAAAACCCTTCCTTGTGTGCCTCTTTTATGTGAGAAAATTTTCCCCATTCAAGCTTTTCCTTCTCCCTTCTCCCAGTGCATCCCTTTTTCTCACCACTTCAATTTTTTTTGACATCATTCCAATGTAATCAACTTACATTCATGCCCTCAGTCTATATAAACTCCTTTTAACTGCCATAATAATAATAAAGTTCTTACGACTTATGTGTATCATCTTCTCACATAGGAATATAACCATATAAAATATATAACTTTATTGAGTCTCTTATGATTACCTTTTCATATTTACCTTTATATACTTCTCTTAAGTCTTCTGTTGGGATGTCATATTTTCTATTAAGCTCTGTTCTTTTTATCAGGAATGCTTGAAAGTCCTCTATTTCATTAAATATCCATTTTTCCCCTAAAGAATTATATTCAGTTTTGTTGGGTGATTCTTGGTTGTAATCCTAGCTCCTTTACCTTCCAGAATATCATATTCCAAGCCTTATACTCCTTTAATATGGAAGTCACTAAATTTTGTGTGATCTTGACTATGGCTCCATGATATTTGAATTGTTTCTTTTTGGACGCTAGAAGTATCCTCTCTCTCTCTTTTTTTTAAATTAAGGTTTTTTATTTTTAGTTTGCAAAACTCACTTCTGCATGATTTTCAGTTCCAGATTTTCTTTCTCCACCTTCCCCCCTCCTCCCCCAGACAGCATGGAATCTGATATATCTTCCATATATAACTTCACATTAAACTTATTTACACAATAGTCAAGTTGGAAAGAAGAATTATGGCCAATGGAATGAATCACAAGGAAGAAGAAACAAAACCAAAAAAAAAAAAAAGAAAAGAAAAGAAAAAAAAGAGAGCAGTGTGCCTCAATCTGCATTCAGACTCCATAGTTCTTTCTCTGGATGTAGATAGCTCTCTCCATCATGACTCCTTTGGAGCTGTCTTTGCACCTTGTAGTGCTGAGAAGAGCCAAGTCTATCAGGGTTAGTCATCACAGAATCAATATTATCTGTGGCTGCGTATAATGTTCTCCTAGTTCTGCTCCCCTTGCTCAGCATTATATCATGTAGGTTTGTCCAGGTTATTATGAAGTCCATATCTTCCCCCTTTCTTATAGCACAATAGTATTCCATTACCTTCATATACCACAGCTTGTCCAGCCATTCCCCAATTGATGAGTATCCCCTTGATTTGCAGTTCTTTGCTACTACAAAAAGAGCTGCTATAAAAAATTTTGTACATATGGGTCCTTTTACCACTTGTGTGATTTCTTTGGGATACAACCCTAGAAGTGATGTTGCTGGATCAAAGGGCATGAACATTTTTATAGCCCTTTGGGCATAGTTCCAAACTGCTCTCCAGAATGGCTGGATCAGTTCACAGCTCCACCAGCAATGTAACAATGTTCTAATTTTTCCACATCTTCTGCAGCATTTATCATTTTCCTGTTATGTCATTTGAGCCAATCTGACAGAGAGATGTGGTACCTAAGAGTTGTTTTGATTTGCATTTCTCTAATCAGTAGTGATTTTGAGCATTTTTTCATAGGCGTATAGACATCTTTAATTTCTTCCTCTGAAAACTGCCTGTTCATAGCCTTTGACCATTTCTCAATTGGGGAATGGCTTTTATTTCTATAAATTTGGCTCAGTTCCCTGTACATTTTAGAGATGAGGCCTTAATCAGAGACACTAGTTGTAAAGATTTTCTCCCAATTTTCTGCTTCCCTCCTAATCTTTGTTGCAATGAGTTTTTTTATACAACAACTTTTCGATTTAACATAATCAAAATTATCCATTTTGCATTTTGTAATACTCTCTGTCTCTTGTTGGGTCATGAATTCTTTGCTTTCCCGTAAATCTGATAGGTAAACTATTCCTTGCTCTCCCAAATTGCTTACCGTATCAGCTCTTATTCCTAAATCATGAATACATTTGGACTTTATTTTGGTGTATGGTGTAAGATATTGGTCTATGCCTAGTTTCAGCCATACCATTTTCAAATTTTCCCAGCAGTTTTTGTGAAATAGTGAATTCTTAGCCCAGAAGCTGGATTCTTTGGGCTTATCTAAGAGTAGATTGCTATACTCATCGACTACTGCGTCTTGTGTACCTAACCTATTCCACTGATCCACCACTCTGTTTCTTAGCCAGTACCAAGTAGTTTTGATGATTGCTGCTTTATAATACAGTTCAATATCTGGTATGGCTAGACCACCTTCCCTAGCCTTTCTTTTCATTAATTCCCTAGATATTCTAGACCTCCTGTTCTTCCAGATGAATTTTGTTATTATTTTATCCAGCTCTGTAAAATAATTTTTGTGAGAATTTTTATTTTATTTAATTTATTTAATAATTTTAGTTTTCAGCATTGATTTTCACAAGAGTTTGAATTACAAATTTTCTCCCCATTTCTACCCTCCACCCCACTCCACATATATTCTGGTTGCCCCATTCCCCAGTCAGCCCTCCCTTCTGTCACCCCACTCCCCCCATCCCCTTTTCCCTTACTTTCTTGTGGGGCAAGATAAATTTCTATGCCCCATTGCCTGTATGTCTTATTTCCTAGTTGCATGCAAAAACTTTTTTTTAACATCTGTTTTTAAAACTTTGAGTTCCAAATTCTCTCCCCTCTTCCCTTCCCACCCACCCTCCCTAAGAAGGCAAGCAATTCAACATAGGCCACATGAGTATCATTATGTAAAACCCTTCCACAATACTCGTGTTGTGAAAGACTAAATATATTTTGCTCCTTTCTATCCTATCCCTCTTTATTCAATTTTCTCCCTTGACCCTGTCCCTTTTCGAAAGTGTTTGCTTTTGATTACCTACTCCCCCTGTCTACCCTCCCTTCTATCATCCCCCCCTTTTTATCTCCTTCCTCCTTCTTTCCTGTGGGGTAAGATACCCAATTGAGTGTGTATGTTATTCCCTCCTCAAGTCAAATCCAATGTAAGCAAGAGTCACTCATTCCCCCTCACCTGCCCCCTCTTCCCTTCCTACAGAACTGCTTTTTCTTGCCACTTTTATGCGAGATAATTTACCCCATTCTATCTCTCCTTTTTTCCCTCTCTCAATATATTCCTCTCTCATCCCTTAATTTGATTTTATTTCTTTTTAGATATCATCCCTTCATATTCAACTCACTCTGTGCCCTCTGTCTATATATATGTGTGTGTGTGTGTGTGTGTGTGTGTGTGTATGTGTGTATGTATGTATATATGTATGTTCTCTTCAGCTACCCTAATACTGAGGTATCATGAGTCATACATCATCTTTCCATGTAGGAATGTAAACAAAACAGTTCAACTTCAGTATGATTTCTTATGATTTCTCTTTCTTGTTTACCTTTTCATGCTTCTTTTGATTCTTGTGTTTGAAAGTCAAATTTTCTATTCAGCTCTGGTCTTTTCACTGAGAAAGCTTGAAAGTCCTCTATTTTATTGAACATCCATATTTTGCCTTGGAGCATGACACTCAGTTTTGCTAAGTAGGTGATTCCACTGACCTCCAGAATATCATATTGCAAGCCCTTCTATCCCTTAATGTAGAAGCTGCTAGATCTTGTGTTATTCTGATTGTGCTTCCACAATACTCAAATTGTTTCTTTCTGGCTGCTTGCACTATTTTCTCCTTGATCTGAGAGCTCTGGAATTTGGCAACAATATTCCTAGGAGTTTTCTTTTTGGAATCTTTTTGAGGAGGTGATCTGTGGATTCTTTCAATTTCTATTTTACCCTCTGGCTCTAGAATATCAGGGCAGTTCTCCTGATAATTTCTTGAAAGATGATATCTAGGCTCTTTTTTTTGATCTTGCCTTTCAGGTAGTCCAATAATTTTTAAATTATCTCTCCTGGGTCTATTATCCAGGTCAGCGGTTTTTCCAATGAGATATTTCACATTGTCTTCCATTTTTTTATTCCTTTGGTTCTGTTTTATAATATCTTGATTTCTCATCAAGTCAGTAGCTTCCACTTGTTCCAATCTAATTTTTAAGGTAGTATTTTCTTCATTGGTCTTTTGGACCTCCTTTTCCATTTGGCTAATTCTGCCTTTCAAGGCATTCTTCTCCTCATTGGCTTTTTGGAACTCTTTTGCCATTTGAGTTAGTCTATTATTTAAGGTGTTATTTTCTTCAGTATTTTTTGGGTCTCCTTTAGCAAGTCATTGACTTGTTTTTCATGGTTTTCTTGCATCACTCTCATTTCTCTTCCCAATTTTTGCTCTACTTCTCTAACTTGCTTTTCCAAATCCTTTTTGAGCTCTTCCATGGCCTGAGACCAGTTCATGTTTTTCTTGGAGGCTTTTGATGTAGACTCTTTGACTTTGTTGGCCAAATTGCGAACTCTTTTCTCTGTCCCAGCAGCTTTTCCCACTAATCTTCTCTGTTGTCTTTGGTGTTTGTGGGTTGAGAAGTCTGGTAACTGCCACAGCTCACTGATTCAGGGTTTTAGGGCCTGTTCCGCCTGGCTCCCAGTCTAGCTGGTCCAGGCGCGGCTCATGCTGGGCTGTGCTCCCCTCCACTCCCAGTTCCATGCAATAGACCTTACCCAGCAACCATCCAGGCTGTCCTGGGCTGGAGCCCTACTTCCCTCTGCTTTTTTGTGGTTTCAGAGCCATTTTTTATAGGTGTTTGGAGGGACCTGGGGGGGAGCTCACGCAACTCCCTGCTTTCCAGCCGCCATCTTGGCTCTGCCCCCTCAATTTAAAATAATTTTTTGATAGTTCATTTGGTATAGCACTGAATAAGTAAATCAATTTAGGTAAAATTATCATTTTTATTATATTAGCTGGGCCTACCCATGAGCAACTGACATTTTTCCATTTATTTAGACCTGACTTTATTTGTGTGAGAAGTGTTTCATAGTTATGTTCACATAGGCGCTGGGTTTGTCTTGGCAGATAGACTCCCAAATATTTTATAGTGTCTACAGTAACTTCAAATGGAATTTCTCTTTCCATCTCTTGCTGTTTAGCTTTGTTAGTAGTGTATAGGGATGCCAAGGATTTATGTGGGTTTATTTTATATCCTGCAACTTTGCTAAAGTTGTTTATTATTTAAAGTAGTTTTTTACTTGATTCTCTAGGATTCTCTAAGGAAATCATCATATTATCTGCAAAAAGTGATAATTTACCTTCTTCTTTGCCTATTCTAATTCCTTCAATTTCTTTTTCTTCTCTTATTGCTACAGCACCAAATTGTATAATAAGAGTGATAATGGACATCTTTGTTTTACCCCAGATCTTATTGGGAATGCATGTAGCTTATCCCCATCACAAATAATGCTTGTTGATGGTTTTAGGTAGATGCTATTTATAATTTTAAGGAATGCCCCATTTATTCCTATGCTTTCTAGTGTTTTAATAGGAATGGGTGTTGTATTTTGCCGAAAGATTTTTCTGCATCTGTTGAGATGATCATATGGTTTCTGTTAGCTTTATTGTTGATATGATCAATTTGCTGATAGTTTTCCTAATATTGAACCAGCCTTGCATTCCTGAAGTAAATCCTACCTGGTCAAAGTATATTATTCTTGTGATAAGTTGCTGCAATCTTTTTCCTAATATTTTATTTAAAATGTGTGCATTAATATTCATTTGGGAAATTGGTCTATAAATTTCTTTCTCTGTTTTGACTCTTCCTGGTTTAGGTATTAGTACCATATTTGTGTCATTAAAAAAATTTGGTAGGACTCTGTCTTTACCTATTTTCCCAAATATTCTATAAAGTATAGGAATTAATTGTTCTTTAAATGTTTGATAGAATTGGAGATTTTTTCCTAGGGAATTCACTGATGGCTTGCTCAATTTCTTTTTCTGAGATGGGGTTATTTAAGTATTTTACTTCATCTTCTGTTAACCTGGGCAATTTGTATTTTTGTAAATATTCATCCATATCCCTAAGGTTGTCAAATTTATGGGCATACAATTGGGCAAAATAATTCCTAAATATTGTTTTAATTTCCTCTTCATTGGAGGTGAATTCACCCTTTTCACTTTTGATACTGATAATTTGGTTTTTTCTTTGTTTTTTTAATCAAATTGACCAAAGGTTTATCAATTTTATTTGTTTGTGTTTTTTTTTTCCAGAAAACCAGCTCTTGGTTTTATTTATTAATTTAATAGTTTTCTTGATTTCAATTTTATTAATCTCTCCTTTGATTTTCAGTATTTCTAATTTGGTATTTAATTGGGTATTTTCAATTTGTTCTTTTTCTAGCTTTTTCAGTTGCATGCCCAATTCATTGATCTCCTTTTTCTCTATTTTATTCATTTAAACATTTAGAGATATAAAACTTCCCCTAAGAACTGTTTTTGCTGCATCCCATAAGTTTTGGTATGTTGTCTCATCATTGATTTGTTCTTTGGCCCACTCATTCTTTAGAATTAGATTATTTAGTTTCTAATTAATTTTTAGTTTATTTTTCCATAGTCCTTTATTACAAATAATTTTTTATTGCATCATGATCTGAAAAGGATGCTTTGATTAGTTCTGCCTTTCTGCACTGGATTGTGGGGTTTTTATGCCCTAGTACTGCATTATGAAGGCAGAATTTATAATTTCAAAGAGAATCATATATATGTCTGAAAGGTTCAGAACCGCAGGATATAAGGAATTCTCAAGGTAGGAGGCAGAAGAATTAAAGCATGTATTTAAGCTCCAGAGTAACAGACCCACAAACCAGCATCCCCTTTTTGATATTTGGATCAAAAGCCTACAGGCCCAATAAGCCCACCTCACAAGAGTAACCAGGAGGCCACAGAGAAGCATGATAGTATAAAGCAAAATCATATGGGGGGCGGAGCCAAGATGGCGGCTGGTAAGCAGGGAATAGTGTGAGCTCCGTACCGAGTCCCTCCAAAAACTTATAAAAAATGGCTCTGAACCAATTCTAGAATGGCAGAACCCACAAAACAGCAGAGGGAAGCAGGGTGCCAGCCCAGGACAGCCTGGATGGTCTCTGGGTGAGGTCTATCCTACATGGAGCTCGGAGCTGGGAGCTGGGAACGGAGTGGAGCAGAGGCCAGTCTGAGCGGCATTGACCAACAAGACCAGCAACTGGGCAGAGCATGCCCTAGCGCCCTGAATTAGTGAGCTCTGGCAATTATGAGACTTCTCAACCTACAAACACCAAAGACTGCTGAGAAGGTTAGTGGGAAAAGCTGCGGGAGTGGAAGGAGTTCGCGGTTCGGCTTCCAGCCCCGGGGGCAGCGGAGGTGGGGCAGCTACAGCGGTTGCTGCTTCCGGCTCCAGGCCCACCTGGTGGGAGGAATTAAGTGGCGGATCAGAGCAGGGGTGCACAGCCTGCCGAAGATCTAAGCCCAGTTTGGGTTGGGGGTTCTTGGGGAAGGAGCAGTGCTGGTGTGGCAGAGCTGGCACCTCCCCCCCATATGTGGAACATAGAACTCGTTAGTCTACAAGCAGTCATACCCCACTGAAAAACTCAAAGGTCAAGTTAGTTGGTTGGGAATATGGCCAGGCAGCGAAAACGCACCCAGATTCAGTCTCAGACTTTGCATTCTTTCTTTGCTGACAAAGAAGACCAAAACATACAGACAGAAGAAATTAATAAAGTCAAAGAGCCTACAACAGAAACCTCCAAGAAAAACATGAACTGGTCCCAGGCCATGGAAGAGCTCAAAAAGGTGTTGGAAAAGCAAGTTAGAGAAGTAGAGGAAAAATTGGGAAGAGAAATGAGAAGGATGAGAGAAAACCATGAAAAACAAGTCAATGACTTGCTAAAGGAGACCCAAAAAAATACTGAAAAATACACTGAAGAAAACAACACCTTAAAAAACAGACTAACTCAAATGGCAAAAGAGCTCCAAAAAGCCAATGAGGAGAAGAGTGCCTTGAAAGGCAGAATTAGCCAAATGCAAAAGGAGGTCCAAAAGACCACTGAAGAAAATACTACTTTAAAAATTAGATTGGAGCAAGTGGAAGCTAGTGATTTTATGAGAAATCAAGATATTATAAAACAGAACCAAAGGAATGAAAAAATGGAAGATAATGTGAAATATCTCATTGGAAAAACCACTGACCTGGAAAATAGATCCAGGAGAGATAATTTAAAAATTATTGGACTACCTGAAAGCCATGATCAAAAAAAGAGCCTAGATATCATCTTTCAAGAAATTATCAAGGAGAACTGCCCTGATATTCTAGAGCCACAGGGCAAAATAGAAATTGAAAGAATCCATCGATCGCCTCCTCAAATAGATCCCAAAAAGAAATCTCCCAGGAATATTGTCGCCAAATTCCAGAGCTCCCAGATCAAGGAGAAAATACTGCAAGCAGCCAGAAAGAAACAATTTGACTATTGTGGAAACCCAATCAGAATAACCCAAGATCTGGCAGCCTCTACATTAAGAGATCGAAGGGATTGGAATACGATATTCCGGAGGTCAATGGAGCTAGGATTAAAACCTAGAATCACCTACCCAGCAAAACTGAGTATCATGCTTCAAGGCAAAATATGGATTTTCAATAAAATAGAGGACTTTCAAACTTTCTCAGCGAAAAGACCAGAACTGAATAGAAAATTTGACTTTCAAACACAAGAATCAAGAGAAGCATGAAAAGGTAATCAAGAAAAAGAACAAGAAAAAGAAATTGCAAGGAACTTACTAAAGGTGAACTGTTTTGTTGAAATTCCTGCATGGAAAGATGACGAGTATGATTCATGAGACCTCAGCATTAGGGTAGCTGAAGGGAATATGCATACATATATGTTTATGTATATATATATATATGGGTGAATGTGTATGTATGTATATATCTATGTGTGTATATATATATATATATATACAGAGAGAGAGAGAGAGAGAGCGGATACAGGGTGAGTTGGAGATGAAGGGAAGATATCTAAAAGAAATAAAATCAAATTAAGGGATGAGAGAGGAACATACTGAGAGAGGGAGATAAGGAGAGATAGAATGGGGTGGATTATCTCGCATAAAGGAGGCAAGAGCACGCAGTTCTGTGGGAGGAGGGGAGAGGGCAGATGAGGGGGGAATGAGTGAACATTGCTCTCATCAGATTTGGCCTAAGGAGGGAATACCATATATACCCAATGGGGAATCTTACCCCACAGGAAAGAAGAGGGAAGAAGATAAAAATAAATGGGGGGGATGATGGAGGGGAGGCCTGATGGGGGTGGAGGTAGTCAAAAACAAACACTTTCAAAAGGGGACAGGGTCAAGGGAGAAAACTCAATAAAGGGTGATGGGTTGGGAAGGAACAAAATATACTTAGTCTTTCACAACATGAGTATTGTCGAAGGGTTATACATAATGATACACATGTGGCCTATGTTGAATTGCTTGACTTCTTAGGGAGGGTGGGTGGGAAGGGAAGAGGGGAGAGAATTTGGAACTCAAAGTTTTAAAAACAGATGTTCAAAAACAAACAAAAATGTTTTTGCATGCAACTAGAAAATAAGATACACAGACAATGGGGTGTATAAATTTATCTTGCCCTACAAGAAAGGAAGGGAAAAGGGGATGGGAGGGGAGTGGGGTGACAGAGGGGAGTGCTGACTGGGGAACAGGGCAACCAGAGTATACGCCATCTTGGAGTGGGTGGGAGGGTAGAAATGGGGAGAAAATTTGTAATTCAAGCTCTTGTGAAAATCGATGCTGAAAACTAAATATGTTAAATAAATTAAATAAATAAATAATACAAGAGAGATGAAAAAAAATCATATACATGCTTCCCCTCTATGGTAAAAAGATTACCCACTGGCCTCAAGTCCTTGCTCAACACTCCTCGATCCACACATAGGTCAGCTCTGCTACCGGCAGCTCCTGCTTCAGCTTCGTCTGTAGCTGTCTCTGACTCCAATGGAAGCTGTTTTTAACAGTCCAGCTAGCAGCTTCTGTGTGGGTATAAGACCCACCCACAGCTTCTGCCAGCATGCCGGGGGAATCACCGGTTCTTTCGATCTGCTTAACCAAGGGAAGCAAGGTGAAGGGGTTGACTGGGAAAGCACAGGTTCTTTCAATCTCCTTAACCAAGGGAAGAAAGGTGAAAGGGTTGACAAGCTTACTTTAATCCAACATAGGCCCTCCCTGGAGTTAGCCCTACTCCACCAAGCACCCAGCAAGGCTCAATGAGATAAACTTTGCGGCAAGCATGTAAATGTATACTGTTGGCCTTGACAAGTAAAAGCAAACTGGTTCCATTGCTTGGGGTCTATTGGGATCGTAAAGAAGGCATTGGACAAATCAATAACTGCATACCAAGTCCCTTCATGTTTTTGTATTCTCTCTATTAAAGTAACCGTGTCTGGAACAGCAGCATACAAGGGACGAGTCACTTTGTTCAGCTGTCTATAATCTGTCATCCTCCATGTCCCATCTGACTTTCGGACTGGCCAGACAGGGTTGTTCCATTGCGTAGTTGTAGGGACTAACACTCCTGCTTCAACACATTCTCTTATAGTGTTGGCAATTTCATCTTGCCCACCTGGTACACGATATTGCCTCAAAGTAATTACTTCAGAAGGTTTGGGCAAAGTGATTGGATCCATCTTGATTTTCACCACTAAGACTGCATTAATGCCTGTTTTCCTCACAGCAAATTGGTATTTCCCTTCAGGTAAATTTAAGGTCATATCCTTCAATATGTCTATTCCAATGATGTATTCAGGAATAGGCACAATAACCACACTATATTCTTTCTTGGGCAACTGTCCAATTTTCATCATCAATTTAACTTGTCTGGCTGATATTTCAGTCCCTCCTAATCCTGTGATGGTAATAGGGGTTCCATGGCTGAACTTGTCTGGATTTCCATAAATAAGGGTGGCCTCAGCCCCAGTATCTATTAATGCCTCAGTTACCATACTTGACCCATTTTTCTAATATATGGCCAAGTTAATGTGAGGTCTGCAATCCAGCCTGTGTATTTCCTTAATTTGGGCTGGGGCTCGGCCTGTTTCCTAGTATTCCCTAACATGTGATTCACTTGGGTATGAAGGTTCAACGTCTGTAGCATTTGCAGGAGCAGTTCTTATTTCCCTATGTCTTCTGTTATCAAGTACTTTATCTCGGTACATTCTGTACAATTCATTGGTTGGAATGCCATCTATCATTTCAAAACCTACCCCTGCTCTCAATAGAGCAGTGAACATTTCTTTTCTTGTCACTCCATTTTGACACCAAGTTTGCTGGTTATTCACCCTTCTCTCTCGAGGACATCTATCCCTTCCCCAGTCTCCTAAGTCATGTAACTGTAAAATCTTATTTATCACCTCTGTAAGATGGCTCCCTACTTCCTCAAGTAACAGATTCAAAATTAGTTGTTTATAAGCAGGGGGAGCTGTCCTAATTATTAAATTCCTATGAGGGATTCCCATGGGATCATTGTAATATTTGTCTGCAGTTCCTATCATGATAGCAGTCTTCATTACCTCCTCCTTTAATCTCATGATACAATCTCTAAGTGAATACCAGGATGTGTGCTAAGTGGGCCACATAGAATCAGTAGTATATCTCTTATTGCATCCTGCAGCAGCTAACGCCAACAGAGTAGTCCTGCTAGCATCATCTCCTCGCTGATGATGTTCCCTAAAAGCTTGCTGAACTAGAGGATCGTGACTGATACCTATGAATCTCACACAGTCTGTCCTATCTACTGATATTCCACTAGCCCCTTGATCACTGAGTCTTACCATCCAAGATATTAATGGTTCTCCTATTCTTTGGCTGAATCTACTCAAAATATCTGTGACCTCTTGCTGTGAGAAATCTTCCTGAATTTCCCTTGTAACTGAATTGTCACCTTGGGTTTCTATCTTCCTCCTTCATATGGGACGATCACTTGTCTGAGTATTTAACCATCCCCCATTCTCTGTGCGAGGGACGTCCTGAACCCTAGTAGCGTTTTGTGCCTCAGCCCCTAACATTGTCTCATTTTCCCCCCACTCGCTTCCCCTGCCACCATGGCAAGGACAAAGCAGGCAGTCAGGCTTGGTCTGGGCTGAGTTGGGATGCACTCTTGGCTTATTTGGCCTCCTGTTGCTCCTAGCCACATTAATAGAAAAGTTCTCATTTGAGTCAGTTTGCTCTCCTGCTATCTGAGATTCCCCTTCTTGCCGTGGGGTAGGAGTGCCCCCATCTCTTTCACTTAATCTCAATCTTTCATATACTAGCCAGTAGGCTGATAACACTATCCAGCTTTGCCTAAATAGTGATGCCCCTGAGTCCCAACCTCTTGCAAACACCTTTCCAAATCCCTAGGATCTCCTCTCCGTAGCCTTGGTTCCCAGTTTTCACAGGGTCTGGCTTTTTTAGCCAATTCCTTTGCTAGGGAGGAATAAAATGGATCCTCCCACCCTGGGATATTCATCTCTTTCTCTGAAGTTCTTCTGCTTCTAAATAGAGACCTTAAACCTAGCGATCCCATCCTCATCGCCAAATGTATTATGAAGGCAGAATTTATAATTTCAAAGAGAATCATATATATGTCTGAAACATTCAGAGCCACAGGATATAAGGAATTCTCAAGGTAGGAGGCAGAAGAATTAAAGCATGTATTTAAGCTCCAGAGTAACAGACCCACAAACCAGCATCCCTATTTTGATATTTGGATCAAAAGCCTACAGGCCCAGTCAGTCCACCTCACAAGAGTAACCAGGAGGCCACAGAGAAGCATGATGGTATAAAGCAAAATCATATACATGCTTCCCCTCTATGGTAAAAAGATTACCCACTGGCCTCAAGTCCTTGCTCAACACTCCTCGATCCACACATAGGTCAGCTCTGCTACTGGCAGCTCCTGCTTCAGCTTCGTCTGTAGCTGTCTCTGGCTCCAACAGAAGCTGTTTTTAACAGTCCAGCTAGCAGCTTCTGTGCGGGTGTAAGACCCACCCACAGCTTCTGCTGGCAAACCGGGGAAGCACAAGTTCTTCGAATCTGCTTAACCTAGGGAAGCAAGGTGAAGGGGTTGACAAGCTTACTTTAATCCAACATGGGCCCTCCGTGGAGTTAGCCCTACCCCACCAAGCACCCAGCAAGGCTTAATGAGATAAACTGAATCACTCAAAGAAAACAAAGGCCATTCTGCTTACAAGTACACGGTCAATTTTTGAGTAAGTGCCATATGCCACTGAGAAAAAAGTATATTTCTTTTTATCCCCATTCAGTTTTCTCCAGAGGTCTATCATATCCACCTTTTCTAAAATTCTATTCACCTCCTTAACTTCTTTCTTGTTTATTTTGAAGTTAGATTTGTCAAGTTCAGAGAGGGGGAGGTTGTGGTTCCCCATTATTATAGTTTTTCTGTCTCTTTCTGTAACTCCCTTAACCTCTTCTCTAAGAATCTGCATGCTATACCACTTGGTGCATATATGTTAAATAATGATATTGCTTCATTGTTTATGGTGCCTTTTAGCAGGATATAGTGTCCTTCCTTATCTCTTTTAATTAAATCTATCTTTGCTTTTGCTTTGTCTGAGATTAAGATTGCTACCCCTGGGGCAGCTAGGTGGTGCAGTCAGTAGAGCACCAGCCCTGGAGTCAGGAGGACCTGAGTTCAAATCCAGCCTCAGACACTTGACACATGTACTAGCTGTGTGACCTTGGGCAAGTCACTTAACCCCAACTGCCCTGCCAAAAAGCAAAAAAAAAAAAAAAAAAGATTACTACCCCTGCTTTATTTACTTTAGCTGAAGCACAATATATTCTACTCCAGCCTTTTACCCTGTGTGTTTCCCCCTGTTTCAAATGTGTTTCTTGTAAACAGCATATTGTAGGATTATGGTTTTTAATCCATTCTGCTCTCTGCTTCTGTTTTACGGGAGAGTTCATCCCATTCACATTCACAGTTATGATTACTGTCTGTTTCTTTTTCTCCTTCCTATTTCCCCCCCGTTTATGCTTTTATTTCTCCCTTCTCCCTTCCATTCCTCAACAGTTTTGCTTTTGACCACTGCCTTCCTCAGTTTACCCTCCCTCTTGATTCCCCTCCATTATCTTACCATTTTCCACTTGCTACTTCTTCTCTCCCTTCTGATCACCCCCCTCCCTTTTCTTTCTCCTTTCCCCTCCTACTGCCTGTAGGACAAGTTTGATTTCTATACTTATCAGGGTATGTTATTCCCTTCTTGAATCAAATCCAATGAGAGTAGAGCTCAAATACTGCTCTTTCCCTCTACTATAATATGTTTTTGTGCCTCTTCATGTGATGTAATTTACCCTTTTGTACTACCTCCTGACCTCTTCTCCAGAACCATCCCTTTACATCTCTTAATGATATTTCCTATCATGTCATTTATTTTATACTGACACCCACAGTCTATGAATATCCCTTTCAATTGTCATAATAACTGTACTATTCTCAAGACTCACACACACACACACACACACACACGCACACACACACACACGCACACGCACACACACACACGCACACATGCACACACACACGCACACACACATGCGCACACACACACACACACACACATATATACCATATATAAAACAAAATAATCCTACATAAGGATGTAACTAATCAGCCTTATTGGTTAACTAGGGTTTTCCCCACCATTTACTTTTTATGTCTCTCTTGAGTTTTGTATTTGAAGATCAAATTTTCCATTGAGCTCTGGCCTTTTCATCAGGATGGTCTGGAATTCCCTTATTTCATTGAATGTCCATCTCCTTGCCTGGAAAATTATGCTCAGTTTTGCTGGGTAGTTGATCCTTGGTTGTAGGCCAAGCTCCTTTGCCTTTTGGAATATTGTATTCCAATTTCTCCTGTCATTTAACGTAGAAGCTGAAAGATCCCGCTTGATCCTGACTGTAGTTCCGTGATATTTGAATTGTTTCTTTCTAGCTGCTTGCAGTATTTTCTCCTTGACCTGGTAGTTCTGGAATTTGGCTATAATATTTCTTGGAGTTTTCCATTTGGAATCTCTTTCGGGGGGTGATTGGTGAATTCTTTCAATGATGATTTTACTCTCTCGTTCTAGGACCTCAGGACAATGTTTTTTAAGGATTTCATCGAAGATACTGACCAGGCTCTTTTTTTATCATGGCTTTCAGGTAGACCAATAATTCTTAGATTGTGTCTCCTTGATCTATTTTCCAGGTCAGCTGTTTTTCCAATCAGATATTTCATGTTTTCTTCTATTTTTTCATGCTTTAGATTTTGTCTGACTGATTTCTGATGTCTCATAGAGTCATTAGCTTCTACTTGCCCAATTCTAATCTTTATTGTTTTCTTCCTTTAGTTTCTCTATGTCCTTTTCCATTTGATTGATTATACTTTTCAATGAGACATTTTCTCCATTATATTCTGATTCACCTTAACCATTTCACCAATGTTACTTTTTAAAGATTTGTTTTCAACAGTGATTTTTTTTCTGTTTTTTCTTTTACCTCCCTAATTTGGTTTTTACAATCCTCCTTGAGTTCTTCCAGGAATGCTTTTTGGTCTGGAGACCAGTTCACTTTCCCTTTTGAGGTTTCAGATGTGGGTATAGTGTCCATGCTGTCCTCTTCTGAATTGGTATTTCGATCTTCCCTGTGTCCATAATAGGAATCAATGGTCTTTGGCTTTTTAGTGTGTTTTTTTTCATGGTGTTTTTTTTATTCCTCCTGGCTTCTAAAGTGAATCTCTGCTTCTGCAGCTCAGGGGGTTCTGTCCCCAGTTTCTTCTGTTGCACTCTGTGGGCCTGCTCACTAGCTTTATGTTCTATGGCCTCTGGTTTTGTGAGGTGTGGGGGAAGGGTGGTCTGGCTGCTGGGAGTCTCCTCTTCCCCAGGACTGCTCTACAGCACTGGTGGTCTCAGCTGTTGTCTGTGCTGGTGTCTGCCACTTCCTCTGGCTGTGCAAAGCCATGTCTGGGGTCCTGGTGTTGATATTTGTTAGCTCCTCCCCCCGGGGCCCAGTTACTCTCATTGTTCTGCTGAGATGAAGACTGCTGGGACACCGCTCTTCCTGCACTAGTCTCCTTCCACCACCACAAGAAGGGCCCTCTCCCCAACTTCGCTCACTACTGAAGCCCCCTTTCTGGATCCTCTATTTCTCCTGAGTTAGTATTCTCTGGGTTTATTCAAGGGAGGGATGAGAGCCATTTTATCTGGCCATCATGGTTCCCAGAAGTCCAAGAAGGCAAGTTTCAAACCTTTAGACTGAGTTGGTGGCCTTCAGACTAGCTGCTCCCATAGCCACAGGCTCTGCACTGGTGTCTCCCATAGCTAGAAGTATTCTCTTTGACCTGGGAGCTCTGGAATGTGGCTATAATGTTCCTGAGAGTTTTCATTTTGGAATCTCAGGTGATCAGTGGACTTGTTCAATTTATGTTTTACCTTCTGCATCTAAGATCTCAGGGCAGTTTTTCTTGATAATTTCTTGAAATATGATGTCTCTGCTCTTTCTTTGATTATAACTTTCAGGTGGTCCAATAATTCTTAAATCATTTTCCCTTGATCTATTTTCCAGGTCAATTGTTTTTCTGATGAGATATTTCACATTTTCTTCTATTTTTTCATTCTTTTGACTTTGTTTTATTGTTTCTTGATGTCTCATGGAGTCATTAGCTTCCTCTTGCTCAATTCTAATTTTAAAGGAATTATTTTCTTCAGTGAATTTTTGTACCTCTTTTTCCATTTGGCTTGTTCTGCTTCTTAAGGAGTTCTTTTCTTCAGTAAATTTTTGTGCCTCTTTTACCATTAGACCAATTCTATTTTTTTAAGTGTTATTTTCTTCAGTATTTTTTTTGTATTTCTTTTACTGTTAATTCTCTTTTCATAATTTTCTTGCATAGCTCTCATTTCCTTTCCCAATTTTCCCTCCACCACTCTTATCTCTCTTTTCAAAAATTCTTTCAGGAATTCTCATTGAGCTTGGGTCCAATTAGTATTTTTCTTTGAGATTTTTTAGCTGTCTTTACATTATTGTCTTCTTCTGAGTTTGTGTCTTGGTCTTCCCTGCCACCATAGTAGCTTTTAATGGTCAAATTATTTTTTCATTGTTTTCTCATTTTTCTAGCTTATTTCTTGACTTTGAATTTCATGTTAAAGTCAGGCCCTATTCACCTGGGGGTAGGGAGGTACTGTCCCAAGCTTCAGGCTTTTCGTGCCTCTGTTTTCAGAGCTAGTTCTAGGGATCTGCAAGTTTTTGATGCTTCCAAGTTTGTGCAATCTTGGGAGCCGTCTGGACACTGCCCTCCTGGTCTGTGCCCTAGTCTTTACCCAGGAAAAGTCCTTGTTCCCCTGCAGAAAGAAATGCTAGCACTCCTCTTGGATCTGGAACTATGACTAGGTCCCTTAATGTCCTGCAGCCTGCTTATCTCTGCCTTGGAACTGAGAGCAAGGCGCCTGATCCTTTGTGTCTGACTCCCATCGCTCCTCTCTATCTTGGTACTGTGACCCAGAACTGCATTTGAGCAATATAGTTACCAATCAATGCCAACTATACCCAGTATTAGTAAAAGTTCCCCTGTAATCTCTTTCTGACCAGTCATCCAACCTTCTTACCATCTGTGTGCTGAGAGCTCTCAAAGCTGCTGCTGCTGAGGCTGTGGTTGCTAATGTTGCTGCCATGTATGTGGACTCTGGACAAGTTTTCATCCCAGTATCACAAACTTCTACCAACCTTCTAAGTTTTCTTAGGTTGGAAAAATGTCTCACCCTGAGCTTTGGTTGACATTACCACTCTAAAACTTAATTTGAGGCATTATTTTAAAGTTGTTTGGAGGGAGATGTTGAGAGTTTAGCTCAGTTGCCTCTAACCTGCCATCTTGTCTCCACCCCTAGCACAAATAAAACTTTATTGGAAGGCATGAGTATAAAAACCCATCGTACAAACAACTCATGACGCTAGATAACTTGCCTTGATGTCTTTGGTCTCTTTAGGGAATAGTCCCTGTGTTACTAGGCAAAATTGCTTCTCTGCTATCTATTCCTTTTCTGGTGCTCATGGAGAACCAGTCACTTTATTTGAATCCCAGCACTGACTCTATCCACTGAGCCACCTAACTTCCCCAACTGATTGATAGATGCCATCAATTCAAAGTGTAGAACCAAAGCCACTTGTAAAAGAAGTCAGCTGCTAAGATTGGGGGGAGGGGAGTATGGGGAGAGACCACCTGTTAAAGGTGTTAATGTTACTAGCACATGATGTAACATTCTGTCAAATAGGATCCTAGCTGAGAAATCCCCAGAGTGAGACTGTTCATCAATATCAGAGCCAGAAAAGCCTCCTGTGATTGGTGAGAGAACCAGCACTGGGAAATAAAGGGCTTGGGCATTGGACTTTGTCTTCTTTCGTTCCTTTCTACTAGTAACCAGGATGTGGCTTAGAGAACAGATAGGTGAACTGTTTGAATTTAACGTAATAGGTGATAAGCCTCTGGAGTAGAGAGACCTAGATTCAGGTAAATCTTGTTATCTCTCTCCTTGTACCTAGCACATTTAACTCCATACAATAGTTGCTTAATAAATGTTTGTTTTCTGTATTAAGAGGTACAGCTGAGACAAAGAACTCTGATGGTCTCAAGAAGATAATTCCCTAAAAGAAGCAGCAAAGTGACCTCTGCCAAAAGAGGCAGCTAAGCTATAGGACAGTAGTCCTCCAAGTGTGATCCAAGGACTTCTAGGGGTTCCTGAGACCACTTCATGGGGTCCATGAGGTCAAAGCTATTTTCATAACAATACTAAGATATTTTAATTTCTAAAATGGTATCAATAGATTATAACCTATGTAAACAAAGGCTCTTTGGAGGATCCTCAGTAATTTTAAGAGTTTTAAAAAGTTCCAAGACCAAAAAATTTGTAGAAAAGATAAAGAATACAGGCTTTGGAGTCAGATCTGGATTAGAGTTTGAGCTTTGTAATTTATTAGCTATGTGACCTGGAGCATTGCTTCAGCTTCTCTCTGTAACCTAAGACCTCCAAGTTCCACTTTAGCTCTGACATTATGGAAACGTTCAGATAAACTACCAGGGGCTTTTTAAGAACAAGAAGCCCCAGTTAATTTCTGAAATGGAGTTAAGGAGAATTAAAAGAAGTTCTAAAAATTACAAATCAGTTTAAAAAGACATACATATGTAGTACCAACAGCGAGCAAGACACGCCACAGACTAAAAGTTTTAAATGGAGAATTTTACTAGCCGGCGTCCGTTCAGGGACAATTAACAGTCCAAATCCAAACAGCCCTGGGTTGGGGTGAAGAAGTAGTATTTATACAAAAAAAATCTAGGTACAGTGGTTAATTATCTCTTGAAACTTACATATGTTATTTTTAGCAGGCTCAGCAAGCCTTTGGTACTTCACTTTTATGATCATGATACATGAAGAGGAACCTCCTGAATAGACCGTAAATACAGCATATCAGACGGCTGACAAAGTGTCAACTGAATTGCAACCCAGGATCTCTCTGTCCAATTTGCCATTTACATCCCCCAACATAAGATAAGAATAAGGAACAGTCACCTAATTCAAGAGAATGTCCGGGGCTGAGGCTTTCATCCTTCAAGGCCGTAGGCAGACGCTCCAGCTGGGTTTGTTGACACAAGATAGAGACATCTCTCAGCCTGCTCAGGAAACGAACAGAGATTGCAGAGCATCAGGCCCCTCCCCTGGCCAGTCAGTCATACTCCCAGAACAGTCACAGGGCCAAGGATATCTGCTGAACGCCAAAGGCAGGAACTAAGCCTGTTTTTCTTATGCAAACTGGGGTTTTAGTTAGGGGCTGGGGGCAGGGTTTTTTAGCAATAGCTGGCTCCTCAGGCATAACGCATACGTAAGTATCATGAGAAATTAGCCTTTAAGAAACGTCCTGGGGCAGCTAGGCGGCTGCAGTGAGTAGAGCACCAGCCCTGGAGTCAGGAGGACCTGAGTTCAAATCTGGCCTCAGACACTTGACACACTTACTAGCTGTGTGACCTTGGGCAAGTCACTTAACCCTAATTGCCTTGCCTTCCCCCCACTGCAAAAAAAAAAAAAAAGAAAAGAAAGAAATGTCCTAAGCCTCCTGGTGCTGACATATCTAAAACCTACAAAATTACTGTGAGAAGTACGGCAAGTGCCAGTCTCATGAGGTAACACAAGAGACAAGGACTCCCTGTACACTCAGGGAAAAAAGCATTAGGATCAGTAGAGTATCTATGGTGATCAAAGGTTGCCAATTTTCTGAAGAAAGGCCAAGACCACAAGTATTATATTGAGGTGTAATGGCAAGCACAGTGGGACTTTTCACGGTTTTTTCTTTTGGAGCGCTTCTCAGTACTAAGGCAACCAAGTGCCTTTGATTGAGCCTTGCCTTTGATTTTATCAAGAGTCTCTGATGTCCTGCTTAAGTCACGAGAAAGCCTATGTCACATGAGTTGGAGTCACATGGTTGTGACACCCTCTGACCCTGAAGGAGTGTATGTATACTCTGAGGTTAGCATTTTGCTTTAGGGGCTCACTCATTACAGGAGTTTTCGTATGATTTGGTCAGATGAGACTCTGGGTAGCCCTTAAGGAGCCCCCCTGGCTTTGAAAACCTAGATGTTGGTGCTTCTTTATCTGGTAACTATGTATGTATGTCTATGGACAGACAGTTAGAAGCCCTGTCTGCTGATTTGTGTTATTTGCTCTGTTTATATAATTTCTGCTTGTAATTTCTGTTTGTGTTTTCTCTGAAGTTCTGGGTGCTGACTCTTTCCGCTGAACTAAGTGAATGATACATGTATGTTTAATTAAAGTGAGATTGTAAATCCCATAAAGTTGCTTTCCTTAGAAAAACAGATCAAAGAACCTGCGCTAGCAGCCCTCCTGTGTGCTGGTGTTATTGGCCTTATACCTCCATAGCATCTGCAAGCAGCATTGTTGTTACATGAGGCTCAAATGTTTTTGTGCCCAAATGTAGATCTACTAAGATGCTAGCAATCAACAAATATAAGTATTTTGAAATGAAAGAAGAACAGAAGAGAAAGGGGAAAGAAATGTAGTTCTAAGCATCTTTTTTTTTCCACAATAAAAGCCATTAAAATGTAAGCTTGATGTATTACTTACATAATACTTTTTTTAAAATTAGTTTTGAACTTAAATACACAATAAGAAAAGAAAAAGAAACATATCATAAACTTAAATACTAAAACTTAAATACAAAATAAGAAAAGATAAAAAAGCATTGCAGAACACAAGAAAGGATTCAAAATATACAGCAATAAATTTCCATTTCAAGAAAGCTTATATAATAAATGTTATGTATTGTGTTCAGAGCTATCCATCTTTTCTTTACTTCCTTGTAATTTTTCTTTTGTTCTCCCCCCTTTTTCCTCTGTACTGTGTGTATACACACACACACACACCCCTATATACATATACACACACATACATATATAGACCTATATACACACACATATATATATATGTATGTATATACATATACTTAGATTTCTATGATCATACTCATATATAACATATACGTTCATATGCCTCTATGTAGGACTGTACTATACTTGCTTGTCTTCTGTCTCTCTGAGGGTAGATAGCATCTTCCTTCATGAGTCCAAGTCTTTCCATATTTTTCTAAGTCCACAAACTTACTTCCTACACCACAGCAATATTCCAACCTTATACTATCTGGTTGTTTTAAAGAGTCTAAAACAATATTGATTGATGTGGCTGACATATAGAGTAGTATCCTTATTTTTATCTTTTAATTAAATCTATTTTAGTTTTAACTTTGTCTGAGATCATGATTACTACCCAGCTTTTCTTACTAACAAATTCTACTCCTGATTTTTATTTTATCTTTGCATGTATTTCCTTTTCCTATCCCTCCTGACACCTCTACCTGCTACCTTGCTCTCCTATTACTTAACCTCCCACCCTCCAAATACCCCTCCCTTATCTTCTCCCCCTGATTCTTTCCCCTTTCCCTCTTGTTTCCATCTGAATTTAGAAGACTTTTATAACCTTCTAAATGTATATGTTATTCCCTCTTCCTCCCATTCCTGTTAATCTAGATACTCTTCTATACCCCTTCTCCTACCCTCTGTAAAGGCAATCAGTGAGTGGGAAGATCTTTCCCACCCATTTGAATGGGCTCTCAGGGTCCTGGGGGGAGTGGCTAGGACTGGAACCAGTGATAGGCACCTGAGTTCTGGTCACCCAGATGACGTTCTGGTCGACGTGATGACATCTGGTGACTGTGTAGGGGGAGAGAAGACTGCTTGGAGATTGGGACTAGGCAGCGGCGGAAGAGGTGGCAGCAGCAGAAGTGGCGGCAATGGCACCAGGCGCTACAAAAAGCAGGACTGACCCTTGTGAAGACCGGAGAGTGCTGAACAGGGGCTTGAGGCCAGTGGATAGTCTTCTAGCTGGAGGGCCCTGGAATTGGGGGGCATATGGCTTGACTTGCTGCCATAATGTTTTTCTGTGGCCTCCTGGTCACTATTGTGAGATGGGCATACTGGTTTTGGAAGGTTCTTGCCAGGATGTCAAACTGGGGGCACTGATCCGTGGGTATGCTACTTTGGAGCATCAATAAATGCTTTAACTCCTCTGCCTTCTACTTAGAGAATTCCTTATATCCTGTGATTCTGCACCATTCAGGCATATTCATGGTTATCTTTGAAGTCATGAATTCTGCCTTAATATTATACCCTCTTATTTCTTTATAAATTTAGAAAACTTGTATTCCCTTATATATTGTTCTCTCTTTAACCCAGATCTGACGTGAGCAAGCTTCTGTTAGACAGATGATACACAGGAGACACTGGAGGTTTCAGACTCCAGCCTCTCACAGGTTCACTCTTGATCTGGTCAGACAGGAAAACAGCTTCAAAGGGGTTATAATAAGTTTTATTCTAGTCTAGTCTTCTCTAACACAGTATTGCTGATAATGAAAGTACCACAAGCTCCTACATTCCCTAATCACCATTCTCTCAGGAACTGGTGAGAAGGGGAGGTGGCACAACTACTATGTCTTCATGGGGTCAATCAAGACAGGTACAACTTGTACATCCCCTAAATCCCCTCGAGCCTCAGTGGGGGATGGTTGAGGCAAACACAGATTCCCCCCTCCCAAGCCTTGATGGGGGCCAGTCAAGGCACACAACATCCCAGCTTGTGCATTCAACCATAAAGACCTCACTGACCAATGCCCACCTGTTTTATAGGGCATCAGACAAAGAAGTCATATTGCCAGCAATAGCCTCACAAGTTTACATCACCTCACCCCTATATCTCACTGCATATTCAAGGTGGATGTTTACAATTTCAGCACACATGTTTATATTATTTATCATTATATAATGTTGCACAAGCATGGTGGAGATGTTTTGAGATTTTTGTGGCCATGGATCGTGCGAAACTGAACTTCAAGAAATAATAAAAAAAAAAATCTACCTTACTGACACTAAAATTCACCTTACTGACAGGTTTCCTCTAAAAATCCTTCCCTTATCCTCTTCCCCCTCCCTATCCCCTTTGCCTTCTTTCTTTCTGAATTTTATATGCATTATTCCCTCTTTAACCCCTTGCTGATGAGAGTAGGGCTCCAGAACTACCAACCTTCCTCCCCCACCTAATTCTTCTGTTATCAGTTCCTCCTCTCACACCTAGTTTGTATAAGATATTTACTTTTTTACCTTTTCCAAGATGGTATTACTTTTTAGGATCACATCATACTCAGCTATACCCCAATCTTTCTTTCAAACTACCCAATGACTAATTATAATCTCAGATTTTATGTATGTGTATATATCTATATATAAAGTCTCAGGTACTAATCACGATCTCAGACAAAGTAAACAGTCTGTCATTACTGAGACATTTCTAATTAGTCTTTGACGTTTACTTTATATTTCTCTTGGGTCTTATATGTCAGATTTTCTATTAAGTTCAGGTCTTTTCGCAATAAAATCCTGAAAATCTGGAAGTTAACTGAATACCCTTTCTTTTCATTCAGGTTTATGCTTAACTTTGCTGGGTATATTAGGAAGGCAGAATTTATGATTTCAAAGAGAATCTCATATGTGCCTAAAAGGTCCAGAACCGCAAGATATAAGGAATTCTCTAGGCAGAAGGCAGGAGAACTAAAGCATGTATTTACACTCCACAGTAACAAGCCCACAAACCAGCGTCCCCATTTTGATACTTTCATCAAAAGCTTCCAGGCCCAATAAGTCCGCCTTTGTAAAGGTTACCCTTGTAGGGTAACCAGGAGGCCACAGAGAAGCGAGATGGTATAAGGCAAAATCGTATACATGCTTCCCCTCTACGGTAAGAAGATTACCCACTAGCCTCCAGTCAGCTCTGCTACCGGCAGCTCAGCTTCGGCTGTAGGCGTCTCTGGCTCCAACCGGAAAAGGAAAGGAGGATCTTCAAGCTGTCCTCTCCCCTCTTATAGAGTTTTTGACATCATCAAGCGCCGCCTGAACGACCAGGGCCGATTGGTTCTTGACTTGGCCCCTCCCCCAGCGTAGACCACGTTAACACACCTCCCCTCAGCCAGCCCCACGACTCATCACACAGGAAGCTCTGGTCCTGCCCTGGAAGAGCAAGCCCCAGCATCCAGGGAAGCTCAACAAGGCAAGCTGAGTCATTCAAAGAAAACAAAGTCCATTCTGGCTACACTGGGTTTGATATTTTCAGCTGCAACCCCAGTTCTTTTGCTCTCCAACATGTAGTGTTCCAGGCCCTGTGATCTTTTATGTAGCCACTGCTAGGTCTTGTGTGATTCTAATTGTGGCTCCACCGTATTTGAATTATTTTTTTTTCTTGTTGCTTGTAATATTTTCTCCTTGAGTTGGGGGTTTCAGAATTCAGCTATGATATTCCTGTAGGTTTTCCTCATAGGATCTCTTTCAGGTGGTGATCAGTATATTTTTTCTATTTCTACTTTCCCCTATTGTTTTAAGACTTCAGGACAATTTTCTTTATTTCTTATATTATTGTATCAGATTCTTTGTTTGATCATAGCTTTCAGGTAGTCAGGTGATATTCTTATGTTTTCTTTTCTTGATCTGTTCTCCAGATCAGTTGCTTTTCTTATGAGATGTTTCACATTCTCTCCTATTTTTTCCTTCTTTATATTTTGTTTTTATTATTTCTTGGTCTCTTATAACTTCACTGGCTTCCCCTTACCCAATTCTAATTTTCAGAGTCGTTTTCTTCCTTAAGATTTTAGATCTCCTTTTCTAGTTGGTTGACTTTCTTTCCATAATCTTCTTGTTTTTCTTGGATTGTTCTTATTTAAAAAAAAACTTTTCCTCAATCTCTTTCATTTGGTTTTTAAAGTCTTTTTTAAAAGTTCTTCTATGAATTCTTTTTGGGCAGGTGAGCATTTGACATTACTCTTTGGGGTAGGAGAGACTTTTATTTGTCTTAATATCATCCTCTGAAGATGAACCCCAGTCTTCTCTATTCCCATAGTTACTTTCTTTGGTTGGGTTCTTTCTCCTTTGCCTGCTTGGTTTTTGTTTGTTTGTTTGTTTGTTTATAGTAACTTGTTGTAACCATCTCTAGTCCTAGGGTATGGGGGATGGTGCCTCTGGCTTCAGGTCCTCCTTCAGTTTCTCCTTCAGTTCTCCGCTCTGGCCTGGAACCAAAACCAAGATCTTCTCCCTCCTGTAAGTGTCTACAGCCAGTGTCCCGGCCCACTGTTTCTGCACTCACTGGGAGTAAGCCCTGGCTAGGCAGCACAGCTGGGCCTGGAATCCTCTATAAGCAGAAGTTCCCTCAATCTTCTCCTGCTCAGATAGCAGACTCCCCACATTGTCCAGGAGGTGAAAATTCCTGTGGCTGAGGCCAAGGCTACGTCTCAACCCAGCTAGCCTCAGGGCTTGCCACTGACTGTTTCAGCCAAACTAACCTGGAGGTGCTTCCACTTCACAGGGACCAAACCTTTCTTCTGTTTTTTTCCCCCTTGTCCCAGGAGGACTACTGTTCTTCCCCAAAGCTCTGCTTTTGCCCTGAGGCACTATTTTATCTTGTTCATAGGGGAAATTTGGAGAGCTTAGAATTTTCTGACCTACTCCACTATCTTTCCAGAATCTTCTCTACATAATGCTTAACATATAAATGTTACATAATTTATATTTCTTGGTCTCATATTTCCTGTCTGAGGAGGGAAAGGCTTTCAGTAAACCATTAAACTATACTATATGAAGCTTTTCCCATGTAGGAAGATGTAGGTGAGTATGAGTAATGGGTAGCTCTGTACACGGCCCAATGTGGCATATGGGGTGTTCAGGAGAGACTGGTACCTCTGTTGTGAGGGCTTGCCCTTTTCAGGGCTGCTTATCCCCCTTTGGTGTCTCTACCTGATACACCCAACTCTCACCTGTGGCTTCAAAAAGCTATAATATAAGCAGGGGCCACATCCCAGTAAAACTGTTGAGGTTTAGGGGAGCTGGGACCCTGAAATGGTGATGTGCAGGTCCTGCCTTGAATCAATTTGACCCAAGCTTTCTTTCAGACAAAGACAAGGTTTATTAGAACACTGGACAGGGTGGCTATAATTCTAAAAATCCGCAATATTGGCCAGACTGAATCTAAACCATTGGTTAGACTCAAGGAATCTGAGCATTGGCCAGACTCTCAAAGAATCTGAGCATTTGTGACACTTATATTGACAAGCAGGCCAGATTGAAGTGGAGCATTGGCCAGACTTAAGGAATTGGAGTAATTTAATGGGGGGCAGGATGAACTTTATATACAGAAAGACTGTTAGAAGGATCTAGGAGTGGCCTAGTCTGCGGTGACTGGGAGGTATCAATGAGGTTTAGATGGAGGGAACCCCCTTGAACTCCCCTTGAATCTTCCCACAAGATGAGGCATTTGCCTGAGGCCATAAACCTGTCATTATTGCTAGGCCCAAATCTCTAGGCTAGGTTACTCTAACCTAGCCTAGACCTCCATTGTCTGGCTAGTTTCCACCCTTGATCCTATCAAAGTGTCTGCCCAAATCAGTTACCCTTAAACTAGCCTAGCCCTACATTGTCTGTGGCCTCCAGGTAGCCTTCAGCTGCTTCCCACCCTTAATCCCATTCTCTTGGTTCCTGGAGTCTGACCTCATCCCAGTCCCATCAAGCTGCTCCTCAAGACCCTCCCTAAATTCCTCTTCCCATCACCCCAGGACCATCCT
The DNA here is from genome assembly GCF_011100635.1 of Trichosurus vulpecula. Lineage (NCBI taxonomy): Eukaryota > Metazoa > Chordata > Mammalia > Diprotodontia > Phalangeridae > Trichosurus > Trichosurus vulpecula. The sequence continues at coordinate 274,364,234 of NC_050579.1, read as the reverse complement.
AGTTCCCTCCCATAATCTTTGTGTATATAAGTTTCATCTTGCCTCCATGAAGGTGCTCAGGTTCCATCTACCTCAGATGAAATCTGGCCGGCTTGTGAAAACAAAGGGTGAGATTTCTTAAGACAACCCAATGTGGTGAACCTGTAGTAAACATTGTCTCTCTTTGGCTGTCATAAGGCTTGAGTCGAATTCATTCAAGCAGGACCCGGTATGCTGGTATTTTGGGGTTTGAGCGCCCCTAAAAGCATATAGTTCCCTGACCTCTTCAGTACCAGAGGACTGGAAGGGCCAGGTGCCCCAGGCAAACACCAGGGACTTGGGCCACGTGAGAAAGTCGAGGACTTATCCTCTTTGGGGTCCAGATCCCAAAGATAAGGTCTTTTCCTTTTAAGGGTTCAGATCCCATCCCCATCAAAACCATCTTGGCAGATGGGCTAAACCAAGTCAAGGGCCTCAAACTCCTTGGTGAGTTAAGGGGATGTCTACCCCAAGCATATTTAGTGGGATGGGCGGATGAGAATAATTTTTTCCAATAGCCATGAAGGCAGCTAAAGTAGGCACTGTGGAGCATTTAGAGCTTGGGTCAGACATCAAACACTGCATCTGGAGCATCATGGGTCATCTTGATTTTTTTGTCTTGTCACTAGACTTAGATAACTCTGGAAGAGAGACTGAAGCTGATGACTTTGTACAGCTCTGCCCCACTTAAATCCAATTCACCAACAAGTCGATACCTCTTAAAAACAAAAAAGATGATGCGCAGCAACTTGGGTCAGAGTCAGGAACTTGACTGGCCTTTGCATCCTGCCTCAGGCTCCGCACTGGGCACAGCACTTAACCTTTCAAAATAATAGCACCTCCCTCACTGAAGATCAAGTGAAATAATATGAAGCGAAGCACTTTGAAACCTTTAAGTGTTATATAAATACTAGCTATTATTATGTAACCTTGATCAGGTACTGAATCAGACTCACACAGGATTCTCACAGATGTGTTCTGTGCTAATGAACCTGAAATCAAACTCTTTTGTCCTTCAGAAAGTCCAATAGGGGAATTTGGTGGGGAGGGAAGGGGAGAATGAGGATTGACTACAAATAGTATTATAAAAGTCCATTACTGGCTGCCTACACGCCAGACAAACTGAGAATGGGTAATAGTGAAGAGGTCTAAGCAAAATGATGATGGTAGGGAATCATACATTTCTAGGGGTGCTCGTGACCCCAAAATACCGACACACCGGGTCCTGCTGAAAGAATTTGACTCAAGTCTTCTTAGCCAAAGAAAAAGACAAAGTTTATTAGGGATTAGCTATATTGACGAGGTCCTCAAGAAGCAATGCCATGAGCTAGACTCTTTTTTCTTTTTTTAGCATCCATCTTTCTTTATTTTTAGTTTACAACACTTCTACATAATTTGGAGTTCCAGATTTTCTTCCCTCTCTCCCCGCATGCTCACGGCACGGAATCCCATACAACTTCCACGTATAACTTCGCATTGAATTAATTTACACACTAGTCAAGTTGTGGAGAATTATGACCAATGGACTGAATCATGAGAAAAAAGAAACAGAACCAAAAAAAAAAAACCAAACCCAAAAACAAAAACAAAAGAGAGAAAAAAAAGGGAGGGGGAAAAGGTGAGCATGAAGTGTGCCTCAATCTGCATTCATACTTCATAGTTCTTTCTCTGGATGTAGATAGCATTCTCCATCGTGAGTCCTTTGGAGTTGTCTTTGCACCTTGTGTTGCTGAGAAGAGCAAAGTCTGTCAGGATTGGTCCTCACAGAATCCATATATCTGTGGCTGTGTATAATGTTCTCCTGGCTCTGCTCCGCTCACTCAGCATTATGTCGTGTAGGTCTTTCCAGGTTATTATGAAGTCCGTATCATCCCCGTTTCTTAAAGCACGATAGTATTCCATTACCTTCATATACCACAGCTTGTTCAGCCATTCCCCAATTGATGGGCATCCCTTTGAATTCCAATTCTTAGCTACCACAAAAAGAGTCGCTATAAATATTTTTGTACATATGGGTCCTTTTCCCACTTGTGTGATCTCTTTGGGATACAACCCTAGAAGTGGTATTGCTGGGTCAAAGGGTATGAACATTTTTATAGCCCTTTGGGCATAGTTCCAAATTGCTCTCCAAAATGGCTGGATCAGTTCACAACTCCACCAGCAATGTAACAATGTTCGAATTTTCCCACATCCTCTCCAGCATTTATCATTTTCCTGTTTTATTATTTTAGCCAATCTGACAGGAGAGATGTGGTATCTAAGAGTTGTTTTGATTTGCATTTCTCTAATCAGTAGTGATTCTGAGCATTTTTTCATATGCCTATAGATAGCTTTAATTTCTTCCTCTGAAAACTGTCTGTTCATATCCTTTGACCGTTTCTCAACTGGGTAATGACTTGTATTCCTATATATTTGGCTCAGTTCCCTGTATAGTTTAGAAATGAGGCCTTTATCAGTGACACTAGTTGTAAAGATTTTCTCCCAATTTTCTTCTTCCCTCCTAATCTTTGTTGCATTGGCTTTTTTTATACAAAAACATTTCAATTTAACGTAATCAAAATTATCCATTTCACATTTTGTAATGCTCTCTATCTCTTGTGGGGTCATGAATTCTTTTCTTTTCCATAAATCTGATAGGTAAACTATTTCTTGCTCTCCCAAATTGCTTATAGTTTCAGCCTTTATTCCTAAATCATGAACCCATTTTGACTTTATTTTGGTATATGGTGTAAGATATTGGTCTATGCCCAGTTTCTGCCCTACCGTTTTCCAATTTTCCCAGCAGTTTTTGTGAAATAGTGAATTATTAGCCCAGAAGCTGGCCTCTTTGGGTTTATCAAAGAGTAGATTGCTATAGTCGTTGACTTCTCCATCTTGTGTACCTAACCTATTCCACTAATCCATGACTCTGTTTCTTAGCCAATACCAAGTAGTTTTGATGACTGCTGCTCTATAGTGCAGTTTAATATCTGGTATGGCTAGGCCACCTTCTCTAGCATTTCTTTTCATTAATACGCTAGATATTCTAGACCTCTTGTTCTTCCAGATGAATTTTGTTATTATTTTATCCAGCTCTGTAAAATAATTTTTTGGTAATTCAATTGGCATGGCACTGAATAGATAGATTAATTTAGGTAAAATTGTCATTTTTATTATATTAGCTGGGCCTACCCATGACCAACTGGCATTTTTCCATTTATTTAGATATGACTTTATTTGCATGAAAAGTGTCTCATAATTGTGTTCATATAGGCCCTGGGTTTGTCTTGGCAGATAGACTCCCAAATATTTTATAGTGTCTACAGTAACTTTGAACGGAATTTCTCTTTCTGTCTCTTGCTGTTGGGTTTTGTTAGTAATGTATAGGAATGCTGAGGATTTGTGTGGGTTTATTTTATATCCTGCAACTTTGCTAAAGTTGTTTATTGTTTCAAGTAGTTTTTTACTTGATTCTCTAAGATTCTCTAAGGAAATCATCATATCATCTGCAAAAAGTGATAATTTAGCTTCTTCTTTGCTTATTCTAATTCTTCCAATTTCTTTTTCTTCTCTTATCGCTACAGCTAACATTTCTAGTACCAAATTGAATAGTAGGGGTGATAGTGGACATCCTTGTTTCACCCCTGATCTTATTGGGAATGCATCTAGCTTATCCCCATTACAAATAATGCTTGTTGATGGTTTTAGGTAGATGCTATTTATAATTTTAAGGAAGGCTCCATTTATTCTTATGCTTTCTAGTGTTTTTAATAGGAATAGGTGTTGTATTTTGTCAAAGGCTTTCTCTGCATCTATTGAGATAATCATATGGTTTCTGCTAGTTTTGTTGTTGATATGGTCAATTATGCTAATAGTTTTCTTAATATTGAACCAGCCTTGCATTCCTGGAATAAATTCTACCTACCATAGGCTAGACTCTTAAGGAATCTGCTCCCTTTTTGGAAGCTGGATGAGATTTATATACAGAAAAGATTGTGGGAGAGATTGAGGGGTGGTCTGGGGTGACTAGAGGAGGGGTTCAGGGAGGGTCTTGAGGAGGAGTCCAAGGATGAGGTCAGACTCCAGGAACCAAGAGAATGGGATTAAGGTGGGAGAAGTAGCTGAAAGCATGCATATTGATAATATCAAGGTTTGGAAGTAATTGAAGGCATTGATAGCAACAACAGAGGGCAAGGCTAGGTAGAGATTTGGGCCTAATGAGAATATAAGGTTATAGCCTCAGGCCAAGGCCAGATCAAATAGGAAGATTCAAGGAGAGTTCAAGGGGGTTCCCAGAGACTGTACCCTCATCAATAGGACCTGAGTTTGAATCTAGACTCTCCCACTTACACCGGAAGCTCTGTGACCTTCAGCAAATCACATTCTTCATCTGTAAAATGAGGCTTTGACATAAATGACAGATGAGGTTCTCTCCAGTGCCAGATCTATGATCCTATTACTGCAGAGCCTTTAATCTGTTGACAATGCACCAAAATAAATAAATTCCTGAGAATTAAGTGCCAAAGAGCAGGTAGGTGGTTGAATGGATAGAGCTCTCAGCCTGGAATCAGGAAGACTCATCTTCCTGAGTTTAAATCTGGCCTCAGATGCATATTGGCTGTGAGACCTTGGGCAAGTCCCTTGACTCTTTGTCTCAGTTCCTCATCAGTAAAATCAGCTGGAGGAGGAAATGACAAACCGCTCTAGTATCTTGCTAAGAAAACCCCAAGTGGGATCACAAAGTGTCGGACACAAATGAAAAACCACACACATTGCTATGAAGTAACCTGCACAACAGCTATAACTAGGGTGAGGTAGTCGGGACTTTGCTCTAGGTTCCTCTCAGCACAATGTGCTTCTCTCTCATTTTCTCCCACTGCTGAATGGCCTGCCTGTCATGGTCCCCCTTAATGCTAGTGCCTTCTCTTTTAGATTCTTTCTAATTTATTCTATATTTTTTTGATTTGTACATAGTTGTTTGTACGTTATCTCCCTCCAGGGTCATGTCCTTCTCACTAATCAATGTAGCTCTATCAGCACTGAGTAATTGAGGTGCACCATAGGTCTTTGACCCATAAAATGCCTTCAGGGCATCCTAAAAGTGTCTATTCACTGAATGGGCAATGATACCCGACTCTAAGTGAGTACCTGAAAGGGCCTTAGCCTTAAAGGGCCAGGGTCTCCCACTGCATCCTGGGCCATCTCCAGTCATCCAGATGGCTCTAGAGGAGAAAGTGAGGCTGGTGACCTTGCACAGCCCTCTCTCACTCAAATCAAAGTCAACTGTGAGTTACGTCATCATTTCCCTGGTGCCATGGTCCTCTTTGAAAACAAAGGACAAACACAATCAGCCTAAACCAGAAATTCTTCTGCTTCTCAATGAGCCAAGAATCCTGTATCTCTCTAAGCTTCTCCTGCACTTTATTTTTGTTGGAGTTATCTTGCTGATAAATCCTGTGGATTTCCTTTTTTTCATTTTAAAAGCTTCTGAATTTCCCCATCATTTTTGTCAAACCAGTCTTGATGTTTGCCAATGTTCTGGTCCAGAAGAGTAAATGCAGTACTGTATACCAAATCTCTGAAAGTTGACCCCTTCTTTTCTGCTCCCCTGTTGGCAACCTGGTATTGGCTCAGCTTTCCCTCCAAGTTAACAAGGAACTTTTCATGCATGGAGAAGTGGTCTAATGTGTTGACACTGTCATCTGGTGGTCTTCTTGCCTTGGGGTTGCAGCTTTTGTTGAATGCAAATATTTAGCTTAGAGAGGATTTATATGGCTAATCCAACACTCTGTACCACACATCACCTTTGTCATCCTCTCGTCTTAATAGACATAGTCTATTAAATGCCAATGTTTGCTTCAAGGGTGTATCCATGAAGTTTATTGTGCTTAGGTAAATGGAAGACAATGTTAGTGATGAGAAGGTCGTGAGACACACAAGACTTCAGTAGTAAGTGACTGCTGCTGTTGCTGTTTCCTATTCCATTCCTCCCAAGGACTCCCTGTCAGTCCTGATGTCTGATAATCTGTGCCTACTCTCGCATTAAAGTCACTCAGAATTATAATCTTGTCTTCTTTTGGCATGGTGGTGATGAAGGTTTCCAGATCTTCATAAAAGTTTTCTTTAACTGCATCAGGGTTCATCATGGTAGGAGCATATACACTGATGATGGTGTTGTGCCTTCCTGCAAGTGGCATTCACATTGTCGTGAGTCTGTCATTTACTCCTCTTAGTAGGCATAAAAGTTTGTTGACTGGATTAGTTCTGATTGCAAAACTTATGATAGCTTTGAGATGCTCCCCATCATAACTGCCACTTCAGAAAAACATGTGATTCTCCGTCTTTGGTAAGCTGGCCTTCATTTGCCAGCCTTGTGTCACTCAAGGCTGCTATTTGGATGCAATACCTGATTAGTTCTCTTGCAATAAGAGTTATTCCTCTTTCAGGTCTACTGGATTTTATGTTGTTCATAAGTGCACACACATTCCATGTACTAATGGTGAGCGCGAATCATCTTTGCATAAGTTTTTGTACATTTTTTTGTGTTCAATCAGAGTGGGAACCCCATCTGCAGTGGCAAGCAGATTAGAGTCGGGTGAAGCAAACAATTTTTAGGGCACCTTTTCTAGCCCCTTCCTTACACCAGGAGATGAGTAGTGTGGTCCTTTAAAAAGGCTGCTCATATGCCCAGGGAGCTGCCAAGGCTGCTTCAGTCCAATGAGAAAAGGAACCTATGGCCTGGGCTGTGCGGGGTTGTGACTACAATTCCCAGGCTATCCATACCTGCTGATTCATCACTTGTCAGTGGCTACAGGACTTTGAGCTAGGTAAAAATGATAAAATGGTATGGGTGGTGTCTTTTGATTCTTGCATAAATTGGATTTAGGTGAGGCAGGGCTGCATGAAGTCTTCAGCCTGATTCTCTCCTCTAGAGCCATCAGAGTCCAAATGACTCAAAATGACTTGCAATGGCTCAGGATGCAGTGAATGACCTCAGCATCTTTGTTTATTACAGGTTCGCCATATTGGGTTGTCTTAAGAAATCTCACCCTTTATGATGCTCGTTTTCACAAGCAGGCCAGATTCCATCTGAGGTGGAATCTGAGCTGACCTTAGCATCTTTTATGTCTAACCAAGCTCTAAATGTTCCACAGCACGTGCTTCAGCCACCTTCATCGATGTTGGAACAAATTGTTCTCATCTGCCCATTCCGGGGGGAAGTCTTCACATGGTTGGGGGCAGACACTCCCCTAATGCACCGATGGGTTTGAGATCCCTCAGTTACCCTCAACCTGGTTTAGCTTATCTGTTGTAATAGTTTACAAGGTGTGGCCACTGCCCATGACACAGCTTCTTGGAGCCATGAGGAGTTGGGTGAGATCAGGTAGACACCAAAGGTGGAAAGCAGCCCTTACACCAGAGCCCTTACACTAGTCTTCCCTGAACACCTTACAAGTGCTAGAGATACAAAGACAAAGAAAGAAGCAATCGCCATACAGGGCATTGAACCTATATGCCACAGCTGAGTGTCCCTGGGAGAAAATGTGAGAAAAGTAAGTGGCTCTCTAAAGGCTTAAGTGTCATTGAAGCAGGGAAACAAAGCAGGGTGCTGAGAGGAGAAGAATGAAGGTAGGGGCAGCTAGGTGGCACAGTGAATAGAGCACTGTGCCTGGAGTCAGGAGGATCTGAGTTCAAATCCAACCTCATGCACTTACTAGCTATGTGATGACTCTGGCGACCTCAAGTTCCCTGACTTTAAAGTGAGAATAATAACATTTACATTCAGGGTTGTTGGGAGGATCAAATAAAGATAGCATTTGCAAAGCACTTAGCACAGTGTCTGGCATACAGTAGGTCCTATATAAATGCTTATTCCCTTTTCATCACCCCTGTCACAACAGGCAGTTGTCACAGGGTAAGTAGATACTAGAGTTCAAGCAGGTAGATAGCCTGTTGCCTGAGAACGTGGTAAAATCAAAAACATTTGGAGATTGAGGTAAAGGGTAGAGTCAAGAATGATTCCAAGATTGTCCCTGCGTGCCTAGAAGGATCATGGTCTATTAAAACCAATGGGAGAATTTGGAGAAGGCCTGGGTATGTTCTGCTTCATTGGAGACCCTTCGGCAGAGATTAGATGGTTACTTGCCAGGCGTGTTGTAGTGATTCTTTTCAAATATGATTTGCATTAAATAACTCCTGAGTTGAGACAACTCACCCGGACAATAAAGAGTTTACCCTCCTGGGGGTGGGTGGTCCATTCTGAATCAATTCTGTGATTCTGTAACATGGAACTGGAGTTTGGGAGAGAGATTGGGCTAGATACACAGATCTGGAAGTCATTTACACTGGAAGGATAATCAAGCCCATGGGAGACAGCTAAAAGAAAATGTAGAGAGAGAATAAGGTCCATGGGGCTCACTCAGAGCTTCTCATCCTAGTGTTAAAGCAGGAATATGGAGCAAGCAGTTATATGTAGTTACTGAAAGAATAGTTAGAGAATAAATGGAAAGGGCATTTGTAAAGCACTAGCTATGTGCTAAGTATTGTGCTAAGCAATGCATGCCAAGTACAAAAATTGAGATCATCCCAGCCCTCTAGGAATTTATACATTTTTTAAAATGTTGGTAGTCAACTTCATTTCTAAAATACACAGAGGACTGAGTCAAATTTATAAGAATACAAATCATTCCCCAACTGATAAATGGTCAAAGGATATGAACAGGCAGTTTTCAGAGGAAGAAATAAAAGATATCTATGGTCATATGAAAAAATGCTCTAAATCACTATTGATTAGAGAAATGCAAATCAAAACAACTCTTAGGTACCACATCTTACCTGTCAGATTGGCTAATGTGACAAAACAGGAAAATGATCAATGCTGGAGAGGATGTGGGAAAATTGCAACACTAATGCATTGTTGGTGGAGTTGTGAACTAATCCAACGTTTCTGGAGAGCACTTTGGAACTTTACCCAAAAATGTGCATATCCTTTGACCCAGCAATACCACTTCTAGGCCTGTATCCCAAAGAGCTCATAAAAATGGGAAAAGGACCCGTATGTACAAAAATATTTATAGCAGCTCTTTTTGTAGTGGCAAAGAATTGGAAATCAAGGGGATGCCCATCAATTGGGGAATGGCTAAACAAGTTGTGGTATATGAAGGTAATACTACTGTGCTATAAGAAATGAGGAGCAGATGGACTTCATAATGACTTGGAAAGACTTATATGATCTGATGCTGAGTAAGGGGAGCAGAGCCAGGAGAACATTATACATGATTACAGATGCACGGTATCTGTGATGGCTAACTGATAGACTTGGCTCTTCTCAGCAATGCAAGGTTCTAAGACAACTCCAAAAGAATGATGATGGAAAAAGCAATTTACATCCAGAGAAAGAATTATGGAGTCTGAATGCAGATTGAAGCAAATTATTTGCTTTTTTTTTTTTTTGCTTTTGTTTCTGTTTTGTTTCTTCTTTCTTGTGCTTTATTCCATTGGTTATAGTTCTTTACAACTTGACTATTGTGAAAATAAGTTTAGTGTGAAGGTATATGTAGATCCTATATTGGATTGCCTGCCATCTTGGGTGGAGAAGGGGGTGGAGAGGAAGGGGGAGAAAATTTGAAACTCAAAAACTTGAGGAACTGAATGTTGTAAACTAAAACCAAAAATTAATTAATTAATTAATTTAAAAAGGGAAAAAATGTTTAAAGTCAATTTGATTTGATTTTCAGTTCCAATTTCTCTCCTTCCCTTCTTCTTTCACTACCCATTGAGAAGGCAAGAAAAACCAAATCTATTACAAATATGTATAGTCATGAGAAACAAATTCCCTCTTTAGCTGTGTCCAAAAAGAAAGAAAAGAAAAAATGTTTCTATTTGCACCCTGAGTTTATCATTTCTCTGTTTTCAGAGGTAGATAACATATTTTATTATGAGTTCTTAGGAATTGTGGTTAGTTATTGTGTTGATGAGAGTTTCTAAGTCTTTCAGAGTTGGTTGTCTTTAAAATATTGTTATTGTTTAAATTGTTCTCCTGGTTCTGCTCACTTCGCTTTGCATCAGTTTATACAAGTCTTCCCAAGTTTTTCTAAAACTATTCCTTTTGTCATTTCTTACAGCACAATAGCATTCGATCACATCCACAAACCATAAATTCTTTAGCTATTCCCTAATTGATGGGTACCTTCCTCTGTTTTGTGGCAGAAAAAATCTGAAATAACTGAGGAAACCAAGGTTTGAGCTTCTGAGAATATTGATTTATTAAGCAATGCATGCCAATTTCATAACAAATCAGGACCAGGCTTCCTCAGCTTGACACTGGAGCCTGAATACAGGGAGAGATCGATTTTTATGCATTGAAAGTAAACAGTTAACAGACCATAAACCAGGACACAAGATGAGGTAATCTGGTTTCTCATTGGGGGAAAGATCAGAGACTTTCCAAGTTGGGAGGGGGAGAGCAAACAGGTACAATTCTCTGAAATCAGAAAAATAAGTATCCTACACCCCCTGTCTTTAATCAACCAAAGGAACAAGTAAATACAGTACAGGGACAGTTTTCAGGTAAGACGTATGGATTGCTTGAGATGTATAAATGTGAGAAAACTCCTTGCATCAGACTTCAGATTTGACTATGTTTCTGGTCAGCATACTGTAGGTCCTTGGCTAAGGGTCTCTAAGCAGCGGGTAGAGGTGGTCCAGCTTCCCAGCCATGCAGCGCTAGGTTCAAACAATGCAAAAAAGTTTTCTCACAAGTCCCACAATTGAATGAAGTTTTTTCACAAGACAGAAATTGGACTAGACTCACAATTGAATAGAAAGGGAACTGAGCTAGATCCAGAATTAAGTCACAAGAAGAAGTCGGTGTGGTTCACTCAATTCTCACAATGCCCAGTTTCCAGCTTTTTTTTTTGCCATCACAAAAAGCTGCTGTAATATGTATTCTGGGTGTCCCTAAAGTCTGGACACATAGGCCAAAATGCATATTTTGAAATATTTGGAATATTAATAGACCTTAGCCCCCTTTGCCTTCTTTTTCTGGGGTATGATAAAGGAGAAGGTGTACTCAATGAAAATCACAGATGCAACACACTTGATTGAACACATAAAGGGTGAATGTCCTAAACTTGATGGCAATGTGGGATTATTGCATGGAGTTCATGTGAATCTTGCAAAGCACATCAACCTTTGCATCACAAATGATGGAAATCATATTGAAGATGTTATTTGTTAATATTCCAATTAAATAAAGTGTTGTTGAAAATTTCATTCATTTCATTTCTTGAAAATATGCATTTTTGCCTGTGTCCAGACTTTATTTATACCCTATAAAATGTGTTATGCTATATTAAAATTCTGTATGATATAGAAATTATTACAATATTTATTATTGTACATATGGGTCCTGTTCCTCTTTCTTTGACCTAGGAGCTTATAGATTTACAACAGGTAAAGGTTACATATAGTGGAGCACTAGACATGGAAGGGAATTTCATTCCTGGGATTCACCAGGATTGTATGTCACACAGTAGGGCAGGGTATTATCACCCTCTTTCCAGTAACAGTGGTCACATTTATTTGACTCATGTTCCCAGAATAAAAAGTGGAAAGGGGAGGGTTTCTATTTTGTTTCTTCTTTCTCATTTTTCATTCCATTGGTTATAGTTCTTCTTTACAACTTGACTATTGTGAAAATATTTTTAGTGTGAAGGTATATGTAGAACCTATATTGGATTGCATGCCATCTTGGGTGGGGGATGGGGAGGAGAGGGAGGGGCAAGACAACAGATGGCAAGGTGGTCTAGGATGTGAAGCATGGTTTGCCTTGGGAGCAGCTAAGTTTAGTGGGCTAGGTAAGTTTTCAGACAGTCACCAGGGAAGAGAGGTTGGTCTCTGGGTGGGAAGGCAGAGAAGAGTGGATTAACTTCCTCATGGATTGGGGGAAGGGAGTACTGGAAGAGAATGGAGTGGTGGATGGCATGATAGGGAATATAGGCAGACAGACAAGAAAGTCAACATGAGACTCATCTACCAAGAGACCTTGAGATGATATCAATCCAGAGGCCAGATTTTGTTCCTTTTGGCCTTATTGTTAGGACAAGAACCAATCCAAATGTATGGTAGCACAGGGCCCAAAGGTGAGCAGCCATTGGGTCCAAGTGTGAAGTGATTAGGGCAATCAACAGCTAGGCTAGAGATCAAGGAATATAGGCATGGTGGAAGGAGTGGAATGAGCAGTAGATAAAGAATATATATTAGATATAGATATAGAAACACAATTCAAATCCTAACTCTGGTACATACTGCCCATTGGGCCTTGGGCAAGTCACTTCTCCCTGTAAGCCTCAGTTTCCTCATCTGTGAAATGAGAGATTTGGATTCAATGACCTCTGAGGTCCCTTCCAACCCTGAATCTATGATCTAAATTATAGCCAGAGGTTTAGTTCTAACAGAAAGGCTGCATGTTACTCTGTGAATCCAGAGAGCTAAATTGGAAGCACTCATGGACAGTGATCAGAGTACAAGTAGGCTGTATGGAGCCAGTAACCAGTGAGCTAAACTGGGATTGGGGGTGGCAGGGGACAGACCAGCAGGGCAGGCAGATAGCCATGAACGGGTATAGAGGCAAGGCTTTAGAGCTAAGCATGAGGAAACACGTGTGAAAACAAATGAAGTTCCAATCTAGAAAGTGAGAACAATATTTTGGGGTATGGAACAAGCATGCAGGTCAACAGAAGAACAGATACAAAACAGTGCTTTTGTGGAAGAGGGTGCTCTACGTTTATGGAGGCTCTTTCGGTCCTGGGACCGGGCGGTCTGCTCTGTGCTCTCTTTTGAGTGAGCTCCTCTGAGCTAGAAAGGACTCCAGGAGCTGGCAATTAGAGCACAAAGCTAGCTACTGTGGGGAGCCTTTCGTAATTATAACAGCATCTGGCTGAAACTGTCTGGGACTGGTGATTGAAGGTGGAGTGCATGCTGTGTACTGATCACTAGATAGCCCGTTATGTGGAGATTTCAAAAGAAATATATACATGTAGCCATTTCTTTGTTTCTCCTCTCTGGTAAACTTGCTAAAATCTGGCTCTTGAACTCATCACTCAAATGAAACTGCTCTGCTCTCTCTAATGGTCTTCTACTAAGGACCTCTTTTAAAAAAATGTAAAAACCATCCTTCCTCCCATTCGTTCTAATTCTTCTATACAACATGACCAATGGGAAAATATGTTTAATAAGAATGTATGCGAAGAGCCTATGTTGGATTGCATGCCCTCTTGGGGAAGGGAAAGGAGAAGGGGAGGAAAGCGGAGAAAAATTAAAATGTATGGAAACGAACATTGAAAACTAAAAATAAATTATTTTGTAAAAAAAAAATAAATTAAAAAATGTAAAAACCATTCATGGTTCACAGCAGGCCATGGTTTTTTGACCCCGGCTTTATTTAGGAGGCAATGGGGAGCCATTTAGGATTCAGTATGTAAACTCCTAGAGAACAGGCTGGGACCTTCACTATTGTATTTGTATCCCCAGCATCTACATAGCACAGATGACACGTACTTAAAAAATGTCTGTTGATTGTGACCTTATCCTAGAGATACATTAGGAAGATTACACAAATAACAGATGAGGATCATTTAATACCATTTTATATCATTTTTTGTAATTTCAGTAAGGGCCAGAGCCATTTATTAATGATCAACTAGAAGAAGAGCTGAACCTAAGTTTCTTTGCTCTCTGAAGTTTGCTCAGAGAATACCTTTTCCTCTGTCAATGAGGCCAGATCAGGCTGACCTAAGAACATTCTTTCTCCTATTAACCATTAAAGGATGAGACCCTAATCCCGAGAGACTATCTTGCTTAGCATTTTATGGGTATATACTATGTTATGGAATGTTAATGGTAAATTAAACACAGAAACGCTGGGTTGTAGTTTCAACTGACCCTTGTCAACACTCTTATCTTATTGTATTGACAACCTATTCCATTAAGGAAAATCCTTGTCTTGTATCATGGTTAAACATACATGAGGATCATAAAATCAGTAACACAAAAACATGCTGAATTGTGACTATTGTAAAAATGTACATAAGCTTTCTCATTCCTTTGTTGAGCAGTCAGATTTTATCTGGCACCATGCATGCATGTTCGCTATGCTTTAAGGGAATAAATAATATGCATTTTTCTATTGCCTAGCCTGTTGTCTCCTTTAACCAAACTTCTCAGATCAACACAGAGCAGAGGAAGAAATGAAAAGAAGACTGGAGATGATAGGAAGTAGACTGGAGAGAATACTAGTTTGAGGGCTATTACAATGGCCTGAGTGAGAAGAGAAAACCACCTGGACTAGTGTAGCTGCTTTGGGAGTCAAGGGGATGGATTTGGTCAAAGAGATTGAGATTAGAAATGACAGAACCTGGGAAACTGTTTGAATATGTAGAATGAGGGGAAGAGACAAGTCAAAGATGGCTCCAGGATTACAAGACTGGGTAGTGCTGATGTGATGAGGTATAGGCTCTGGAAATCCCCTTGAATCTTCCCACTTGACCTGGCCTTAGCCTAAGGCTATAAGCCTTTCATTATTGCCAGAACCCAATCTTGGTTACCCTTAACCTAGCCTAGCCCTCCATTGTCTGTTATCTCCAGGCAGCCTTCTGCTACTTCCCGCCCTTAATCCCATTGTCTTGGTTCCTGAAGTCTGACCTCTAATCACCCCAGTCCCATCAAGGTCTTCCTTAGACTCCTCCTCAAGATCCCCCCTGGAACCCCTCCTCCCATCACCCCAGACTACTTGGCCACCCCTAGATCCCTCCCACAGTCTCTCTGTGTATAAGATCCATCTTGCCTCCTTGAAGGTACTCAAATTTATTCTGGCCCTCATCACAAGGGTTCACATTCAATCTGGCCTGCTTACCAAGTGTCACAAGTGTCACAAAGGCTCAGATTCTTTAAGAGTCTACTATTCCTGAGGCAGCTAGGTGGTGCAGTGAGTAGAGCACTGGCTCTGCAATCAGGAGGACCTGAGTTCAAATTTAGTCTGACTTGACACACTTACTAGCTGTGTGACCTTGGGCAAGTCACTTAACTCCAATTGCCCTGCCTTCCCCCCTCCAAAAAAAAACTTATTAAAAAAAAGAGTCCACTATTCCTTAACAGTCTGCCTTTAAGAAAAAAGAAGGCTTGGGTCAAATTCATTTGGGCAGGACCCATGTGTCCCTATCTTGGGGTCCCACCACCCCCAAACCTCAATAATGCTATTAACCAAAAAAACAGCCATTACTGGGAAGGCCTGGTTTAGACGAGAAGATGATTCAAATTTTAGAGATGTTGAGTTTGAAGTACTAGCAAGACAGCCAAGTGGAGGTATAGTCACCAGATGGTTGAATATTTGGGCCTGAAGCTATGGGGAGGAGGGGGAGATTGGGAGGAGAGACATGACAACTACAGCAGCAGTAGCAGCAGCGCACATAGAGTGCTTGAAGCTTTGGAAAGTGCTTCACATATGTTCCACCATTTGGTTCTCACAGGAATTCTGAGGTAGGCTCTATTATTATCCCCTTTAACGGACGAGGAGCCAGGAAAGAAAGCTAGGGAGCACTCATGTTTCAGAGTCGAGAGGAGGATGGGGGCCCACAAAGGCCAGGGAGGAAGGAGCAGCAGAATGAGACTGCAAGGTGACGAAAGCCATTGGAGTAAAGAAAGTGGAGTAATAACCCTAGATATTCAATGAAAAAAAAAGAAACAATTAGTAACTTCAGCAAAATAGCAGAAAATAAAATAAAGCCATACAATCATCAACCCTTCTGTATATTACTAAAAAAAAAATAAATGCCATTCAAAAATAACTACAAAATGTATTAAATATTTGGGAGTCACCCTACCAAGGCACACTTCCCAGGTGGAGCCCTCAGATGTCCATATCTGCTCAAAACCATAGCCCAGAGATGTCTTTTTCTTCCTAGTCAGAGAACACATTTAAGCAATCAAAGGCATTTAATGAAATAGGCTTGATGGGGTGCTTGTGATGAGGGTTTGGGGTGAGAAGTGCTCGACACCCCAAAGTACCGACACACCGGGTCCTGCCGAAAGAATTCGACTCAAGCTTTCTCAGCCAAGGGAAAAGATAAAGTTTATTAAGAGTTAGCCAAATAGGCCTGCCCCCAAGACATCCCACCCCTTGTGACGCCTGTAAGGAAAGCGGGCCAGATCAATCTGAGCTAGATTGGATCTGACCACCTTCATGGAGGCAAGATGGAGATTATATACACAAAGGTTGTGGGAGGGATTGAGGGGTGGTCTGGGGTGACCAGAAGAGGGGTCTAGGGAGGGACTTAAGGATGAGGTCAGACTCCAGGGTGGGGGAAAATAGCTGAAGGCTATATGGAAATGACAGACCATAAAGGGCTGGGGTAACAGAGCTAGGGTATAGATATTTTGATCAGGATTAAGGATGGGAAACAGCTGGACAATAGAGGACTGGGCAAGGTGGGCATTTGGGCTTAATGGTTATAGCCTCAGGCCGAGGCTAGATCAAGATTCAAGGAGAGTTTAAGGGTTCAAGGGGTTCCTAGAGACTGTGCCCTCATCATTCCCCCCTCAAACAAATAGGACCCAAATTCTTTTGGGGTCAGGGACGAAGGTCTCAGCTTCTGAAATTGCTTCCTGCTGGCAAGGGGTGTAGAGCTGGCTTGATGGGTCCAGTCCAAGGGGTGCACAGTCATCTGGAAGTTGATGGCTTGGAGCCTGGAGGAGACAGGCCTGGCAAGGAGGTCAAGCAAACAACAAAACAGACAGTACAGGAGTACAGAGAAAGGACAATATCCCTGATGGGAATTAAAGATGACTATTTCATACCTAGCTCCCCTAATCACTTGTTCTGTGTACCACACTGCTTCGGGGTTCAGGAGTGTGTAGCACATCCAAATTAGGTCGGGGATATCTAAGAGCAATGTCTGATGTTTAGTGAGCCTGTAGTTAGCCAGGCACTGGTGGCCCTCTGCTTCCAGGGTGCTCCGGCAAGGCAGAGCTTCTAAGGGCTGGTCTGCTAGAGGCTTAGAAGCTTCCTCAATTGGAATGGCTGTAGCAGCCAGAGAATATAATTGTTTTGGAAAACAGGGGTCAGATCCTAAGGACTGGATTAGGATTCACAAAGCCTGTCCTTTCCTTCCATCAGCAGAGTGAGTGAAAGGTTTTTCTAGATTAGGTAAAGCTAATGCTGGAGTGGTGGTCAGTTTAGTTTTCAAAGTCCCAAAAGCTTGTGCTGGGTAGGGGCCCCACTCTAGAGGGAGTGAGTCAGGGCCTTGACTGGCAATTAATGGTTGCAGTCCCTCCCAAGCCTTGGGCTTATTTGGATATTGAAGGCAATGGAGGGGAACTATGGCTGGGGTGGCAGAAGTAGCTTGCCCAGGAATTCCCTGATCCCAAACAATTGGCTCAACCCTCTCCCACGCCTCTGGGGGAACATGGGGAGGTCTGGGAAACAGAGGGAAAAGGGAGTTATGAGGTTTAACTATAGAAAATTGGCTTCCTAATTTCACCATCAGGTCCCTTCCCAACAAGGGGACAGGGCCAGAGAAGGAGTGTTCAGACAACAGATCCTTGATGCCCATGACCTGATGGGTCGAGGGGCATGTGGGGCCAGAGCAATTAGTTAAAACAAGAGAACATAGCCGTGATAAAGTGGGTAACCTTACCATCTGCCTCGATTTTGCCCAGGGCTCCGCGAGAGAGGTGGAGAAAGTGGGAGCACAGCCAAGCCCCAGGCTTTCCCCTCCTTCGGAGTCTTGAGAAGACTGGAGGACAGGGTACTGGGAGGAGGCTCTACCACTTTTCCAGCCTCGGGGACACCTCCAATGTCCCTCCTGGTTACATGCTGGGCACGGTCCTAGAGGCCTGGATCCTGGAGGCTTCTTCCAGGGGGGCGCCCTAGAGGGGCACTCCTTAGACCAGTGACCCTCCTTGTGGCATCGAAAGCAGGTTTCCCCACTGCCCAAGCCAATGGGCTTCCAAGGGGGCTCCCTGGAGGGGTGCTCCTTGGGTCTTTTCCTGGCCATGGCAACAGCCAAGAATTGGGCATGTTCTATGTCTCTGGCTTTTTCCTCTGCCTGGACTAAGTCTCTATTATTGAACACTCCAAATGCCGTCTCCAGTAATTGGACCTGAGGTGTTTGGGGTCCCATTGCCAATTTCTGCAGTTTCCTCCTAATATCTGGGGCAGACTGATTAATGAAATACCTGCCACCCCTTCAATAGAATCAGGATCCAAATTTGTATACTTCTTAATAGCTTCTACTAGCCAGGCTTGGAAAAGGGCAAGGTTTTCTTTTTCTCCCTGAGTAATCTCCCTAATTTTTTGAAAATTTATTTGCTTTTGAAATGCAGTTCTTAGGCCTTCTAACAGGCAAATTACCATATGGTCTCTCTTTTCTCTATCCTCACTCCTTTGATAATTCCATCCTGGGTCACTAGTGGGAACAGCAGTTGTTCCTGGGGGGTATTTTATGGGGTTATTGCTAGCCAAACTGTCCCCAAATCTTTGAGCGTGTTCCCATATTCTCCTCTTCTCCTCAGTGGTACAACAGGTAGAGAAAAGGATATGCAAATCACACCAAGAAAGTTCAAATTGCAGGGACAGATCCCTAAAACCCTCAGTAAACTTAGTGGGATCTTCTGAGTATCTCCCCAGTTTTTCTTTAATTTGAAGGAGATCTGAAATGGAGAATGGAACATGCACTCTCCTTGTCCCAGCAGGGGAAGCAGGCATTTCCCTCAGGGGAAAAAGCCTTGAAGGCGCTGTGGGACCTGGAGCTTGGGGCTGAGGTAGATTAGACTGCAAGGCCAGGGCATCTGCTGGCAAGGGAGATCAGCTAGTACCTGAGGAGGGGTAGAGGTCAGAGGGGAAGATTCCCCAGAGACCCAAGTGGGTGCTACCTCAGAGAGAGGGGCTAGGGGAGGAGATATTGCCGTAGGGGCAGGGCCCGAGGCTGGAACCTGAGTAGGGATTGCCTTGGGGGTAGGGCCCATGGTGATAGATTTTGCAGGGCCTGCAGTAGAGGCAGGGCATGGGGTCCCTTCGGCTGGAAATTCCTTCCTCCTTAGTAAAGGAGAAGTTAGGAGTAATTGTCGGGAGACAAACAAAATAAAACAAGAAAACAAAATATACAGAAGGTACCTGAAACTTTCCCAAATTCCCAGCGCCGAAACAATTGAAAGGATCTGGCACATGCTTCCGGATGGGGCATCCGTCCATGTCCTTCGACATGACCACTGGACTGAGAACCACCTGATAGCGTCAGGTTGAACAGGACAGCGTGGCTGTCTGACCCACTGAGACCACTGGACCAAGAACCACCTGATAGCGTCAGGCTGAACAGGACAGCGTGGCTGTCCGACCCACTGAGACCACTGGACCGGGAACCACCTGATAGAACAGGACAGCGTGGCTGTCCGACCCACTGAGACCACTGGACCGAGAACCACCTGATAGTGCCAGGATGAAGGGGACAGGCTATCCGACCCACTGAGATCACTGGACCGAGCTGTCCGACCCACTGGGACCTGCTGAGGTCAGGCCCGAGAAGCACACTCAAAATGCTTGGAGAGCGAGGAGGGGGATTGGGAGAGGGGGAGGCTCACATACCTTCAGTCTCGGCTGGAGAAGAACTTGAGATTAGCAGTGCTTCCCGGTTCAGGGAACCATAAATGATGAGGGTTTGGGGTGAGAGGTGCTCGACACCCCAAAGTACCGACACACCGGGTCCTGCCGAAAGAATTCGACTCAAGCTTTCTCAGCCAAGGGAAAAGATAAAGTTTATTAAGAGTTAGCCAAATAGGCCTGCCCCCAAGACATCCCACCCCTTGTGACGCCTGTAAGGAAAGCGGGCCAGATCAATCTGAGCTAGATTGGATCTGACCACCTTCATGGAGGCAAGATGGAGATTATATACACAAAGGTTGTGGGAGGGATTGAGGGGTGGTCTGGGGTGACCAGAAGAGGGGTCTAGGGAGGGACTTAAGGATGAGGTCAGACTCCAGGGTGGGGGAAATAGCTGAAGGCTATATGGAAATGACAGACCATAAAGGGCTGGGGTAGCAGAGCTAGGGTATAGATATTTTGATCAGGATTAAGGATGGGAAACAGGATTAAGGGTGGGAAACAGCTGGACAATAGAGGACTGGGCAAGGTAGGCATTTGGGCTTAATGGTTATAGCCTCAGGCCAAGGCTAGATCAAGTGGGAAGATTCAAGGAGAATTCAAGGGTTCAAGGGGTTCCCAGAGACTGTGCCCTCATCACTTGGGTGCCTGTGCTTGGACCCCAGTTCCAAAATCACATCCAGTTTCAAAATCACATCTCTCCCAAGCCTCAAAACACTGTCCCTAGCAGTTTCTCTCTCGCAAAACAGGACAGCATGCCCTAGCAAAACACTTATCTCTCCTCATGACACAGTAGCCAGCTGCACCTATAGAATTTATTAGTTTGGACTCATTGTGTATGTGCTGAATTGGCTGTGTACTGGGTCATAGAGATATTCACTACTCATTGGCCTATCATGTGCACGCTAGTCCTAGACACATGTATACTCCCTTATATTTATCTTGTCTAACAAGACATTGATGGGAGCAGCCTGGATATTTCCCAGTTACATAACAAACCAGAACCAAGGCTCTCAGTAGCCAAGGACATTGACCATTGGTTTCTACCCAGTTAGTAATATACGATTGGCTAGAGTAAAATACAGAAGAAACAGGATGAAGTGATTATAACACCCGTGATTATTACACTATTGGTGGAAGATATCAGAAGATAATCAGGTGAAGGGTAAAGTGAATAAACTTTTGATTTAAAATCAAGTGATTTACAAGCAACTGAAACTTAGCTTCACTAAATGTAGTTAAAAAGCAAAATGGAGTCACTTATGCTTTTTTAAATATTACATGGGCCAGGCTTCCACAAAGAGCTTCTGGGGTAATCTTCCAAGGGCCACCCAACCTAATTCAGCTCATGTCTGATATGCTTTAGGTTTAGCCTAAAACTTTTTCAAGACCTGGGCAGGGCAGGCAAACAACTTTTTAACCACAGTCATCAGGCCCAGCTAACAAAAGCCAGGCAGAATACTGCAGGCTAAAATTAAGTCTTTTCCGTACTTTCTCAGAGAGGAGACTAAAGCCCTTTCTGCCACCTAACAATCTGACTTGGGGTTAGATATGTAAGAAATGGGAGAAGGAGTTTTGTTTCCACAGAACTAAAGGTGTGCTTCCCTGCCCTCCCCCATCCCAGCTTTAGCAGAGACCAGGCCTCAAGGTCGGTCAGGTGAGAGGTCAGAGACTTGTATGCATGTGCATACTTTTTGAGAAGGCAGTCTGGGGAATTAGAGAGGCCAAACCCACTTGAACCTGTTCAAGCTTATCTAGTGTCTGGTCTTGGTCAAGAATCCAGGCCTACTGATTTGCATCATTTGCATATGTTAAAGAGGGAAAGTAGGGGAAGTAAAAGAATATAGTTTAATCCTAAACTAAGACAAGGAAAATCTAATTAACTTCACTTTTGCTTCTGTATCCTTATTATCCTATTTATATAAACTATATAACCTAGGAAAACTATGTAAAAAAACAAAGATTGTAAACTAACCATGACTCTAGCAGGAGTGGAGGGAATGGTTACCCCTGCTCCTGCAGCTGTAGCAGTGTGAGTGTTCCCGCGAGCACTGCACCCGCTCTCCTGGGGAGCGTAATAAAATGCCTTCCTCTGCCCACTCTGGTCCTGAATTCTTTGGGTGTGAATGGGCAAATCGCATGGATTTTCCTAAGGTCAAGTGAAGGGAAGCAACAGGCAGCGGAAGCTCGCCAGGCTTACTCCTGGATCTTGTCTTGGGGTGTCCTGTGATCCCCACTGCGGTGTTAAGAGGGCTACCATTCTGGATTCCCTTGGGGAACCCTGTGGTCTGCACGGCCTTCTTAAAGGGACATCACATGGGACTTCCGGCCCTGTCTCCGGAGCCTTGTGATCTTACTGCCATCCTAAGGGGCCATCACTTGGGTCTTCCTTAGGGTCTGACCCCTAGGAGGCCCTGTGATCCCCACAGATTAAGGGATGGCTACCACTTGGTCTTCCTCTGGGAGTCCTGTGGTCTGTACAGCCTTCCCTAGGGATTATCACAGGGTTCTTCTTCAGGACTTTGGCCCTGCCTAGGAAGTCCAGTGATCGCCAAAACCACGTTTCTCACAGATAGTCCCCACATCTCCTCCAATTAAGCATACATGAGGTAAAGCACAACAAAGGATAGACCAAAGAAACCAGATTCTCTGACTCAAGGTTTCTACCTTTATCATTTATATCTGTCTGCTGCAAAAACAAGTTATTTTGGTGCTATATTTTAGAAAAATATAAAACTTAATTGTAGAGAAATTAATTGTGCTTAAAGATGTTATTGGAGGATGTGTTTAGGAGTGCTGGGACCCTGAAATAGCAACATGAGGTTTCTGCCTCAAATGAATTCAACCCAAGCCTTCTTTCAGCCAAAGACAAGGTGTATTAGAACACCATTAGGGTGGATGTGATTCTCAAAGTCCACAACATTGGCCAGAAGCTTAAGGAATCTGAGCACTTTAATGGAGGCAAAATTTCTATGCAATGGTCAAGGAGTGGGAAGATCTGGATGGGAGTGGACAAGTAGTCTGGGGTGACTGTGAGAAGGGATCTAGAAGGAATTAAGGGTGGGAAGTTGGGGTGGGGGTGAAGATTGTAAGGTAACTGACAATGAAGGGCTGGGCTAGTTTAGAGATAACAGAGAATTAATAGAAGGTTTGGACTTGAGACCACAGTGTAAAGACAGTTGACTGGGATGTGTCGGATGCTTCAGGCAAATGCCAGAGACTTGGCCATGTGGGAAAGTTCAAGGGGGTGGGGGGAATTTCCAAGGCCTGTACCCCATCATAAGGACAAACAGTTCTAAAAAGAATGCCAGACTATGAACAACAATATGAAAGAATACACCAAATAACTAATTATAACAGAATTACAAATCAGAACAATCCTAAAATTTTGATGAGTTCAGGGGCACCCCAAGAATGTTAGGGTGCCACCTGAAGTGATGAGGATTAGATGTGCAGGTCCTACTGATAAGGTTAAAGAAAAAAGATGGGGTTGGGTAACCATAGGTTTTGGGGGGTGCTCAAGACCCCAAAATACCTATGCACTGAGTCCTGCTGAATGAATTCGACTCAAGCCTTCTCAGCCAAGGAAAAACAAAGTTTATAAGGATTCACCATAATGCATAGTCTTAAGAAATCTCACTATTTGTGAAGCTTGTTTTCACAAGTGGGCCAGAACAATCTGAGCAGAGCTAGATTGAATCTGGGGGCCTTCATGGAGGCAAGATGAGACTTATATACAGAAAGATTGTGGGGGGGATTGAGGGGTGGCTAGAGGAGGGGTTTAGGGAGGGTCTTGAGGAGGAGTCTAAGGAGGATCTTGTTGGGACTGGGATGACTAGAGGTCAAGATTCCTGGAAACAAGAGAATGGGATTTTGATGGGATCAAGGGTGGGAAGCAGCTAGACAACAGAGGGCTAGGCTAGGTAGAGATTTGGGCCTAGTAATAAGGAAAGGCTTATGGCCTCAGGCAAAGGCCAGATCTAGTGGTAAGTGGTAAGATTCGAGAAGAGTTCAAGGGGGTTCCCAGAGACTGTACCCCATCAGGTTCAAAGGGGTTCCCAGAGACTGTACCCCCATCGCTAGTAACCTGAAAGAATTCACTTGGACAGCCTCTAAGTTAAAGAAAGGCATTTATTGGGGTGACACACCCAAGCAAGACCTGTTCCCGGAGCCCCCCCCCCATGAGAGAAACAGAGCATAAACCCTGCTTCCTGTAGGAGACAGGTGGTTATTGTGATAAGGTACCTGGTTTAAAAACAACTTTATGGAATAGGGGGAAAGGGGACAAGAGAATGAGACAGGCAAGTGGGACTCCAAAATGCCTGGGATATAAGGTAGTCCAGAGGTGCCTTTATCATACAAATAAGCAAAGAGAACAGGAAAGGGGAGGGAAGAGTTGTTCTGGAATCGGGGGTGCTTTGTGAAAGCACACAGGTAAGTCCACAGTGGGGAGGGCTTCAATGCATAGTCTTCTTAGATCATTTTTCTGGTCCATCACACCCTGCATCTTATCTCCTATCTCACATCCTGCATCCTGCTTGCTCCATCTGCCTGGAGCACTCCTTTCTACCTGTGTGAGGTAGTGAGAAAATAAAATGTGAAGACTTTGCAGGGAATATATGTATAAATATATATCTATATCTATTCAAGAAATAGGGAAATAGGGAAGTGGAAAATTCTGAGGCTGTGAGAGTCTGGTTACTCAGCTCTGGGAAAGTTTCTTTTTTACCCCAAAACTTTTTGTTCTTTCTTCTGGTTCCGGTTTAAAGATTTCCTCAGTAAGAATAGGGTCACTGTGACCTGCTTTCCTTTACTGTAAAAGTACTGTGGAAGAATGGAGAGGGTCTCCCCCTCCCCTTATCCTATTCTCCTTCTTCAGATTTATAGATGTCACCTCAGTTGTAATCATTAACTAAGGGTATGGGAATTGGAGTTTTTGTGCCTTGATTTCCTGGTTCTTTGTCTAGCGTTTGTGCTCAGATTGTAAGCCTGCCTCCCAGCCAATAGTGAGAAGGGTCAGAGGTGGGTGGGAATTCTCTTGCATTAGGTATAATATTGGTGCTTTGTTGTTTGTGCTTTTGCCTCCTTTGCTAGATCTGTTCTGGCAGAGGACGCCCCATTCTTGCAAGAATCGAATAAAATTTTATTTCTGTTCCCATCCTGAGATGGCTCCTTATTAAAAATTATTTTTTTAATTGGTGAGGGTCTTTCATCCCACACACACCTGATCAGTTTCATGCATCACCTGGAAAATTGACAAAGATCCCAAAATAAGGGAATAGTCACTTTTGGGAGGGGTGGGGTGAATTGTGAAAAGATAGGCACAGAAAGGCTTGGTTAGTGGGTTTGTGAATTACTTTAGAATAACCATTATGGGAAGCAATTTGGAATTGTGCAAATCAAGTGGCTAAAATGTTCACATTCTTTGACTCCAGATTATAGTGCTAGACATACCCCCAAGGAATCTGTTAATAGAAAGAAAGGGGGGCAGCTAGGTGGCGCAGTGAGCAGAACACTGGCTCTGGAGTCAGGGGGACCTGAGTTCAAATGTGACCTCAGATGCTTGACGCATTACTAGCTGTGTGACCTTGGGCAAATTACTCAACCCCAATTGCCCTGCCTTCCCCCTGCAAAAAAGAAGAAAAAAAAGAATAGCTCCTAACAAAAAAAAAAAATAGAAATAAAGGTGCCACATCTACCAAAATATTCATCACTTTTGTGGGGGCCGAGGGAGTAGCAAAGAAATGCAAAGTAGACACCTATTGGTTGGGAAAGAGCTTAAACAAATTGTGGTACATGAATATAACAGAATATTTCTGTACTATGCGAAATGATGCAAACAGAAAAGCATAGAAAGACCTAAATAAATGGATGCAAAGTGAATAAGCAGGCTCAAGACACAATGACTACCATAATGTAAAGAGAAAGAACCACAACCACAAAACACCCAAATACAAATGCTGGAAAATCACAAGCATAGCTCCCTCCTAAAATACGGGAAAACACTTCCCCCAACCCCTACACTTTGAGGATGTAAGTCCACAGGGGTGGAACATTACATATAATAATTTTTGATGTATTTACCAGTTTTCCTTATTTTTTTAAAGCATCCTCTTTTCCTTTTTTCAAAAATTCTTTGTGACAAGGGATGCCTTTCTGGGAGGGGTAGAGAAAGGGAGACAGGGAAATCTATGTAACGTAGAAACGAGATATCTACAAAAATCGATGTTTTAAATAAAATATTGCCAAATATTACAAACAAGCTTGTCCCTAAAGAAGATATAGAAGATATCACCCACTACTCCTTTGCAGAGGTGGGGGGGGGGGGGAGGATTCACAGGTGTGGAACGCATAATGTGGGGTTGGGATTTTGTTTTCCTCTTTCTTTTACAAAAAAATTATTTGTTTTAAGGAATGGCTGGGGCGGGGGGAGATACAACATGAAAAAGCTATCAATAAATGTTTATAATTCATAAATTATATAAAATCATAGATATAAAATTACAATAATTATAATATATAATTATATGTAACATAATTATATAATGTGATATATGATATAATTATAAACATAAAATTATATAAAATATAATTTATAAAAAATGTTTATAATTTTAAAATGTTTATAATGACCTAAGATAAGATATAATTGGATATAAGAAGTATAGCATATGTTATATAAGAAGTATAAGCACAAATTACAGTGGCAAATGCCAGAAGTCAAGGAGGAAGAGGACAAAGAAAAGGTGATTGGAAAATGAAGTCATTAGTGATCCTAGGAGAAAGTGTTTCCTTTTCCCTAAAACTAAAGGGGAGAAAGCCAGTCTAACAAGGGATAGAGGAGTCGGTGGAATGTGAAATGGACTTCTCTACCTCTTCATCTCTGCCTCCTTGCTACTGTAGCTTCCTTGAGGTCGCAGCTAAAATCCCACCTTTTCTCAAAAGCCTTTCCAATTCCCTTGATTATCCCCAATTTACCTTGTATATAGATTGTTGTTTGCATTTTGTCTCCCCCATTAGACTGAGCTCCTTGAGAGGCAGGACTGTTATTTGCCTTTCTTTGTATTCCCAAGGTTTAGCAAGATGCCTGGCATGTTTTGTTGTTGCTTAGTTAAGTCAGTCTCTTCCTCACCCCATGGACCATAGCACAACAGGTCCTTCTATCCTCTACTATCTGTCAAAGTCTGTCCAAATTCATCTTCATTGTTTTCATGATACTGCATCCATCTCATCCTCTGCTGTCTCCTTTTCCTTTTGCCTTCAACTTTTCCTAAAACAAGGTCTTTTCCAGTAAGTCCCATCTTCTCATATGGCCAAAGAATTTAAGCTTCAGATTCAGTATTTGGCCTTACAGTGAATAGCTTGAATTAATTTCTTTCAGTATTGACTAATTTGATCTCCTCACTGTCCAAAGGATACTCAAAAGTCCTCCAGCACTACAATTCAAAAGCATAGATTCTGCAGCCTCAGCTTTCCTTATAGTCCAACTCTCATGGCAATACATTGCTATTGGGAAAAAAAAATCATAGTTTTGACAATACAGGTCTTTGTCAGCAAAGTGATGTCTCTGCTTTTTAGCATGCTGTCCAGATTTGCCATAGTTTTCCTTCCAAAGAGCAAGCATCTTTTAATTCCACGGCTGCAGTCACCATCTGCAGCGATCCTTGAGCCCAAGAATATAAAATCTGACACTGCTTCCATTTCTTCTCCCTCCTATTTGCCAGGAAGTGATGGAACCAGTTGCCAAGATCTTCAGTGTTGTGTTTTTTTTTTTTATGTTAAGCTCCAAGCCAACTTTTATATTCTCCTCTTTCACTCTTATCCAAAGGCTTCTCAGTTCCTCTTCATTTTCTGCCATCAGAGTGCTATCATCTGCATATCTAAGATTATTGATATTTCTCCCAACAACCTCAATTCTGCTTTTGATTCATGCAGCCTAGCTTTGCCCATGATATGCTCTGCATATAAATTAAACAAAATAAGGTGACACTATAGAGCCTTGTCATAGTCCTTTTCTAATCTAAAACCAATCAGTTGTGCCATGTTTCTTGGACCATATACAGGTTCCTTGGGAGACAAGTAAGATGATCTGGTACTACCATCTCTTTGAGGACTTGCCTCATTCTGTTGTGATCCACACAGTCAAAGGCTTTAGTGTAGTTAATGAAGCAGAAGATGTTTTTCTGAAACTCCCTTGCTTTCTCTGTAATTGAACAAATATTGGCAATTTGGTCTCTAGTTCCTCTGCCTCTTCAAAAAAACCAGCCTGTTCTTCTGGTAACTCTCCCTTTACATATTGCTGAAGCCTAGCTTGCAGAATCCTAAGTATAACTTTGCTGGCATGTGAAATGGATGCAATTGTTTGGTTATTTGAACATTCCTTGCCATTGCCTTTCTTTAGGATTGGGATATAAACTGATCTTTTCCAATCCAGTGGCCACTGTAGTATTTTCCAAATTTGCTGGCATATTGAGTACAGCACTCAAACAGCATCATCTTTTAGGGTTTTAAATAGCTCGGCTGGAATTCCATTACCTCCACTAATCTTATTGTTAGCAATTCTTCCTCACTTGACTTCATTATCCAGGCACTACATTAGTAACCACGCAATTGTGGTTATTAGTGATGTTAAGATCTTTCTTGTATAGTTCTCTTGTGCATTCTTACTACTTATTCTTAATCTTTTCTGCTTCTATTTGCTACCATTTTTGTCTTTTGTCATGCCCATTTTTGCGTGAACCTTTCCCTTGATCTCTAATTTTCTTGAAAAGATCTCCTGTCTTTCCCATTCTATTATTTTCTTCCATTTCTTTGCAGCCTGGCACATAGTTGATGCTTTAAAAATGCTTGTTTACTGAAAAGACTTATATGAACTCATGAAAAGTGAAGTGAGCAGAACTAGGAGAACACTGTATACATTAACAGCAATATTGTAAGTGTTTGGGATCGGAAATTCAAATAATAGGAGAGAGATCTTTAGGAGAAGCAAAGTGAATTTATTTTACAAACCTCGTGAGATTTGGGTGGTCACCTCCACTAGGAAACTAGTAGAGAGAGGCAAAGTACAAAGGAAATGCAGCAATAGATATACTCTTAATGCAAAGATACCCACCCACCTCTATCCCTTCTCACCATTGGCTGGGAGGTGTGCTTACAATCTAGGCATGGAAATACAGAGCCAATCCATACATACTTTCCTTATTTGACTACTAACGTGGTGATGATACGCCTAAAGAGAAGGAATGAGGAAGGAGAGGGGGACTTTCCTGGAGCAGAGAACAAACAGCTCACAGGGAGTCCATTATCTCCCTATTTGGTGAAATTCTTGTGCTAGTGCTGAGAGAGGGGAAAGGGAGGAGCATCTACAGCTTCAGGCCCTGACTTTCCAGAAGTTAGCTAAGTCACTACAGGGTTAAATTCCAAGCCTTTCCTACTTCCTCAGACATTCCCCATTCCAGAAATATGAGAAGAGAGTAGCCTCTATATTCTTACCCTGTGAAGTCTTCACAAATTATCCTTCTCACTCACAAGGGTGAGCAACTGTGAAAGACTTAGGGACTCTGATCAATAGCAATAATTCAAGACAACTTCAAAAGACCCATTGTTGAGGTTTAGTGGTGCTGGGAATCCTAAAATTCAAGGGCAAATGACATGGGTCTTGCCTCGAATGAATTTGACCTAAACCTTCTTTTAGTCAGAGACAAGGTTTGTTAAAACACTGGTTGGAATGGGCAAGATTTTAAGAATCTGCACATTTGTGTCACTAATGCAAGGGGTCTAGATTCTTACGGAATCTGAGCATTTTAATGAGGCAAGATGGACCTTTTATACAGTAAGACTGTGGGAAGATGTGGATGTGATCTAGGTGCGGCCAAGTAGTCTGGGGTGACTGGGAGGTAATAGAAGGGGGTCTAGATGGAATTCAGGAGTGGCCCTCTAGGGTAGGGCCAGGTGCAGACTATGAGGACCACAGTGAAAGGGCAGGTAAGAGGATTATTGGATGATGCTTCAGGTGAACTCCAGGGATCTGAGTTCAGGGGCTGGGTTCCTGGAATTCATGGGAAAGTTCAAAGGGGGAGGGGTCCAAAGCCCATACCCTATCATCATGATGAAAAAATGCTATCCACTTCCAGAGAAAGAACTAATGAACTTTAAGTACAAATTGAAACATACCTTTTTTCACTTTATTTTTCTTTCCTCCTGTTTATTTTTGCAATGTAGCTAATATGGAAATATGTTTTGCATGATTTCACATGTATAATCAATATAAAATTGCTTGCCTTCTCAAGGAAGATTGAGGAGCAGAAGGAAGGGAGAGAATTTGAAACTCAAAATCTTAAAAAATGATTATTAAAAAAAGTTTTTTACATGTAATTGGGAAATATTTAATGAAATAAATTTTAAAAAATTTACAATGCTTGTTTGTTGACTGTGATTAATTAGAGGAGAGAGTGGACAAAGACAAAGAGATTGCTGTGCCATAGTGCAGGGAGGTCCTGGAACAGGTGGCAGAAACAAGGATCAAGATGAAAAGTGTCCAGAAGCCAGTTACCCACTTAATGGTATAAGATCTTTTGGGGAAGGCAGCTGGAGAATTAGGTCTTCGGCAGAAATCAACTAATCATTGCTGGAAGGAGTCCAAATTAGTATATCTCAAATTGCCCTAGGACTTAAAAGGCTGTGTAATAACCCTCAGGCCAGGTTTCTATAGCTCATTGTTTAGGGTTTTCTGGCTTAGAATGAGTATAAATAGCAATTGTTTTTTGTTCCAGCAAGAAAATTCAAGGATCTTCCCCTCCCATGTTGACATTTTTGTGATGATAAATTAGACTTTAGTCATTGAATGGGTGTTGCCTCAGACAAACTGAGGCTTGGGAAACAACCTGGATTTAGAAAGGCAAAGGTCATCCACTGCATCCCTGGCCTTGGCTTTGACTTTTGTCTTGCTACTGGATTTAGATGACTCTGGAAGAGAGAGTGAGACTTCCTCAATCAAAAAGGGATGGGGAAGGAGGATGAGAGCTCATCACTTTGACTCCCAATCCTATGAATGCTTCCTACAAGAATGAATAAGAACTAAACATCTTCCTCCAGCAATATGAAGAGCAAGGGGAATTTTGAAGTTACTGCCAAGAATAAATACGCAAATGTTTCTGTTCTTTGCCAGTGACTGTAGCTAGCAAATCTTAAAGCACAATGCAAATGCTAGTTAGCTTTTATTATAGCGCTGAAGGACTGTACACAAAAACAGTTAAGTGTTCTCCCTCCTTGAGAAAAGAAAAGATCAGACTAAAGGGAGAGGGAATTTCCTTTAAAAAAGGAGAAGCCCTTCAAAGAGAGACAACAAGGAAGAAAAATCACCTGAAGAGGAGAGAAAACCTACCTCCAAGTCGCCCAGACCCTATATATGGAAAAACTACATACAGCAACAATTTTTGTAGTAGCAGAGAACTAGACTAGGCTGACTGAACACCTTAATGTAATGGAATATTATTGAGCTGTTCAGTCATTTTTCACTTGCGTCTAACTCTTTGTGAGCCCATTTGGGGTTTTCTTAGCAAAGATACAGGAGTAGTTTGCCATTTCCTTCTCCAGCTCATTTGACAGATGAGGACTGAGGCAAACAAGGATAAGTAACTTGCCCAGGGTCACACAGCTAGTAAGTGTCTGAGGTGGGATTTGAACTCAGAAAGATGAGTTTTCAGACTTGGAACTCTATCCACTGTGCTACCTAGTTATCATTACTGTGCTGTAAGTAACAGCAAATAGAAGGATTTCAGGGAAATTTCTATAAACAGATTTAAAGTTAAGAAGGCACAATGAATCAATCCATAAGTATTTGTTGAGCATTGTCCTTGATCCTGGGGATGCACTTGAGCACATAGGGATTCTAAGAGTTGGAGATGAGGTGGGAGTACAATCCAGGCATTGGGGAACAGCCCATGCAAGGCATAGTGATGGTGATGGGGTTTGAGGGGTTCAGGGACCCCCCAAAGACCTGAATACTTGAAAGGGTCATATGGAATGAATTCATGGATTCAAGCATTCTTTAAGACAAGGTGGCAAATATTTATTGTTTCGCTTTTCATTGGGCAAGAGTTCTTAGGGAACCCGCGACCTTAGAGAGATACAGCTAAAGTTTATATAGGATAAACTATAGCAAAACATGTGCCAAATATGCTAACTAGGTGATTCAGGGTGGGATTAGGGAGTGGTTAAGGAGTAGTCAGTTCTTAAAGGAGCATGCACTTTTTATATCTACTGTACAGGTGTTTTACCCAGAGTTCACTGGGAAAAGCCCAAGGCAGGACTACATGGAGGTGTGGTTTTAGGCCTACAATGTCACTAAGTCAACTAGCTGTCAGGGCTGACTGAGAAATGCCCAGTCTGCCACCCCTCAATGTCTTGTTTGACAAGATAGATGTAGAGCATATACATATGTCTAAAGTCTAAGATACACATAATGAGGAATCCAGGATGCATATAATGAGGTAGGGAGTTGGTACAGATAATCCAGTGGGTACTGAATATCTTTATGAGCCAGTACAAAGCCAGTTCAAACTAATAAATCCTACAGGTGCAGTTTGTTACTGTACCAGGGAGAGAGATAAGTGGTTGTCTGGGGCCCACTCATGAGTAATTGCTAAGCATAGTGTCCTTGGGCTGGGGAGAAACTGCCAGAGATAGTGTTTTAAGGCTAGGGAGAGAAATGTGATCTTGGAGTTGAGGTCCAAGCACCCCATCAATGGGAGATGAAGTACTGTTTATAAGGAATAGTAAGAAGGCCAGTTTGGTCTGACTTGAATAGCAGCCATGTATTCTAAGGCACGTTGGGGCCAGGTTGTAAAAGGTTTAAATGCCAAGCAGAAGAGTTTGTTTTTGCTACCAGAGGCAACAGAGAACCAGTGCAGTTTCTTGAGTAAAGGAGCTACATGGGCAGAACACACTTTTTAAAAAATCACTTTGGCAGCTGGGTGAAGGATGAAATAGGAAGAGGAGAAATTGTGAGGCCTAGAGACCAATGAGGAAGCTCACCAATAGTCTGGTGGGAGGTGTGTGAGAATCAGAACTGGAGTGGAGGCTTTATGCAGAGGCAGAGAGAAAGGGAGGAATGCTGGTTTTAGAGTCAGAAAACTTAGTTTTCTGCAAATTAGTACCTATATAACCTTGGGCAAAATGCTTAACATCTCTGAGCATTAGTTTTCTCCTCTGTGAAACGGGAGGATTAGGCTAGATGACCTCTGGAGTCCTTTCCAGCTCTAAACCTATAATCCTATGAAACTAAGGGGACAGATGTGAGCAAGGGTGTGGAGGGAGAAATAAGATTTGGCAACTGATTGGATACATGGGGTGAGTGACAGTGAGAAGCTGAAGATGACACTGAGTTTGCAAATCTGAGTGACTGGAAGCATGTAAGTGCCCTCAGTGTGAATAGTGAAGCTTAGAAGAACAGTGATTTTTTTATTAGCTAATTTATTTATTTTTAGTTTTCAACATTCACTTCCATAATTTTTAAATTGTCTCCCCCTTGACCTGGGTTCAAATCTGGCCTCAGATACTTGACACACTTACTAGCTGTGTGATCCTGGACAAGTCACTTAACCCAAATTGTCCTGCCTTCCCCCCTGTAAAATAAATAAATAAGTAAATGAACGAATGAATGAATGAATAAATGGATGAATGAATGAATGAATACATAAATATTTTCTCTCCCTCCCTGCTCCTTCCCCAAGATGGCATGCAATCCGATATAGGCTCTACATATACATTCCTATTAAACATATTTTCACATTAGTCATGCAGTATAGGAGAATTATAATGAATGGGAGGAACCATGAGAAAGAAAAACAAAACAAAACAAAACAAAAGAGGAAAACAGTCTGCCTCGCCCTGCATTCAGTCTCCATAGTTGTTTCTCTGGATGTGGATGGCATTTTCCATCACTAATCTTTTGGAATTATTTTAGGTCCTTGCATTGCTGAGAAGAGCTAAGTCTACCAAAGTCAGTCATCATACACTGTGGCTGCTACTGTGTACAATGTTCTCCTGGTTCTGCTCACTGTACTCAGCATCAGTTCATGTAAGTCATTCCAGGTTTCTCTGAAGTCCACCTACTCATCATCTCTTATGGAAATGTATTCCATTACATTCCTATACCATGACTTGTTCAACCATTCCCTACTTGATGGGCATCCCCTCAATTTCCAATTCTTGGCCACCACAAAAAGAGCTGCTATAAATATTTTTGTACATGTGGGTCTTTTTCCCAATTTTAGGAGCTCTTTGGGATACAGGCCTAGAAGTGGTATTTCTAGGTCAAAGGGTATGCACATTTTTATAGCCCTTTGGGCACAGTTCCAAATTGCTCTCCAGAATGGCTGGATCAGTTTACAACTACAACAACAATGCATTAGTGTTCCAATTTTCCCATATCTTCTCCAACATTTACCATTTTCCTGTTTCGTTATGTTAGCCAATCTGATAGGTGTGATGTGGTCCATCAGAGTTGTTTTAATGTGCATTTCTATAATCAATAGTGATTTAGAGCATTTTTTCTTATGACTATAGCCATCTTTAATTTCTTCATCTGAAAACTGCCTGTTCATATCCTTTGACCATTTATCAATTGGGCAATAACTTGTGTTCTTATAAATTTGATTCAGCTCTCTATATATTTTAGAAACATGGCCTTTACCAGAGACACTGGCTGTAAAAGTTGTTTCCCAGCTTTCTCCTTCCCTTCTAATCTTGGTCCCATTGACTTTGTTTGTGCAAAAGCTTTTCATTTTTTCTAATCAAAATTATCCATTTTGCATTTCATAATGTTCTCTTGATTGGTCATAAATTCTTCTGTTCTCCATAAATCTGACAGGTAAACTATTCCTTTCTCTCCCAGATTGCTTATAGTATCAGCCTTTATAGCTAAATCCTGTACCCTTTTTGACTTTATTTTGGTATACAGTGTAAGATACTGGTCTATGCCCAGTTTCTGCCACACTGTTTTCCAGTTTTCCCAGCAGTTTTTATGAAATAGTGATATCTTATCCCAGAAGCTGGAGTCTTTGGGTTTCTCAAACAGTAGATTACTATAGTCGTCGACTACTGTGTTTTGTGTACCTGACCTATTCCACTGATGCACCACTCTATTTCTTAGCCAGTCTCAAGTAGTTTTGATGATTGCTGCTTTATAATACAATTTAAGATCTGGTATGGCTAGGCCACCTTCTCTTGCATTTCTTTTCATTAATTCTCTTGATATCCTGGATCTTTTGTTCTGCCAGATGAATTTTGTTATTATCTTTTCTAGCTCTATAAAATAATTTTTGGTAGTTTGATTCATATGACACTGAATAAATACATTAATTTAGGTAGAATTGTCATTTTTGTTATATTGGCTTGGCCTACCCATGACCAACTGATATTTTTCCAATTATTTATTTCTGACTTTATTTGTGTGAAAAGTGTCTTGTAATTGTGCTCATATAATTCTTGGGTTTGCCTTGGCAGAAATCCTCCCAAATATTAAAAATCCCCAATTAAATAACAAATTAGAAATTCTGAAAACAAAAAGAGAGATTGAGAAAATTGAAATTAAGAAAACTATCAAACTAATAAATAAAACTAAGAGCTGGTTTTATGAAAAAACTAATAAAATAGATAAACCTTTGGTTAATTTGATTAAAAAAAAGAAAACCAAATTACTAGTATTGAAAATGAAAAGGGTGAATTGACCACCAATGAAGAGGAAATTAAAACAATAATTAGGGGCTATTTTGCCCAAATGAATGCCAATAAATTTGGCAATCTTGGTGAAATGGATGAATATTTACAAAAATATAAATTGCCCAGATTAACAGAAGAGGAAATAAAATACTTAAATCAGTCCATTTGAACAAGCCATCAATGAATTCTCTAAGGAAAAATTCTCCAGGGCCACTTTTACAAGTGAATTCTATCAAACATTTAAAAAACAATTAATTCCAATACTATATAAACTATTTGGGAAAATAGCTGAAGAGAGAATCCTACCAAGTTCTTTTTATGATGCAAATATGGTGCTGATACCTAAACCAGGGAGAGCCAAAAAAGAGAAAGAAAATTATAGACCAATTTCCCTAATGAATATAGATGCAAAAATTTTAAATAAAATATTAGCAAAGAGATTACAGCAATTTATGTCAAGAATAATACATTATGACCAGGTAGGATTTATACCAGGAATGCAGGGCTGGTTCAATATTAGAAAACCTATCAGTGTAATTCACCATATCAACAGCAAAACTAACAGAAATCATATGATTATCTCAATAGATGCAGAAAAAGCTTTGGACAAAATACGACACCCATTCCTATTAAAAACACTAGAGAGCATAGGAATCAATGGAGTCTTCCTTAAAATGATAAGTAGCATCTATCTAAAACCATCAGCAAGCATTATTTGTAATGGGGATAAGCTAGAAGCATTTCCAATAAGACAGGAGGTGAAATAAGGATGTCTGTTATCACAACTGCTATTCAATACTGTGCTAGAAATTTAGATTTAGCAATAAGAGAAGAAAAAGAAATTGAAGGAATTAGAATGGTCAAAGAAGAAGCAAAGCTATCACTCTTTGCAAATGATATAATGGTATACTTAGAGAATCCTAGAGAATCAAGTAAAAAACTACTTGAAATAATAAACAACTTTAGCAAAGTTGCAGGATATAAAATAAACCCACACAAATCATTGGTATTTCTATATATTACTAACAAAAGTCAACAGAAAGAAATAGAAAGAGAAATTCCATTTAAAGTTACTGTAGACATTATAAAATATTTGGGAGTCTCCCTCTAGTTCTGAAGGTAATCCTTGTGAGTGGTTATGGTCCTAACACTGTGGTTCCTGAATCCCAACCAGTGTGCTTCCCATGAGCGTTTAGCAGGTAAATTCAACGAACTTTTAGCAAAGGCGTTTACTTAAGCAGCACAGTAAAGACAATAGTTGGCAAAACATTCATCTTAATTTATGACCAAACAAGAATGTAAAATGGATAATTTTGATTACATTAACAAAGAGGACTTGCACAAACAACACCAATGCAGCTAAGATTAAAAAAAAAGCAGAAAGGGGAGGAGGGGAAGGGGCAGATTTTATAGCAAGTTTCTCTGATACAGGCCTCATTTCTCAAATATATGGAGAACTGAGTCAAATTTATAAGAATACAAAGAATTCCCCAATTGATAAATGGTCAAAAGATATGAACAGTTTTCAGAAGCCAACATCCAAGCTATCTAAATCACTATTGATTAGAGAAATGTAAATTATAACAACTCTGAGCTACTACCTCACACCTATCAGATTGGTTAATATGACAAAAAGGAGAAAAGGAGTGGATATGGGAAAATTGGGACACTAATGCACCGTTGGCAAAGTTGTGAACTGATCCAATCATTCTGGAAAGAAATTTGGAACTTTGCCCAAAGGGCTATAAAACTATTCATGGCCTTGGACCCAGCAATACCATTATTAGGTTTGTATGCCAAAGAGATATTTTTTTAAAAAAGAAGGAAAAGGACCTATATGTACAAAAATATTTCTAGCAGCTATTTTTTTGGTGGCAAAGAATTGGAAATTGAGTGGATGCCCATCCATTGGGGAATGGCAGAACAAGTTGTGGTATATGATTGTGATGTAATAATAGTGTGCTTTAAGAAATGATGAGCATAATGCTTCCAGAAAGACCTGGAAAGACTTACATAAACTGATGCAAAGTGAAAGAAGCAGAACCAGGAAGACATTATACACAATAAAAGCAGTATTGTATGATAATCAACGGTGAGTGACTTAACTAGTCTTAGCAATACATTGATCTAAGATAGTTCTGAAGGATTTATGATGAAAAATGCTATCCATCTCCAGAGAAAGAACTGATGAAGTCTAAATGTAGATCAAAGCACGCTTTTTTGTTGTTGTTGGGGTTGGGTTGTTTTGTCTGTATTTTCTTTTACAACATGACTATTATGGAAGTATGTTCTACATGACCACACGTGTATAAGTGATATAACTGATAAAATCGCTTGCCTTCTCCATGTGGGGGGTGGGAGTGGGGAAGGAGGTAGTGACAGAATTTGGAACCCCAAAATTTTAAAAACAAATGTTACCAATTGTTTTACCTGTAATCAGAAAAGAAAATATTAAAATGGTTGGACAAAAAAATTCTTCCCATAAACCTAAGGCACACTGTCCCACCAATATACACAGAGAATCTATGGGAGACAGAAACTTCAAACACAACGACAGTAAAGCACAAATGTAGAGACCACGTGTAGCCAAGATAATTCGAAATTCACAACTCTGGTCCCAATGTCTCTTCCTTCTCCAGAACCGTGGGTCTTAAG
Organism: Trichosurus vulpecula; assembly: GCF_011100635.1. Taxonomy (NCBI): domain Eukaryota; kingdom Metazoa; phylum Chordata; class Mammalia; order Diprotodontia; family Phalangeridae; genus Trichosurus; species Trichosurus vulpecula. Next base: position 274,326,205 of record NC_050579.1, on the reverse strand, counting down.
GTCTTTTTTCCTCTCAGCCCTCCCAAAGTTCATTGCTGAGAGTAGTATCTGGACTGGTTGATTGGCTCTACTGGTAGGCAGGGTCAGTCTGCTGGGGGTTGGGCCAGCTCCCCACAAGCAATGATCTCTCAGCTAAATGGGTCACTGATGGAGTCCAGCGTCTTGGCTGAGCTGCTGCTAGGCTGGGTTCCCTTCCTCAAAGGCATCTGTAGTCTCTGCTGCTTCCTGCTTCAGACTCAGCTAATGCTCTGTGCTAGGGGAGTATTGTGTGCTTTCAGTAAGAGCAGAGTTCCCTAGCCTAAAATTGGCAGAAACTTCTGTAGTTCTGCTCTCTTAGCTGGGAATTGAGGTTTTTGGTTTTTTTCCCCCTCCATTTCCCAGGAAGAAGGTGACAGTAGAGAGAGGTAGAGTCTCCCCTTTTTATCCTTTTATTTTCTTTAATGACCCTTCCTTATTTAGGGCTAGGTCTCCTCTGTGAGAGACCTCACTCTAACTTGTGGTGATCACATGGCCATTTGCCTTATTATCACCAAATAGTTCTGGGGTTCAGGGTTCCACAATTGTTTGTTTGGTTTGACTTTAATCTTCTCCTCTTGGTCTCATGCAAATTAATGGCTAGGAAACAAGATACCAAAGCTGTCTAAATCCTAGAAGATGTCCGTTGTGTTTGCTGTATTCCTGGTTTTTTTCAATCGGGCAATGAGCATTTATTAAGCTATTTACTATGTTCCAGGCACTGCAGTAAGTGCTGGAGATACGAAGAAAAGGAAAAACACCATTTCTGCTCCTCAGAAGCTCACATTCTAATGGAAATAGTGGACAACATAGAAATAACTAGATACATATATACAGTATAAATGAAAGTCAATCCCAGAGGGAAGGCACTAATAGTAAAGGAGACTGGAAAAGAAATTCCCTACAAGGTAGAATTTGACCTCAGTCTTAAAGGAAGCCAGGGAAAGTCAGTGGGCAGAGTGAGGAGGGAGAGCATTCCAGGCATTTGAGGGAGCCAGCTGGTGCAAAGACACAGAGTTGAAATGGAGTATTGTGTGAGAACAGCAAGTAGCTGGTGTGCTAGGTGGCCCAGTGGATAGAGAGAGCACTGGGCTTCGAAGAAGGAAAACTGTTTCTGAGTTCAAATCCAGGCTCAGATATTTATTAGCTGTGTGACCCTGGGCAAGTCATTTAACCCTGTTTGCCTCAGTTTCCTCATCTGTAAAATGAATCAAGGAAATGGCAAGCCATTCTACACATCTTTGTCAAGAAAACCAAAGATGAGGACATGCCTAAAAGTGACTGAACAGCGGCAGAACATGATGATGTCTGGAAGTGCTTCATTCCTACTTTTTCTTCATTATTTTCCAAGAGATTAGTAGAGTTTCTGTTCCTCTAGGTGAATTTTGTTGTTTGCCTAGCTTTATAAAGTGTTCCATCGATAGCTTGCTACCCGAGGCGGCTAGGCTTTATCGATCTTGGCTTAGTGCAGAAAGAAGGAGAGTCCCTGAGTTTTGCTAGATCCGAAACCTACCTATATCTAAGAATGGTAGAATTCTATGTGTCATCAGGGAACTATAATAATGCTGACAGCAGCATTTTTGCAACTATATTTATATTGCTTTCATACAATTTTTGTGAGTAAAATCTATTTCTCGAAGTCTATACTATCATTCTAATAAGCCAAATTATCAAGAAAAAAGCAAACCTTTTCATTCCTATAGCCTCATAGGCTTATCTAACCGAAATGTAATTCAATTTACATAAGTTAGACTTTGCAAAGCTTTTCAGAACATTCTTGTATTCACTTGGAACAACACAGAACAGGCCCCTGTCAGCCCTGGACTCACATGTACAGACCTGAGTTCAGTTGTGGAAGAGCCTGGCCCCTAAAGAGAGGCGTCAGGTCATTTTTTCTGAAATTCTCTTGCTCTTCACACATGCCTGCCCCGGAGCTCCAGGGAAAATCACTTAAAAGTTTAAATTTGACTCATTTCTAGGGTCTTCCTAAAAGGAAGGTAGAAAGGTAGTCAATGTATACCGTAAATCAGGAACTGGACAGCGGGGTGATGCTATGGATAAAAGTGGTAGACTCAGGGTTAGGAAGATCTGAGTTCAAGTCCTGCCCTACTAGCCCTGTGACCCTGGACAAGTCACTTAAGCTCTCTCAGCCTCAGTTTCCTCATTAGGCTCAGCTATAGCAGCTACCAAGGATTTGGTTATCAACTCCAATTGTTAGACCTAAGTGTTTTTTTCAACCTTTCGAAGTTCTGGTCTATCTCTGATACTGTTCTATTATTACATATCTCTTAACTACTGCTGTTGTGGTCGAGTCCGTTTCAGTCATGTCCAACTCTTGGTGACCTCAAAATAAAACCCATTCTCAGGTCTCGGTATTTTCTCTAGTTGTCCCCCGTGTTTGGAACACTCTTCCTCTTCCACTCTGATTACTGACCTCCCTGGCTTCTTTCAAGTCCCAATTAAAATCCCACCTTCCACAGGAAACCTTTTCCAACCCCTCTTAATTCTATGTCTCACCTCTGTTAAGTATTTGACTCTTCATGATCCCATTTGGTGTTTCCCTTGGCAAAAATACTGGAGTGGCTTGCCATTTCACTCTTTGACAGATGTGGAAACTGAGGCAAACAGTGTTTGCCCGGGGTCACACAGCCAGTAAGTGTCTGGATTTGAACTCAGGAAGATGAGTCTTCCTGACTCCAGACCTGCATTGGTAACTAAGGTGGAACTTTCTTACTGTTTTAGAACAATAAATTAATTAAGTGTCTTTGATTGGGTCTTACAAGTGCTAAGCCCCAGGCCCAAACCCCTATCTACTAGGTGCTAAGCCTATGTGGGTGTGAAGCCCTCAGGGTCCTAAGGGGAGTTGCTAAGACCAGAGCCAATAGTAGGAGCCTAAGTTCTGGTCACCCATGATGGCTAAAGAGTGTATAAAAAGAGAGAACAGAGCTATTTGCAGGGGGGCTCTCACTCTTGGAGGAGCATTGATGTTGAGACTCTGGGCAGCTGTAGTTAAGAGCCCTCCAGCTTGTGAACCCAGATGTTGATGCCTTCTTGGTAACTATGAATTGTTTTTGATCTGTTTATAATGTACATTTGTAATTTGTTTGAATTTGCTCTGAAGTTCAGGGTGCTGCCTTTTTCCTCTGAACTAAGTGAATGATATTTGTATGTTGGATTGAAATAAGACTGTTAACCCCTTAGCTTTACTTCCCTTAGTAAAGCAGATCAAAAGAACCTGTGCTAGCAGCATTCTCATTGCTGGGCTTGTGTTGGTCTTTCACCTCCGCAGCAGCTGCTAGCTGAATCGTTGCAACAAGATCCAGTCCTCCATCTACTGCTCTTAGCTTACTACTACCACTACTACTACTACTACCACCACTACTACCACTACTACTACTACTACTACTACTTCAAAACCCAACTAAAATTCCATCTTCTACAGGAAGCTCTTCCCAACCCCTCTTAATTCTAATCCCTTCCCTTTTTTTTCCTTCCTTCTTTTAATTATTTTGTATTTATCTTTTATATAGCTCATTTGTCTGCTATGTTGCAACATGTTTGTTGGCAAAAAAATTTTTTTGCTTGTTGTCTCCCCCTTAGATGGCGAGTTCCTTGAGGGAACTTGCCTCTTTTTATACCGCTAGCATTTAGTAGTGTGCCTGACAAATGATAATCTCTTTTTAAACAATTTTTATTTATTTTATTCTGAACTTAAGAAATAAAACAAACATTTCCATAGCAGTAGAATTTTTTTAAAAAATGATTGTACATGAAATTGTAAATCTATTGTGTAAAATTGGCTATTCCTTTTAAATATATAATAAAGATGCCCATCAACTGGTGAATGGCTTGAACAAGTTGTGGTGTACGATTGTGATGGAATAACCTCTCAATAAATGCTTGTTCTCTTTCCCTTTCCCCCCCAATCTCCCAACTCCACTGGCAGACACCTCAGTGCATAACTAACTACTTTTCCCCCTTAGGGTTCTAGGAGTAATCCTGAGGAATTGGGAGACTTATTATTACTCCTAACCCCCCATTCGGTATGGTCTCTCATTCTCTATTGCCACCTAATATCTTCCCAATATCTGTCCTACCTCTGATTCTCAATTCACCTAAGATTGGGAAAGAATAAAATGCTACAGATAGAGATATAGATGTATCCAATAATGGATAGAGTGCCAGGCCTGGAGTCAAAAAGACTTATCTTTCTGGGTTCAAATTTAGCCTCAGACATGACCCTGGACAAGTCACTTAACCCTGTTGGCCTCAGTTCCCCCATCCCCCACTATATCATCCATAGGAGGTGAAGGATTACTCCTGGAATATTAGCTATTTTATTGAGACCCAGCTTCCTCTAGTAATCTTTGGCTAGAAAAACATAAGTTATCTCAATCAGGTTTTCACTGGCTTTGCTGTTGTCATTCAGTCACGTGTGGCTCTTTGGGACCCCATTTAGGGTTTTATTGGCTAAGATTCTGGACTGGTTTCCCATTTCTTTCTCCAGCTCATTTTACAGATACTGAGGCAAACAAGGGTCAGTGATTTGCCTGGGTCATACAGCTAGTAAGGACCTGAGGTTGGATTTGACTTCAGGAGGAGCAGTCTTCCTGACTCCGGACCGTGCTCTATGCACTGTATGATCTCGCCGCCCCTGTTTTCAAAGGCTTGGTTACTCCTGCTGTAGACCAGGCCAGGCCAGATCTTCATGAGGGGAGTAGCAAGGACAAAAAAGGCCAGCACCTTGCTTGGGCAGGATGTTGTTTATAGGATAAACAGAAGTAAGGGTCCCCACTCAGAGATGGATGTCCGGAGGCCAGGAGCAGATTACTAAGATGGGAGAGGTCTCTTCTGAGCTGTGCCTTTGGGATATGCCCAGAAGACCTAACGAATCTCCTCAATTGGAGGCATTCCCTAGCCCCTCCCACAGGGGTAGGTGTGGCCTCCTCTGATTGGCTGAATAATCAGACCAGGCTGCAGCTTTAAAACTGGGGAGACACAAAAAAAAAAAACTGGGGAGACTCAGCCGGTTTGTCTTATGGCCTCAAGTTTTTGTACTGTCCTCTTGTCTCATTGCTTCCAGTGGGTTGTGTTTGTCCTTCCTTCTCGAAGAGGACCATACCCTCAACGAATGATGACATGACTTGCAGTTGACTTTGATCTGAGTGAGGGAGGGCTGTGCAAGGTCACCAGCCTCACTTTCTCCTCCAGAGCCATCTGAGTCCAGCTGCCGGATACTCATCAGGAAGACTGGAGATGGCCCAGGATGCATTGGGAGACCCTGGCCCTTTTAAGCTAAGGTCTTTTCAGGTTCTCCCTTTGAGTGAGCTGCTCCCATCAGACAGAAAGAACTTCTTCCCCCTTACTCTCTCTTTTACCCAGTCTCCAAAATATGGGCCCACTGGTGTTTGTTTCTGTTCTGTGTTTTTTGTCCTCAGTTTTAGGTGCATTAGCACCAGGAAGTCAAGCCATGCGGTTTTCAGAGGAAGAAATTAAAGATATCTATAGTCATGTGAAAAAAATGCTCTAAATCACTGTTGATTAGAGAAATGCAAATCAAAACAACTCTTAGGTAGCACATCTCTCCGGTCAGATTGGCTAACATGACAAAACAGGAAAATGATAAATGCTGGAGAGAATGTGGGAAAATCGGAACACTGTTACATTGTTGGTGGAGTTGGAAACTGATCTGGCCATTCTGGAGAGCAATTTGGAACTATACCCAAAGGGCTATAAAAATGTGCATACCCTTTGACCTAGCAATACCACTTCTAGGGCTATATCCCAAAGAGATCACACAAGTGGGAAAAAGATCGGTATGTACAAAAATATTTATAGCAGCTCTTTTTGTGGTGGCAAAGAATTGGAAATCAAAGGGATGCCCATCAATGGGGAATGGCTAAACAAATTGTGGTATCTGAATGTAATGGAATACTATTGTGGTATAAGAAATGAGGAGCAGACGGACTTCATCATAACCTGGAATGACTTATATGAGCTGATGCTGAGTGAGGGGAGCCTGAGAACCAGACACACAGTCTCTGTAAGGACTAACTTTGATAGACTTGACTCCTCTCATCAATACAAGGTTCAGAGACAGCTGCAAAAGACTCATGATGGAAAAGCTCTGCACATCCGGAGAAAGAATTAAGGAGTCTGAATGCAGAGTGAGGCAAACTATTTGCTCTCTTTTTTCCCCCTTCTTTTGGTCTCATTTCTCCTCTCTTGTGATTCATTCCATTGGTCATAATTCTTCTTTACAACTGGACCATTATGTAAATAAGTTCAGTGTGAAGGTATATGTAGAATCTTTATCGGATTACATGCTGTCTTGGGGGGAGGGGGGAGGAGAGGGAGGGAGAAAAAATTTGGGATACAAAAACCTGTGGAACTGAATGTTGTACACTAAAAATAAAAGAGAAATTTAAAAAAGAAAAAAAGAGGTTAAAAAAAAGAAATGAGGAGCAGACTGAATTCACAATAACTTGGAAAGACTTATGTGATCTGATGCTGAGTGAGGGGAGCAGAAGCAGGAGAACATTATACATGGTTACAGGCACACAGTGTCTGTGATGACTATCTTTGATAGACTTGGCTCTTCTAGCAAGGTTCAACAACAGCTCCAAAGGATTCATGATGGAAAAGGCTATCCACATCCAGAGAAAGAATTATGGAGTCTGAATGCACATTGAGGCAAACGATTTGCTCTCTTTTTTTCCTTCTTTTTTGGTTTCGTTTCTCCTTTCTCATGATTCATTCCATTGGTTATAATTCTTCTTTACAACTTGACTATTGTGTGAATAAGTTTAACGTGAAGGTGTATGTAGAACCTACATCAGATTACATGCCATGGGTGGGGGTGGGGGGGAGAGGGGGGAAGGGGGAGGTGGGAGAAGAGGGAAGGGGAGAAAATTTGGAACTCAAAAACTTGTGGAACTGAGTGTTGTAAACTAAAGATAAAAAGGAAATTAAAAAAAAAAAAGGAATTCAAGCCATGGTGACCTTGGAGCCAGGAGGAGAGCCCTGAGAAGCCAAGATGCCTGGAACTTAAGCCCAAGAAGGATTTTAGCCTTGGAATTTGGACTGTGTGTTCTATAGGAACTGAACTAAGCTATGAACCTAATTTTCTTTCCTTCCCTAGAGCCTGAGGCCGTATAAAGGAGAAGGGATTATTCCTCCTGTGCTTTTTGAGAGTGGGGCAGCAATATTGTATGTTTGTGATTATATCTCTTGAAGTCAATATTTTTTTGTAAAAGCTAAATGGAACTAGGGTATAGGGGACCTACACTTCCTACACTTAGGGGGATATCATGGGGCTGGAGTCATTTGCTGAGAGCCTGGATACCCCCAAACCTTAAGAGTATGGAAAAATCTTCAGGAAGAGATGAAATATAACATACTTGGCCTTCCAGGCAGTGGGAACCAGGATAGTCGGTGTTACTTTTTAAAAGGTAACAAAACTACTGCTGATCTGATTGGTCCCTGCCTCCCTTAACCCAGCTTCCTGGTCACCTAAGGACATAAAAAGTCCCATTCATGTGGAGTAGGGGCCCTTCCAAAGTGGTTAATGTCTGAAGACTATGTGAGTCATCAAACACTGCTCTACTGATCAGATGTATTTCCATATGGAGATGAAGGGGACCATGTCTATAAAAGCTAAATGCTGCTGTATCCTTGACATGTTAGGTTTAAGTAAATCTCCTTTAACTGTTAACTGTTCCATGATTTATGAGGGTCTCATTTCATCCCAATATCAAAGCTACACTAATAGGCTACTGGTTATCAGGCCCACTCTTCTTGCTGTCAGTGACCCGCCTCTCTGATACAGAATCTCCTCCTGATGCCAGGTATCATTGAACTAGGGACCCAGGAGCTCCTGGCCTCTTGAACTCACAAGGTTGCTTCCAAGACTGAAAACATGCAGAACGGAAGCCAGTCTTTAGGCTCAGTCTTGCCTCAGCGAGGGCATGTGCCCAATAACGTGCTTTTGGCTACCTTCTCTGGAAAATCACAGAGAGACAATCTTACATGTTACATATTCTAGAGAAAGGAAGGAAGGAAGTCAGGAGGCTGGAGTCATTCATGGTAAAAGTCTGTTGAGTGGGGTAAAAACCATTGGGAAAAGGAATTCTTGGCAATTTTCTGTTTCAATGGTGCCTGAAGGGAACCCACTGCTGGATTCCCCACAGGAGCTATTGGTCATTAGTCATCTTTCCCCCTTCACCTCCACTAATTGATATTCTTTGCAGCAGCTGCCCACCTCATTTACCCCACAGCAACTCCCCTAGCCACCTCACAGGAGCCTCCTCACCTCTGGCCATTGTGACCTCATCCCCCCCTTAGGTGTGACCGAACTACCCTGAGGACTTGGAGGTTGCCGTGATGACTAGCAGATCTGCCTGGAGCTCCACCTTTCCCATATCCACTGGCCCTTGTCTTACTGATGAGGATACAAATGGTGCCCTAAGGGTTGAGTTGCTTTTCCAGTGCTTTGTGAAGCCCCTAGTTCATTCTCTAACCTGAAGATGTCCTATAGCCTCAACCCCTTATCTGTGTTTTGTTTTTGTTTTTTTGCAGAGGGGAAGGCAGGGCAATTGGGGTTAAGTGACTTGCTCAAGGTCACACAGCTAGTAAGTGTGTCAAGTGTCTGAGGCCAGATTTGAACTCAGATCCTCCTCACTCCAGGGACAGTGCTCTACTCACTGCACCACCTAGCTGCCCCAGCCTCAACCTCTGCCTTATCCTGGTGATGAGGTTAAGGAACCATATATTGAGGTTAGGGGCTTAGGGGACCCCAAAATACCTTGGTACTGCATCCTGCTGAATGAATTTGACTCAAGCCTTCTCAGCCAAAGCAAAACAAAGTTTATTAAAGATTCGCCATAATGTGTGGGCTCTTAGGGAACCTGAGCATTTGCGTTGCCAATGCCAGCAGGCCACATTGAACCTTGAGCCTTTGTAAGCAAGCTAGATAAAATCTGTGTCCCTTTGTGGAGGCAAGATAAGACATATACAGAAAGATTGTGGGAGGGATCTAAGGGTGGTCAAGTAGTCTGGGGTGACTAGAGGAGGGGCTTAGGAAGGGTCTTGAGGAGGAGTCTAAGGAGGATCAGATAGCAGGAACAAAGAGAATGGGATTTTGACAGGAGAGGCAATCTGGAGGTAACAGACAAAGCAGGGCTATACTAGTTTAAGGGTAACAGAGATTTAGGCCTAGCAATAATGGAAGGCTTATGGCCTCAGGGGAAGACCAGATCAAGTGGGAAGATTCAAGGAGAGTTTAAGGGGGCTCCCAGAGTCTAAACCCCATCACTGGACCATAAAGGTCATAAAATTTCTCCTCTCTCCCTTATCTTTTGTCTTCTGTGAGAGATTAGTAGGGAAAGTTAGATTTCCACAGAAGAGTTAATTAAGTACCACAGAATAATTGGCAGCCTGAATAAAGAAGGAGTAAAAATTAACCAGGATGAGGGTCCTCATCCAATCCGAATAAAGTTCGTGGTTTTGCAAAAACCGCAGACTCAGAATGTTAGGAAAACTGGTCTAAAGCGGCCAGATCATGGTCAGGGTTGAAGAGAAAATGGGTCAATCGGCACGCTTAATTGACTAATTGAATATTATCACCTTACACACCCACAAGGAGGAGTTTTCCGCCATTTTTGAATATGGGACGTATGACAAGGGGAGAGGGACATGCTTTTACATGTCCAGGAAAAAACATGCCAGGGGCATGTCAGGAAGAGTGTGACTCAGAAAGGGGCAGCCCAACCAGTCCCTGAGGGCAATTTTGCCAAATATTTTTGATTCCATGAGGGGAGGGAATATTCCAAGTCACTCATGAAACATCAAAACTACAGAGGCAGCTGAACTTTCCTTCAGGACATCAAGAAACTGGACAAACAGGGCTAGAAAAGTGGGCTGAATAAAATGGAGTGCGCTCAAAAAAGTTCTAGTCAATGATCACTGGAATTGTACAGTTCGACAATGGACAAAAACGACCCTCATTTGTGTGATTTCCTTTTACCCAGATGAACAGGTAAAATCCTCCAAAAATTGGATCATCAAGTGGCCAACCTGCACAAGGAGTCATGGTGATGAGGGCACAGTCTCTGGGAACCCCTTGAACCCTTGAACTCTCCTTGAATCCTCCCACTTGATCTGGCCTTGGCCTGAGGCTATAACCATTAAGCCCAAATGCCTACCTTGCCCAGTCCTCTATTGTCAGCTGTTTCCCACCCTTAATCCTGTTTCCCATCCTTAATCCTGATCAAAATATCTATACCCCCTAGCTCTGTTACCCTAGCCCTTCATGGTCTGTCATTTCCATATAGCCTTCAGCTATTTTCCCCACCCGGGAGTCTGACCTCATCCTTAAGTCCCTCCCTAGACCCCTCTTCTGGTCACCCCAGACCACCCCTCAATCCCTCCCACAACCTTTGTGTATATAATCTCCATCTTGCCTCCATGAAGGCGGTCAGAACCAATCTAGCTCAGATGGGTCTGGCCCTTTTTCCTTACAGGCGTCGCAAGGGGTGGGATCTCTCGGGGCAGGCTTATTTGGCTAACTCTTAATAAACTTTGTCCTTTCCCTTGGCTGAGAAAGCTTGAGTCGAATTCTTTCGGCAGGACCCGGCGTGTCGGTACTTTGGGGTGTCGAGCACCTCTCACCCCAAACCCTCATCAATGGGGTAGGGGAATAAGGAGCACCTCCTCCCCTGTCTGCTGCATCTTCTCAAATCTCCCTGCCCTTCAGGATTGAGCCTATGATATCCCTGGGACTCTCCAGGGAAGTTCAGCACGTATTCCATGCAATGGTCCCTACAGGCCGATCCCCATGTGATGTGGATCCCTAAAGACCTTGTGAGGCCCCTCCTGAGCCTGAGGTCATCCTAAAGTCTCCTCCCCTTATCTTGAGTTACCATCAAACTCACTGTAATCCTGGACCAAGGAATTCTTTCTCTCCCTCCCATCTGGAGTCATAAAAATCCCAAGATTCCTGTCTCCCTTATCTTGTGTCTGGTCTCCCTTATCTTGTGTCATCTTCCTGTGTCCTTATCCTGTAAGGCTTGTCCTACCCCTAAATCTCCAACCCCCCTAAGAAACCCTAAAATCACCCTCCAGGCCCTTTCTTTCTATATAAGTCTGATCCCTTCCTTACATCAGGACCTTTGTTTAGCTCCTTGCTAAATCTCAGGCCCGCTGCTTTTGCATCAATAAAGCTCCCAATGGCTACAGAGAAGGTCTAAGTGAATTCTTTCACATTTGATGAACCAGCTCTCCCTACTCTGACCTCATCACATGTACACTTCATGGGGTGTGAGAATAGCTAAAATAGGAAATTACAAATGGTGGTCTTCCTGCCCTGCCCTGGTCCTCCCTCCACCCCCATCCCTTTCTAGCTAAGGACTCCTTTATCTTGCCCCAGATAGAAAAATTCCTAGTACAGCTCTGCCCGCAGACCAGAGTAAGGTTAATCAGAGAAAGTTTTCTGGAGGTGAGTTTTGAGCTTATTTGTGGCAGAGATGAGAGCCACAGATTGACTAAAAGAGGGGCCAGGGAGATATGGTCAGGGAAATGCAAATAATATGCAAATAGCTGGGAGCCTGGAAAGAATGCCTTGTGTGTAGATTAGATTAGCAGACAAACAAACCCAAAGGTCTAGGGATGACAGCCTGATCTAGCCTGATTTCCCAAGCTTCCCACTTTTAAAAACTGTCCTCCAAACAGAATATATTAGTAGGTGAGACATCTGTGACTGTGGTTATACTGGCAAGAATAAAAGCAAAACATTTTTAAAAAAATACTTTTATTTGAATTACTTTCATTTTCTGATATGATAGCAGCATGACTGTCAGTCTGAATTCCTGGAAGCCAGAGTTGTTAACTGGGCCCTTGTAAGGGCAAGCAAAGTGGGACTTTTTGCTGTTTTTTCTTTTCCAGCACTTCTTAGCACTAAGGCAATCAAGTGCCTTTAACTGAGTCTTGCCTTTGTTTGTAGGAAGGCCCACACCCTTTTGCTAATTAGGTCATGAGAGGTGTGAAGCCCTGAAGAGGTATAAAGCCCTAGGGCCCTGAAAAAAGGTAGATATAGATATAGATATATATGCAGAAGACAGCCATTGAACTCAGAATCAAGAATTGAGAATGGAGAAATTGAGAACTCTTAGAACTACAGGAGGAGAAGTTTTGCCTGGGGGCTCAGTCATTGGAAGAGTGCTAGTGTGGAGACTCTGGGTAGTCATTAAGGGGCCCCCTGGCTTTGGAAAACCCAGATGTTGGTGCTTCTCTCTCTGGTAACTGTGTATGTAATGTTTTGGTCAGACAGCTAGAAGCCTGTCTGTTGATTTGTGTTATTGTGCTCTGTTTATATCATTTCTGCTTGTAATTTCTGTTTGCCCTAAAGAGCCATTACCCACTGCCCCACATGCACCCTTTACCACCCAAAATGAAGCTACCACTCTCAGAATGAAATTAAGTTTTCCCATATTCTGCCAAAGAGCCCACTTTCTAAAAGAAAAAGCAAACTAGAAAGTTACTTGGGAAAAAAAGAAAAAAATAATAACTTTGAAGAATTTTTGAAAGTTCCTTTTGTGGTTTTCTGTGTAATAAGAGTTTATTTGATAGAATACGTGCCTGGTTCTCCAAGCAGCTTCTGGATAAATTTGTCTTGGTGTTAAAGGCCTGGATAATTTGCTACAATGCAGCAAACCTTTGGGTGGTCCCTTGGTTCTCTCCTGCCCATGACATTCCTCCACCATTAGTCACTTTTTCCTCCAAGGAACATCATGGCGGATAAAGAGAGGGAAACTCCCATAGGTTGGCCAGTAATGACTGATGGGCCCAGCGATGCCAACTTCTCAAACTGATGAGGTTGCCTTGGGCACATCCATATTAGCATTATGCTCAGAGAAAGAAGTAAGAAATGGAGAAAGCAGTCAGGTGTCCCAAGGCTCAGGTTTAGGCTCATCTGCATGACACCTTCTCTAGCTGCCATGTGTAAAAACCATTTCTGCTAAGGTGTATGTTGGTGGCGGGGCAAGGACAGCCCTTCTCCCCGACCCCCCACAGGAAGCCTAAGGCGAGCTTCTCAATGCATGGGAAAGGGAAGGGAAGAGAAGACAGAAAGCTAAAAGTGGCTTCTCCTTTTAAATTGACATACCCCCCTCTCTCCACCCATCTCACAAGGTCGTTGCCTACAACTTCCTCCAGGGGAGTGACCGATAGAGTGCCATGCCTGGAGTCAAAAAGACCTGAGTTTAAATCTGGACTCAGACATTTAGTAGGTGTATGACCCTGGGCAAGCCATTTAACCTCTGCTTGCCTCAGTTTCCTTATCTGTAAAATGGGGTTGATAAAAGCACCTAGCTCCCAGGATTGTTGTGAGAACCCAAGGAGTGATAGTAATTGCAAAGCACTCAGTACGGTGCCTGGCACACAGTAGGTGCTATATAAAAGTTAGTTATTCTTAAGAACAGAATTAGATCATATATTTATCGGGCCACTTCTCAGCCTCTGGTGGAAGAGAGCCCAAGGCTTCTCCCCTTAAAACATTGTGTCTCACCAGAAGCCATCATTGAAAAAAATTCAAACCAAGAGATTAGTCCGACCAAGAGAGTAGCAGAGGCTGCCTTATGACCTTTTCAATGCCCTAGTAGTCAATCAAAAAGTCTTATATTCACATCGTAGTTCGCCAACTGTCACCAGGGATGTTACAGTGATGGAGTGTTTGCTAATGCTCTAATCCAAATCACCCCAAGTCTCCCTGAAGCAGGCTCCCAAGAGGCTTCCACGTGGAGAGTTACATCAGCAGCACTCTGGGTGTGCTCCCAAACACTGAGCTCGTCATCAGTCCCTGTCGCACTCTCATCCTTGTTTGAAAGGTTTTCCATCCTTGACAAATCCAATGAACTGCATGTTTGGAACGTATTGTCTATGTCCTCAGTCCGGAACACTGGAGCCTCAGGGTGGCATGATCACTGCTTCCCCAGCACCACACAGGAAGGAGTGTCAAAGTGGTCAATGTGTCAAGTTCATACATTCCCACATGTACAAATGAAAATGTAGAAACAAAGACATAACAAGATACAATTCCTACACTCAAGGGGCTTATAGTCTAGTTAGAAACTGAGAAAGCTGATTCATTGAGGACCCTTACTTTATTCCAATCAGTATTCATCAATTTGATGTGATTCCGTAGGGGTAGTGATTATAAGTTAGTTCTGAATATCAGGTCTCAGAGCTGTGAGGTACAGACTGAAACGTCACTTGTTTAATCGTCAGAACCCAACCAGAGGCCTGTCACCCTTGTTTTTCCTCGTCATGGTGACCAAGCCCAGTGTGGTGGAGGTGACTCAACTACATGGAAAATCCCCCAGTTTTCTTTTTGTGCCTCTGGACCATTCTCTCTCCTCCACCATGAGCAGGTGACCATCTTATGACAATTTTATGACCACCTGTCAGTGGAGATGTTCCTTGATTCCAGCCTGTGACCCTGCTGATGTATTGTTTGTTTATTTTGGCCTATGCATTAGATATCAACCAATGGAATTATTCCATATTTGATACAGCTGCTTTTGAATGTCTAGATAGCTAATGCTATAAAAATAGGGCCCTGGAAGGAGGGGGTGTCTCAGATCATGAGGTCCACTTCGTTAGCATGGACCGTGGATCCTTTAATAAAGTGCCATTGGCTCAGAGCTCTGCCTCAATCCCCCACAAAACCTAAATAAAAAGTTAGCTAATAGGGGCAGCTAGGTGGCTTAGTGGCTAGAGCACTGGCTCTGGAGTCAGGAGAACCTGAATTCAAATTCAGCCTCAGATACTTAATAGCTTTATGACCCTGGGCAAGTCACTTCACCCCATTGCCTTTTAAAAAAATAGCAAATGCTAAGTGCCAAATGAACACCACCCACAGTTGGTATTTCTGATATGATGGGGCACTTACGGAAGAAATGATACTTGAGCTCAGGTAGGCCTGGAAGGAAAACCTGGACTCCAACAAGCAGAGAGGAGGGAGAAGGTAATTTCAGGCAGAGAGAACAGCATGAGCAACATGTGGAGAACAATGTGTGAGGAAGACAGGCAGCATGGTATTGAAAGGGTATTTGGGCAAAGGGGATGGTTTCAGAAAAACCTGGGAAGAGTTATATGAACTGATAAGAGGATGAAGTGAGCAGAACCAGAAAAACATTGTAAACAGTAACAGCAGTATTGTAGGGATGATCAACTGTGAAAGACTTAGCTACTCTGATTAATACAATGATCCAAGATAACTCTGAAGCGCCCGTGATGAAAAATGCTATCGACCTCCAGAGGGAGAAATTGGAGTGTTTTGTTCTTGTGCGGTTGTGTCTGACTCTTTGTGACGCCATGGACCATGATACCCCAGGCCCTTCTATCGTCCACTATCTATCCAAATTCATGTTCATTGTTTCCACGACACTATCTCTCCATCCCTTCCCCTTTTCCTTTTGCCTTCAATCTTTCCCAGCATCAGAGTCTTTTCCAATGAGTCCCATCTTCTCATTATGTTGCCAAAGAATTTCAGCTTCAGCTTCAGTGTTCAGCTTCCCAGTGAATAACCTGAATTAATTTCTTTAAGTCACGACTAATTTGATCTCCTCTCTGTCCAAGGGACTCAAAAGTCTTCTCCAGCACCGCAATTTGACAGCGTCGATTCTGTGGGGTTCAGCTTTCCTTATAATCCACCTCTCACAGCCATACATTGCTCCTGGAAAAGCCATAGCTCTGACTGTGCGGACCTTTGTTGTGAAGGTGATGTCTCCACTTTTTAGTGCGCTGTCCAGATTTGCCACAGATTTCCTTCCAAGGAGCAGGCATATTTTAATTTCACGGCTGCAGTCGCCATCTGCAACGATCTTTAAGCCCAAAAATATCAACTCTAACAGCGCTTCCATTTCTTCTCCCTCTACTTGCCAAGATCTTGAGGTTTTTTGGAATGTGAAGCTCCAAGCCAGCTTTTACACTCTCCTCTTTCACCCTCATCAGATTGAAGTTTATTTTTTTAACTTGATTTTTTCTTGATTTTTTTTTGGTAACATGGCTAATATGGAAATACGTTTCGCATGACTTCACATATATGATGGGTATTATATCGCTTGCCTTCTCAGTGGGCAGCAGAGGAGCTGGAGAGAGGGAGCAAATTTGGAACTCAAAATTTAAAAATGAATGTTACAAACACATAAATAAGTGAATGAATGATTGATTTTTTATTAATTTATTTTTTATTTTTGGTTTACAACGCTCAGTTCCACAAGTTTTTGAGTTCTAAATTTTCTCTTCCTCCCTCACCTCCCCGCTTCCTCCGCAACACAGCATGTAATCCGTTAAAGATTCCACATACGCCTTCGAATCGAACTTAGTTACATAAGTCCAGTTGTAAAGAAGAATTAGAATCGATGGAATGAATCATGAGAAAGAAGAGACGAAACCAAAAAAGAAGGGGAATAAAAGAGAGAGAGCAAACAGTGTGCCTCAGTCTGCATTCAGACTCCTTAATTCTTTCTCTGGATGTGCCTGGCTTTTTCTGTCATGAATCTTTCGGAGCTGTCTTTGAATCTTGTATTGATGAGGGCAGTCAAGTCTATCAAAGTTAGTCCTTACAGATACCGTGTGTCTGCAGTCATGTATGATGTCCTCCTGGTTCTGCTCCCCGCACTCAGCATCAGCTCATATAGGTCATTCCAGGTTGTAACAAAGTCCATCTGCTCCTCATTTCTTATGGGACAATAGTATTCCACTACATTCATGTACCACAAATTGTTTAGCCATTCCCCAATGGATGGGCATCCCCTTGATTTCCAATTCTTTGCTACCACAAAAAAAAAGCTGCTATAAATATTTTTGTACATACTGGGCCATTTCCCACTTGTGTGATCTCTTTGGGATGCAGTCTTAGAGGTGGTATTGCTGGGCCAAAGGGTATGCACAATTTTATAGCCCTTTGGGCATAGTTCCAAATTGCTCTCCAGAATGGCCCGATCAGTTCACAACTCCACCAACAATGTAACAATGTTCCAATTTTCCCATCTCCTCTCCATCATTTATCATTTTCCTGTTTTGTCATGCTAGCCTGATTGATTTTTTTTGAAGAGAAAGAGTGTTGGACTTGGAATTAGGAGAGAACTGAGTTTAATGAACATAGGCCGGCCACTTAAGCTCTCTCATCCTCAGTCTTCTCGTTTGTAAAGTGGGCATAGTGACACATCTAGGACTTACCTCATGAAGTTAGCTCAGTGAAGAGCTCTGAACTTGGGCTCTGCACTCGCTGCCATTGTGACTTTGTGCATGTTGTTTAATCTCTCTAGGTCTTAATTCCCTCATCTGCAGAGTAAAGGAACCTGTGAGGAAACACGTTGCAGCGGGAAGAGTCCTGAACTTGGAATCATGATCTGAGTTTGAGTCCAGCCTCAGACACTGACTAGCTGCGTGACTCTGGTCAGGTTGGCTTAGCTGCTATCTGCCTCAGTTTCCTCACCTGTAAAATAAAAGGGTTGGATTATATCAGTGGTAACCAAGCACTTTCAATCACATGCACCTATCAATTAAAACAAAGGTTTTTTTGAGAATGCGTCCTCCATATGTGTATGTTTACCCAAACTTCACAGAACAAATCCCCCGGTAGCCCTGACTGAATCCAGACTTGATTGTGAAGTTTGGATTCAGTCACAGGGCCACACTTGAGGACCTAGAAGGCCAGACGTGGCCTTAAGGCCACAAGTTCCCCACCCAGAGTCAAACGAGAGGTGATTGAGTAAATGAATGAACGTATAAAACAATCATTTACCAAACCATTCTTTTGTGCAGAGTACTCTAGTCAAGTGCTGGGCATACCAGTCCACCCCAGGAGCAAAAGCACTTGCAGATCTTCATTCCAGCCTTGAAGCACATCTGGCTCCCCCGGACTCACCTTCTCTGGGGTTCCATTTCCCTATCTATAAAATGAGGAGTGCTGTAGTACAAGGTTTCTCAAGTGATCCTGTCACTGTCTTTCCTTTCCTTAACTTCTCTGTGCATCAGCAATACAGTGGGTCAGACGGCTATCGCTACCCCGAGATCCCAAAGATGCTTGAAGATGAACGAGAGGGTTGTGTGGAGAGCAAGCTCACTGGGTGGGAGTGGGAGTGGGCATGGGAGGAAGAAGATAGGGACAAGGAGTCAGTCTTGTTTTCAAGGGGTATGTTTCATCTGGATTTTATACAAACTGATCATGTTTGTTGTGTCTGTTTAGAGTCGTGCGTGCATGCGTGCGTGCATGTGTGCATGCGTGCGTGTGTGTAGATTTGCTTTTTCTAATCTTTTGTATTCTCTAGTGTCAGAGGTGGGATTAGAACCCCCTTTACAGGTGTGGTGGTAATGAGGTTTAGACTGTGTGAGTGCCCTTGAACTCCTATTGAATCTTCCCACAAGATGAGGCATTTACCTGGGGCCATAAGCCTGTCATTAGCGCTAGGCCCAAATCTCTAGACTAGGTTGCTCTTAACCTATCCTAGATCTCCATTGTCTGGCTAGTTTCCACCCTTGAACCTACCAAAGTGCCTAGGCCCAAATCTGTTACCCTTAAACTAGCCTAGCCCTACATTGTCTGTGGTCTCCAGGTAGCCTTCAACTACTTCCCACCCTTAATCCCATTCTCCTGGTTCCTGGAGTCTTATATCATCCCAGTCCCATCAAGCTCCTCCTTAGACTCCTCCTCAAGACCTTCCCTAAACCCCTCCTCCCATCACCCCAGGACCACCTTAGATCCCTCCTACAATCTTTGTGTACATAAGTTTCATCTTGCCTCCATGAAGGTGCTCAGATCCCATCTACCTTAGATGGAATCTGGCCCACTTGTGAAAACAAGCATCACAAAGGGTGAGGTTTCTTAAGACAACCCAACATGGCAAACCTGTAGCAAACTTTGTCTCTCTTTGGCTGTGAGAAGGCTTGAATTGCATTCACTCGAGCAGGACCCGACATGTTGGTATTTTGGGGTCTTGAGCACCCCTAAAAACATATAGTTCCCTGACCTCTTCAGTGGGGCTCCCAATCCTGCCATTTCCACCAGTCATCTTGATCTATATCTTGCCACTGGACCCAGATGACTCTGGAGGAGAAAGTGAGGCTGGTGACTTTGCACAGCCCACCCTCACTTAAATTCACTTGCAAGTCATAACATTACCTCCCTGAGGTCATGGTCCTCTAAGAGAAGGAAAGGACAAACAACAACCACTACACAAAGCTCTTCTCTTGGGTTTTAAAGGAATGCAAAGGAAGGCCTAATGAAGAACTTGGTCCTTTGCCTGGCTCCGGAACAGCAGTAGTGGGGTTTTAGATGGGGAGAAAGGTGTCAGACTTGCTTCCTGGATCATTGCAATAGCCCCGTAATGGCTCTTTCTGCCTCAAGTCTTTCCTCTCCTCATCTATCTTCCTCTAAAGGCCACAAGTTCCCCACCTATCTGTCTTCCTGCTAAAGTGAAATACCTAAAGCACAAGTCTGACCACAATACTCTCCTACTCAAAAAGTTCCAGTGGCTTCTTAGTGCCTTTGGGATAAAATGTAGACTCTTCTGTCTGACCTTTAAAGATGAGGGTCTTTAAACTTGGATCTTATCTACCTCTTCAGGCCGATTACATTTCACTCTTTGATGCTCTCTCCCTCCATCTCTCCATCTGTCAAATTGGTCTACAGATCTACCTGCTATCCCAGGTCTATAACAATCCATCTTCAGTCTCTGTGACTTTCCCATGCCTGAAACACACTTGTTCCTTACCTTTGCCTCTTAGAAACCCTAGTCCTTTTAAAAAAAAATTAAATATTTTATTTTTTCCCAATTACATTAAAACAATGTTTAGCATTCGTTTTTTAAAATTTTAAGTTCCAAATTCTTTCCCTTCTTCCCTCCTCTCCCCCTTCCCTGAGACAATAAGCAATTTGATACCTAGGTTACACATGTGCAATCATGTAAAACTTATTTCCACGTTAGTCATGTTGTGAAAGAAAACAGACAAAAAACAACATGAAAAATAAAGTGAAAAAATGGCATACTTTGTTCCGCATTCAGACTCCATCGGCCCTTTCTCTGGATGTGGAGAGCATTTTTCAGCACATGATTCCGTAGGAATTGTCTCGGATCATTGCATTGCTTAGAAGAGCCAAGTCATTCACAGCAGGCCGTCACACAGTGCTGCTGTTACTGTGTACAATGTTCTGGTGGTTCTGCTCGCTTCACTTTGCATCAATTCAGAGCTCAGCTCAAATGCCACCTTCTCTGAGCTTTTTATGATACAGCTAGGTGCCACAGTGGTTAGAGAGCCTGAGCTTGGGCTTGAGATGAGCTGAGTTCAAATTCTGCTTTAGACACTTGCTAGCTGTGTGATCCTGTGCAAGTCACTTAAATTCTCTCAGCCTCAGTTTCCTCATCTGTAAAATTGGGAGATAATAACGGCATCTACCTTGTGGGGTTGTTCAGATTAAACGAGGTGACACATCTGAAATGCTTTGCAAACCTGAAAGCTGTGTTAGCTATGATTATTTCCTGACCCTTATCGGCTTCTATTTCCTCCTCAACCCTCAAACCCTTCTTTTTATTAAATTTGTATGTATGTTTGTACGTATATTTTACATTTACTCACACAGATGCATTGTATGTAAGGTCCTTGAGGGCAGAGATGGCTTAACTTTTGTCTTTTTATACACACACACACTGTCTGGCAAATAGTAGACATTAAATGCTTGTTGGTTGATCTAGCAAACCAGTTCAGATACATGAAAGAGAAGAATCACATCACACCTTTTGAAAAAGTTCTTGGGACCGTGATAAGGCCAAACCATACTTCCTCTCTGGGTATCGGCTTCTTCATCTTTAAAGCAAAGAGGTTGGGCTAGATGGGTTCTAACATCCTGTGCTTCCAAGTCCTGAGTCAGACTCACTAAGTGTGAGATGTGGGTGCATCCTCTATAAAATGAGGGGGTTGGAGCAGATGGGTTCTAAGTCCTCCTTCCAGCTCCCATGTTCTGTGGTTCTAGACTTCCAAGATTCTAGCTCAATGAATGTTACCACATTTCGGAGTGGAAGAGGATGAGGGTTTTGTTGAATTGCTTCAGTTGTGTCCAACTCTTGGTGACCCCATTTGGGGTTTTCTTGGCAAAGATACTGAAATGTTTTGCCATTTCCTTCTCTAGCTCATTTTACAGACAAGGAAACTAAAGCAAACAGGGTTAAGTGACTTGCCCAGGGTCACACAGCTGGTAAGTGTCTGAGTCTGGATTTGAACTCAGGCCTAGCACTCCTGTCCATTGTGCTACCTAGCTGCCCAGGGTAAGGGTTACTGCAAGGGGCGGGGGGGGGGGGGGGGGGGGGGGGTGTGGAACCTGCAGCCTCAAGGCCACAAGTAGTCTTCTAGGTCCTCAAGTGCAGCCCTTTGATTGAATCCAAACTTCACAGAACAAATCCCCTTGATAAAACACCCTCTGTAAAACTTGGACTCAATCAAAGGCTGCACCTAGGACCTAGAAGACCATATGTGGCCTTGAGGCCACAGGTTCTCCACCCCTGGGTTAATGTCCATTAGGTTCCCCTCTTTGCTAAGAATCTCAGAAGACTATGGCAAGGGGGTGGGTTGCGTTACAACCACCACACCTCTTGCACCTCTGGGACCATTAAGGCTTCAAGGTGTAGTGGTAGATTTCCATCTGCTGGATGAGGACACCATGACGAAAGAAAGCAAGTCATCCCAAGGCCACAGCCTGACTTTTAGACATGGGCAAGCATCTATGGCTGAGTCTAGGGCTCTGTCCCTAGAGGCATCCTGACCCACTAGCTTGATGTGGACAAGAGAAAGTAGGAATGACAAACTGAATTCTGTACAAAAATAGTCTTGGGTACAGGCAACAACAGAAACTACGTAGACCCCAGCGCTTTGGGAAATGGTTTATTCAACAACCCGCCAACATATGACTAAGGAAGGGGAGAACTGGGATTCCACAGACCCACCCAGCAACACAGCATCTCACTACATCAGGCAAGATGGAAGGAGAGACTGGGCTGTCCTACAATCACAATTTTTAAAATCCTATTTAAAGAGCAGGTGAAAGCTGACAAAACATTTTCCCCACAACCTACCCTGTGAGGTAGGGAGTGCCTTAAGTACTACTACCTCAGTTGAACATTCAAGGAAACTGAGACTCGGAAAGCATAAATGACTTGGCCCTGGTTACACAGTCAGTGACTAAGACAGGATTTGAACCCAAGTCTCCTGGATCTGAGTACTGCACTCTATCTACTAACTCCATTCTGCCTCTCACTTAATAATCATATTTGCTAATGAAAATTTGTCTCCAACAATCCTTTTAACAGACCAAAACTATCCATTTTGAGACCAGGGATCCCAAGAGACCAGGGGAAAATTGGAATGATCCCCACAAAAGGGTGTGTTCACAAAAGGGTGCGTTATTTTGTTCCCCTGCCCCTTTGCCATCATGTGCTAGTTCAAAAAAAACAAAACAAAAACATGTTGCCTTCACTTGCCCAGAGGCTCAATACTTTTCTGAAAAACTACGTTTCAATGTCTCACCCCTCCCCCACCCTCCATCCCCAAATAACCTTAACACATCATCTTCCCGGCCATTGCATTAACTGATTTTCTTTGAATCTCCCTTAATTCTGCTGCAGACTCCATCCCGGCTGGGCTACACCTGACCCACCCAACAGTACCATTACTGTGAAATACAAAGGAAAAGATACATTAAGTCAACAGGTCTGCCCATCAGGGGTCCACTGTTTCCTCCCAAAAAAACTAAGAGGCTGGCCGTCCTCTCTTTGGATCCTCACATCAAAATGCACATTCCATTTTATTGGGCACTAATAAATATCTGTCCCGCGGTATCTCCTGAAGTGGCGCCATCTTGTCTTGCAAGTATTAACTCAACCCAGGACAATCCGGACTGGTCATTGTAGTTTCATGAGACTTCTTCTCTTGGAATCCTTCCGAGCTATAGGGCTGAAATTTGAAACCTCCTTGTAGATGAGACCTGGGAAAAATGACACAAGCCATCTGAGTTAGGCAACTGGGCTGAGAGGTGAAAGGTCACAAAGCAATGAATGGGAACCTGGAAGCTGTGGCCAGAGGAGCAGACAGGTAAACACTTGTTAAACACGAAGCGGGAAAGGACAGCCAGTAAAACAAAGCAGGGAGCTGGGTCCCCAACGAGATAGGTTATGAGGCAAGATTAGAAGGTATAACTCATTGTAGAGGGGAAAGGGAAGAGGAAGAGACCAGGGATGGGGTGGTGTGGGGGAACTCATAGGTTACTGAAGGAAGCTGACTCACAGAAGGGAAGGGGGAGGTGTCAATTATCCCAGGCTTTCTCACCCTTCCCTACCCCTCATGCCTAGCTCTTACTCTTCCATTCATCCACTGTGAGCTTCTCATGTTCCATGGAGTCATCAAATGGCTGCTGGGCTACTGTCTCCTCCTCTGGATCCCGGAACTGGTCAAAGAAGGGATGGGCGAGAGCCTGCGCCGCTGTCAAGCGCTTGTCCACGTCCAACTCAAGCATCTTCTCTAACAGGTCTGCCGCTGCAGAACGGCAGAAGCCATGAGCCCCACGAGCCCATACTCCCCTAAGACTCCACCCCGATAGCCTACCCAGGATTCCAGAGTGAAAGGCTCTGCCTATGTCTTTTGGTATCCTTCAAGTGCCAGAGAGGGCTGGATTGTCAACAACAGGTCTCACCCTGGGGGCTAGCGTGAGGGAAAAGTTGTGAGAAATCCTTCTTGGGACTCTGAGGCAGGGACTGGATATAGGATTTGGCCTGAAAGAGAGCAAAGCAGAGAGTTTATCTTTTAGGATCTAAAGGTCTAGAGCTGGGAGGGGCTTTAGAATCAAGGCTTCAGAGATAAAGAAAATGGGGTCCAGATATGACATGGAGTGATTCACCCATGGTCACACAACGAATAATTATCTGAACCACATCTTCCTGATTCTAACTCCAGCACTCTATCCACAACACCAAGCTTTGTCTCTCTCTCTCTCTCTCTCTCTCTCTCTCTCTCTCTCTCTCTCTCTCTCTCTCTATCTCTCCCTCCCTCTCTCTCCTCCCCCTCTCTTCTCTTCTCTTTGTGTCTCTCTCTCCTCCCTCCCTCTCTCTCTCCCCTCTGTTTCTCTCCTGTCTCCCTCTTCTTTGTCTCTCTCTTCTCTCTCCTTCCTTCTCCCTTCCCTCTTTTCTCTCTCTTCTCTCTCCTTCCTTCTCCCTTCCCTCTTTTCTCTCTCTTCTCTCTCCTTCCTTCTCTCTTTCTCCCTCCCTTCCTCTCTCTCATCTTTCCTCTCTGTCCTTCTCTCCTCCCTCCCTCTCTTTCTTCATTCTCTTCTGTCTCTCTCCCCCCCTTCTCTCTGAGTCTCTCTCCTCTATCTCTCCTCCCTTTCTTCTCTGTTTCTCCCTCCTCTCTCTTCTCTCTCCCTTCCCCTCTCTCCCTCCCACTCTCTCTTCTCTTCTCTCCATGTCTGTTTCTTCTCTGTCTCTGTCTCTCCCTCCTATCTTCCTCTCCTCTCTGTCTCTTTCTCTGTCTCTCCTCTCCCCTCCCCTCCTCTCCTCTCTCCCTCTCTCTCTCTCTCTCTCTCTCTCTCTCTCTCTCTCTCTCTCTCTCTCTCTCTCTCTTTATCTCTCTCCCTCTCTCTCCCCAAACATTACAATATATGGCTCAGGGATTAGAAAAGAACCAGAATCACCCACAGGTAAAATAAATGATGAAGCCAGAGGGAGGGCAGTGGAGAGAAAGTCCCAGCAGGCAGGCCCAGTTTTACCAGTGGTCATCATCTTTTGCTTCTTTAAGACGCTCATCTCAAAACAAAGGCAGCAGACTTTGGGGACAAGCTTGCTCACCATTCCACCCAGTTTGCTACTCAGATACTTCCTTGAGCAGGCCCTGGCTTGTTCCTTACCGCTTTGTCCTGTAACTTCTGTACAAAGTCTGCTCCAGGAACCCCAGTCACCTTCAGGATCTGGGTCAGTTGGTCCAAGTCTGGCCAGGTGCGTTAGGGCTCATAGCTCCTTCTGAGTAATTTATAGAAGAAACCTCTGGCCCCTTCCCAGCCCTCCCCCTGCCCCCTACTACCAGGAGGACTTGGATTCCAAAGTCAGGCAGAGTTACCTACAGTATCCAATCTGGACCAGACAAAAAAGGATACAGTCTTTTCCCTTGAACAGAGTTTTCCCAGTCAGCATCTCTGCCATGATGCAGCCAACAGACCAGATGTCCACTGTGGATAAGATGTGGAGAAGGGAATGAGCAAGAGGGAGAAGCGAAGCGAAGGAAAATCATGGAGAATAAAAATGGGTCTGATCATGAAAACACCAATCAACAAAAATTTACTGAGGGGCTTTGGGATGGCAGCAATGTCCCTGCTCTCGAGGAACCTAAACATCCAGCTGGTGAGGTGGAATGAAGAAACAGAAAGACGAGTGTGATGAAATATGATTCACACAGGGCTCTTCAGGCTATAAAGCACTTTAGAGAAGTAGTGCCGGTATTAAGATTCCCACTGTACGGATGAAAAAACTGAGTCTCCAAGATGAGAAATGATTTCCTCTTGGTCACACAACGAGTAAAAATCCTTGAGATCAGATGGGAATTTAGATCTCCTTATTCTAAATCCATCCCTCTCCACCTCACTTTGCTGTTTCCCAAGAACAAGCCTTTAAACAAACAGGTTCTGCTGAGTCTTTTTTATAAGTCTTTGTTAAAAGGGAAGGCTCCCTGTGGAATAGGTCAGGAGGGGCATATTAGTAATTGAATGTGATTGGAGGGCTGGAGGGTGGAGTATGGAAGTTTTCCCAGTGCCTTCTTTTATGGAGGGCAGAAATTGAATTTTTGGTTCACTCCACTTTGCATCTGTTGTTCTGCCTGGGTCCAACCGCTTCCCTTCCCCCTCCAGCCCACTTTCCTGCTTTCTTTTTAAATGCTGTCATTAGATTGTAAGCTCCTTGTTGGTAAGGCCTGTCTTTCTTTTTACTAATTGTGTCCCCAGCATTTAGCATTGTACCTGGCACATCACAGGTGTTTAATAAACGTACTGGATCGGCTGTCAGTAGCACTTAGGAAATCAAACAAAAACCCCTAACCTGCATAAGCCAAATGAGGGCTATTCTCCAAGCAGTTAGTTACCTTGGGAGGCTACACTCTTACTCCGATGATGTCATCACAGCTTAAAACACTGCTGGTGTTCCTCTTTGGGAACCTCCTATGATATGCTCTCATTCATAGATCAGACCACGTAGCCTGGAAGGGACCTTGGACATGATCTAAGCCCAACTTTTCTCATTTGAATAAATAATGAGAAACCAAGGTCCCAAGAGAAGATGTGACTTCCCCAAGATCACATAAGTATCAAATGGTAAAGCGTGGATTTGACTCAAACCCCTGTGCCTTTCCCATTACGACAGTATATCAGCCCCAACAACCCGCACCGTCGCTTTATAGCCTCAACTCATTTTAGGCCAGAAACTATAACCTTCAACTTGATTGCCTGCTTTATTTACCAGACTTGGAGCACTGGATCTGGGGCCAGGAAGACCTGGATTTGAATCTGACCTCAGACATTTACTAGCTGGCCAGGTCACTTAACCTCTGCTGGCCTCAGTTTCCTCTGGGGATAATATAACGAGGATAAGAATAGCACCTAACTTGTTTAACCCTTCAGGGTTGTGAAGATCAAATGAGGTAATATTTGTAAAGTATTTAGCACTGTGCTAGTGCTAAGCAGGTGCTTATGAATGCATCTTTCCTTCCTTTTTTCTTTCTTTCCTTCCCTCCCTCTCTTCTTCCCTCCTTCCTTCCTTCCTTCCTTCCTTCCTTCCTCTCAATGACCATTGCATGTTTTGAAAAATCAAACCTACCATTACAGGATGAAGATGTGCTACCACTGAGGATCTGGTCTGCATTTCATTGGTAAATGGAAATCCTGGTAAAGAAACTCCCTCTACTAATACAGACATGTATCTGTTCTGTAATTATAGTCTTAAGCAGTCATCTAGAATAGAGAACATGTGGACTGACTCCTAAGTGCAGCCAGACCCAGCTTAAAGTATAAATGGGAAATATTGAGCAAAATAAATACAAGTATAATAAAAGACAGATAACATCATACTTTAAAACTAAGTCAATATAAGGTTCCACAGAGATCCTTCTGTATGGATTGGAGGCCTGTTTCTATTTGAGTTTGATGTCAGTGGTCCAGATCCCTGAGAAGATAAGTGATTTGTCCAGAGGGCCAGAGCCAGTATGTTATAGATGGGACTTCACCCTAAGTCTTCCTGACTCCAACC
Organism: Trichosurus vulpecula; assembly: GCF_011100635.1. Taxonomy (NCBI): domain Eukaryota; kingdom Metazoa; phylum Chordata; class Mammalia; order Diprotodontia; family Phalangeridae; genus Trichosurus; species Trichosurus vulpecula. The sequence continues at coordinate 274,298,861 of NC_050579.1, read as the reverse complement.
ATGCTCTGCTGTGTCTCACCATTGAAAATATTCAGAGATGCTATTACTTGGCTATTAGTACAGATAGTCTGTTCCTTGGACAAGACTCTCTGGCCAGAATTCTCTCCCTCTTCACCTCTGCTTCCTGGCTTCCTTCAAATCCTACCTAAAACCTCATCTTCTGTTACTCAGTCATATCTGACTCTTCATGACCCCATTTGGGGCTTTCTTTGCAAATATACTAGAGTGCTTTGCCCTTTCCTTTTCCAGTTTATTTTACAGATGAAGAAACTGAGGCAAACAGGGTTAAGTGATTTGCCCAGGGTCACACAGCTAGTAAATATCTGAGGCTAGACTGGAACTCGGGACTTCCTGACTTTAGACCTGGCATTCTATCCACTGCACTGCCTCTAAATCCTATCTTCTACAGCAGGCCTACACAACATACGGCCCTTAGGCCACTCATGGCTAACAAAGGATTTCAGGTGGCCCAAGAAAAGTGTAGAGTATATAAAAGAAAGTAAAGATGTAATGAGCGCTTTGTCCGTGCCTTGCTTAACCAGCCTCCTACCCATCATTGTTGTAACCTGGCAGGTGAGTTACCACTGAGCACTCTCTTCTGTTTGTCACATGACCTGTGGCAACCAGCCATTGTCAGTCTGCCTCCAGTCTGGGAGGAGAGATTTCGTGATAAATAAAAATCTTAAGCAATAAGTGTAATTAACTGATATTAATTGAAACTAACCTTTCTAAAAAATATGGTTTATTTGCAAAATAGTTTAATCATTAATTATAACTTTCCTTGGAAAGTGAGCACTAAAATCTCTCTGTGGCCCAAAGCAGTTCAGGCCATTTAATTCTGTTCCCTACCTACTGCCAAGTTGTGCAGGTCTGTTCTACAGGGAGCCTTTCTGGATCTCTCTTAACCCTAATACCTTCTCTCTTTTGACTGTTTCCTGTTTATCCTGTATATGTCTTGCTGGTACATAGTTGTTTGCATCTTATCTTCCCCATTAGATTGTGACCTTCTTGAGGACAGGAATTGACTTTTGCCTCTCTTTGTATTCCCAGCACTTAACAGTGTATGGTATATATTAAGTGCTTAATAAATGTTTATTGACTGATGGGCTATAGGAAAAAAAAGATTCTTGGGGCTAATAATAACAGCTAAATGAAGGCTTCATAAAACCCATATGATAACATGAGAGAAATGAGATATGCCCCACTCATTTCTCCCACTCCCCAGCCCTACCATGGCAGTTGGCAGTGGTCTGACTGACCTGTCTGATTATAGTGCATCCAGCTGAGAATCACTTCTGGGGCCCGGTACCAACGAGTCACCACGTAGCCTGTCATCTCAGCGTCTGCATGCCTGGCCAACCCAAAATCTAGGATCTACAGTTTGGTAGAAAAAGAAAGGGAGACTCATTAACACCTCCTGGAGAGAAGCTCTCACAACTCTCTCCTCCCCCCACCCAGCTGGAGTCATCACTTCTGCTTCATTTTGGTAGCTCTCCCCAAACTCAGCCCAAGTCCTTTTAAGCCCACCTTCAGTTCACAGTCTTCATTCACAGCCAGGTTTCCTGGTTTCAAGTCCTACATTGGATGAGAATAGAAGATCAAGCCTCAGGTTAAGCTTATCTTTTTTGAAAAAAAAAAATTGATATACTTTGCTTTTCTATCACCTTGATTTCCCAATTCCTCCCTCCCCCTTTTCCCACCCAGACAGCCAATGGTCATAACAATGAAGGAGTAAAAAACAAAACCAAAAAACCCTTGAAACCCAACAGTCGGCAAAACTAACACATCAACCAAATCTGACAGTATGAACTGCATTTCACCAGCTGCTAGGTGGCTCAGTGGATAGAGCATCAGGTCTGGAGTCAGGAAGCCTCATCTTCCTGAGTTCAAATGTGGCCTCAGACACTTACTAGCTCTGTGACCCTGGGCAAGTCACTTAACCCTATTTGCCTCAGTTTCTCATCTGTAAAATGAGTTAGAGAAGGAATGGCAAACCACTCCAATATCTTTGCCAAGAAAACCCCAAATGGGGTCATGAAGGGTCAGATACACCTGAAAAATGACTGAAGAAAAACAACAGCATTTCGTAGCTATAGCCCCCCACCTCGGCAAAGAAAGGAGGAAGGTGCCTTCTTACACCATCTCGTAAGAGCCAAGACCTCATTTGTTTGAACAACACCAAGGGGTCAAACCTAGGACCTCTATCTTTCCCACTAGTCAATTCTCCATCTCTTGGAGTTTCTTGGGTTCCTACTATGCTCCCCTGGGAGGGACTTCAGAAGACATCTAGTACAACTGTTCCTAGGTAGCAATCTCCTCCACCATATCCCTGACCAATGAGATCATCCAACTGAAGACCTAATAATGAAAAATCTTAAACGCTCTTACAACTCCCAGCCCAAGTCCTGTGGACTGGGAGTTAAGACTTGGGTACCATTCTACAAGCATCTTGAAAACAAAACCAGCTCTCTCTGTGCTTCCATTGCCTCTTAGACTTCATGCCCAGACTGCCAAGGGGGTCAACTTAAGTAGTGCCCAAAGAAGACTTCTCCCCTCACTAATGACCTCCTCAACCCAAGAGAATATTTTTTTCCCTTCATTTCACATTATTACCCACTGACTGTCAGTGAGTCAAATGATATACAGAGGTTGAGGGAATTTGTAAACAGTGAGAATGAACAAGTTTTTATTTACCTAAGGAGAATTTGAGGTTCCAATCCTGGGCTCTACTACCTGTTGGCTGTTAGACTGGGCACAAGTCACTTAATATCTCTGAGTCTTAGTGTCTTCATCTTCAAAATGTGGGGGTTACCACTCATTATAATTCTTCTATCCAACATGACTAATGTGAAAATGTTTAATAGGAATGTATATGTAGAGCCTATATCAGATTGCAAGCCATCTTGGGGAGAGAGGGGGAGAAAACCTAAAACTTACAGAAGTGAATGTTGAAAACTAAAACTAAATAAATTAGCTAATAAATTAAAAAAAAAAAACCTAATCCTATCCCAAGCCTGCAAACCTGAGATGGCCCAGGGGAAATAGGTTTCAATTTGGGCACTACGGGTAGAAGTGATTGAGAAAAGGTGAACACCCGAAATTTTTAATGCAATTTTCCCATATTTAGTAAATAAAATTACAAAAAATAAAAATACAATAAATGCTGCTTGCCTGAATCTCATAAAAAATGTGGGGCTTAGCCTAGATGATTTCTAGGGTGCCCTCTAGCTCTTCTAAGAATCTACGAAGTATCGTATAGTAGCTGTTTGTTTTAGTAACCCTATACTCTTGGGCCATCGACCAATCTCATAAATGAGACGCAATAAAAACGATGATGGTCGCTAGCATTTACATAGCACTTTAAGGTTTGCAGAATGCTTTGCAAATATTACCTCATTTGATCCTCACAACAAGTCTGTGAGGTAAGTGCTACTATCATCTCAACTTTAGAAATGAAGAAATGGAAGGTGACAGCAGGTCAGTGACTTGCTTGGGAATGCATAACTAATCGGTATCTGAGGCAAACTTAGGTCTTCTGGGAGGTAAGCCTTTGCCTTGTGTTGTTGCCCAGAACTAAGGTCATCATCAAGCTACTCTCCAGCCATGCCAGCTACCTGCTAGCCATCCTGCTGGACCTCAGACTCTGCCCCCGGGACTCTCAGCTTTTGAGCTGACCCAGAACCGGGTCACCGCACCACTTCCTGGCCATCTCTGAACCATGCCTTTGTTTGTATATTCCTCCTCTTTTTTTTATAATTCTGGGTGACTTTTTTTTAAAATTTAATTTTTTTTTGGAGGAGGGAAGGCAGGGCAATTGGGGTAAAGCGACTTGCCCAAGGTCACACAGCTAGTAAATGTGTCAAGTGTCTGAGGCCACATTTGAACTCAGGTCCTCCTGACTCCAGGGCCAGTGCTCTACTCACTGCACCATCTAGCTGCCCCCTATTCCTCCTCTTTTTATGTGATTTTTTCCCATTAGAATGTAAGCTCTTTGACAGCAGAGACTGTCTTGCTGAGAGTTGCACCCCCAGCACTTATCACAGTGCCTGGCGTATCACAAATGCTTTCTTCATTCATTTCTGACTTCAAGTTCAGCATACTCTCTACTATGTCTCCTAGATGCCTTCATACTAGTCATAAATTTGCAGAATCATCAGTCTAGGGAAGGAAAGATTTGTTAAGCACCTACTATGTGCCAGGTACCGTGCTAAGTACCTTTAATATTTCATCTGATCCTCACAACCACCCTGGGAGGCAGGTGCTATTATTATCCTTGAGGAAACCATGGCTGACTGAGGTTAAGAGAATTGCCCAGGATCATACAACTAGTATCTAAGGCTAGATTTGAACTCAGATCTTATCTATAGGCTCAGCACTCTCCCTTTGCACCATCTAGCTGCCTCTAAGGCAGCTGAAGAAGGGACCTCATCCGTCATCTAGTCCAACACCCTTATTTTACAGTTGAGGAAACTGAGGCCCACTGGGCTTAAGCGATTTATCCAGGGATACATAGTTAGAAAGTAGCAAAGATGGGGTTTGAATCCAGGCCCACAGACCCCAGAGTCAGTGCTCTTTCCAGGATGCCATTGTTCCAAACCAGCCACAGAGTAATTCTGATTCCTTTCTATTCCTGTTACAGGGTCCCAGCCTTTCTGGGGATATTTCTCTTCTTTCTCCCTCCCTACCTGGTGCCAGAGGAACACCAGAGATGGCAAAGAGACCTCAGGAGGTAGGAAAGAGAACATCAGTGGTGGAACTTACCCTGTGGATGACCCCAGCAGAGTGGATATACTAGAATGAGAAAAAAAGAAGGCTGAATTAATTTATTGTACCTTGTCTACCCACCCTGCCATTGGACCAAAGGCACTTTCCTAGCAAGATGTTTCTTTTTACTATATGGCATCATAGCTGGGTGGGTAGGGCTGACACCAACCTGGGATGACACCCAAGTGGCTCAAAAACCACACCACACATTGCTACCTCCCCGCCCCCCAACCCATGAGCTGCCAGAAAACAAATATCTTGGGCCCTATGCCTTTTTCTCTGTCTCCTTCCAAATCGGCCTTCATTCACCTTGAGCCCTTTCAGCATCTGATAGACAAGGTACTGGACCTTATCTTCACTGAATTCCATGCCCATAATCTTCTGGAGATCCGTCTGCATGAATGGCATTACCAGATAGCTGAAAAACAAAAGAACGAATCCAGTCGTAGCACCAGCCTCTGCCGGGTGTCAAAGGCAGGTAGGAAGCAGAACGAGGACTTAGAATTGGCTGGCTCTCAGTCAGGCAAGCATCAACGCATGTGGATGAGAGCCCATCATCCTTCATCTGAAACAACTGGAGATACAACTTGAGAAGCCCTGCTCCCAGCCTAGCCGCTATACCCCCCAAGATTAGCCAAACTCAGTGTAAACAGATGGCTTTTTTAATTAGGCAAAAACAAATAGGGACTGAACTTTTCTATGTCCCCCTCCCCCGATGCCCCTCTCTCTACCTCTCCCTTAGGTGGGAGACTATGGAGGTAGAATACACACTGCCAGACCCCACTGATATATTAGACGACTTTGCTAAACTGCTTTCCTCCTCTCTCTCTCTCTCTCTTTAAACAAGGGATGCTCCCTAAGAGGGGGAAGAAGGATTTTTTTTTTGGGGAAATTGGGAATGGTTTCAGAAACTGAACTAAGTAAAGTAAAAAACCAGAAGTGGGTAAGTGTGATCCCGAGCAGAAATATTATTCCAGCAAGCAACCTGCTCACCTGCCTGCAGGGTCAGATTCCTTGAGTTTACAATCAGAGGCGAGTGACTGCCTCACAGCTGTGGAAAAACTTAGCCTTTGGCTATCAGAGGACTTGGGTTCAAATCTCAGATCTGCCACTCTACTTCCTGTGGGATCTTGGACCAGTCAATTCCCCTCTGAGGGCTTATGTATTCACGGTTGGCCTAGTAGCATCCAATCCCACTTGGGATGAAAAAATCAAAAGAAAACAGAAGCTTGAAAATGTCATGATCAGGGTAGCTAGGTGGTACAGTGAATACAGCAGGGGCCCTGGAGTCAAGAGGATCTGAGTTCAAATATGACCTCAGACATCTGACACTTACTTTGCAAGTCATTTAACACCAATTGTCTTGCCTTCCCCCCTCCAAAAAAAAAAACCCAAACAAAAAAGAAAATGTCATGATTATAAAGCTGTATCTCTAGTCTAACTTTCCTGCAAGCTTGCTCCAGGGCTAGGTCTCATTCTACCCTAAGCCCCAGCCAGCTATAAAGATTTTGAACTTTCAGAAGAAGCCCATGTACTCTTCGACTGAGGGACACTAGTCTCCTTGCTGCTCCTCAAACAAGACATTTAATCTCCCTCTTCTGGGCATTTTCTCTGGCTGTCCCCCATGCCTGGAATGCTCTTTCTCCTCATTTCTACATCTTCACCTCCCTGGCTTCCTTCAAGTCCCAGCTAAAATCCCCCAATCCTCGTTAATTTTAGCATCTTCCCTATGAGACTGCCCCCAATTTAACCCACATATCGCTTGTTTGCACATAGTTGTTTGCAGGTTGTCTTCCCTATTTGATAGTGAGTTCCTTAAGGGACAGGACTGTCTTTGGCTTTCCTTTATATCCCACTATGCTATCCTGACTCCTTTGGCAAATCCTGTGATAACTATGTTTCTACCTTCTTCTGACTGAACACATGAACACTGCTAGATTGTTGGCTTTACTGGTGCCAAGCCAGTTTTCTGCTTAAAACTTAGGGAACTTGCTTTGATCCAGCACTACCACTACCAAGTCTGTATCCCGAAGAGATCATACAAATGCGAAAAGGACCCACACGAACAAAAATATTTATAGCAGCTCTTTTTGTGGTGACCAGGAACTGGAAACTGAGGGGATGCCCATCAACTGGGGAATGGCTGAACAAGTTGTGTATACGAATGTAATGGAATACTATTGTTCCATAAGACCTGGTGAGCAGGCGGACTTCAGAAAAATCTAGAAAGACTTCTATGCACTGATGCTGAGTGAAGTGAGAAGAACCAGGAGAACACCGTGCACAGTAATAGCAACACGGTCTGATGATCAAAACTATGATTGACTGAGCTTTTCTCAGCAATGCAATGATCCAAGACAATTCCAAAAGACTCAGGAAAGAAAATGCTATCCACATCCAGAAAAAGAACTGTGGAGTCTGAATACAGATGGAAGCAGACTGCTTTCACTTTTTTGTTGTTTTTGTTTTCCTTATGGTCTTTCCTTTTGGTTCTGTTTCTTCTTTCACAATATGGAAATATGTTTAACATGATAGCACATGTATAACCTATATCAGATTGCTTGCCATCTTGGGGAGGCAGGAAGGGAGGAAGGAAGAAAAAATCTGGAACTCAGAATCTTATAAAAGTAAATACTGAAAACCATCCGTAATTAGAAAAAATAAAATAATATTCACCAAAAAAAGGTAAAAAGAAAACCCCTTGGGGAATTTCGATAAGAGAGGATTTCTAAAGCCGCCCCATCCATTGGAAACTCTTTGGAAAGGCACAGTGCCTGGCACACAGTAAATGTTTATTGACTGATTTTCCCCAGAACTCACAACTCTCGGGGGCAGGCTTCTGTGACTGAGATGTTGAGTTTCTGCCAACTGCTAACTTGTTTTATTACACTGTTTTCCTTATCTTTCACATACTGAACAAAACTCTGTATCAGGTAAACTGTGTTTCCTTCTCATTTTGTGCAAAATGTCACCACACCTTCTTCCCCTCCTCTTCGCTCTGCTGAGCCACAGATGGAAGGTCTGGTCTTAAGGAGAGGAAACATTACACAGGTGCTCCAGGAAGGGGGAGGAGGCAAGAAGTGGTCAAGCCCTTTTCTACTCTGTTACCAGGAATCAGTTAAGAAACAGTAGGTAGGAGTGCTGAGAACAGCAAATACAACAGCTTCTTTTTCAGAGCTGGTTTCAGGAAACAGTAAGTAAGCTCTGTGAGCACACTGGCAGTAAGACTCTGTGGACCATCGCCAACGAGCTTCCAAATGTCTGGAAACAAAGGGACCATATCCGAACCAAGAACCTGTTAACACAGAACCCACTTTGCCACAGTTTCCAATGGAGATTTTAAAAAGTCTGTCTTATCCAAGTACCCTGACTTTATGCAGGGGACTCACTTAGCAGCAGCGAAGCCAACAACCCAGCAACTTCAGATGTTCATGTATATAGGCAGAGGAATGCAGAAACATAGCACAGAGTTTGCCAAAGAAGGCAGGGTAGCACAGTGATGAGAGCCCTGGCTGGAGGGCAGCCCCTTGGGGGTGGGCCCACAGTTAGGAGGTAGAAGGAAAAAGCGGAGTCAGAGATGGACATAGTGAAAGAGCAAACCGAGTATGCATGGAGAGAATCAGGCCAGGGGAGTGTCAGAGCAACCTAGGGAAGAGAAAACTTCCCCAAACCGGTGAGAAATCATGACAGCGAGGATTAATGTAGGCTTTAAGGTTTGCAAAGCACTTTGTACATCTCATTTGGCCCTCGCAACAAACCCTGTAGGATTACTGCTATTATCACCCCATTTTTAGATTTAAAAAACAAAACAAAATATAATAAAGACTGAGTCACTTGCCCAGGGTTATGGTTAATAAAAGTCTGAGGGAGAATTGCAGTAAGTCTTCCTGATTCTAAGCTCAACACTTTATGTAGTGTGTTGTGTCTCTCTCTCTCTCTCTCTCTCTCTCTCTCACACACACACACACACACACACACACACACACACACAGAGCCATCTCTTACCCCAAGTTGCCTATGGATAACAGTATAAAATGCTACAGACGGGTCACGAGGAATGAGGATTGAGAAGAAGCCATTCCATTTGGCACATTGCAAGCCCTTGACCTGAGAGTTGATTTGGTAGAGTGAAGTGGGGAGAGAAGGCAGGTTTAAGGAGAGAGACTGGTGAGAAAATGGAAGAATCAAATACAGATTACTCAGATGAGACGTTTAGTGGCAAAGAGAAAACCTTGCCTTAGTCTTGCTTACCCAAATTCTACTCGTCTTTCAAGACTCAAATTCCTTCTCCTTGAAGCCTCCCAACCCACAGCAGCCTAGTTCTCTATTTCTCTCTGAATGCCTCTAATATTTATTATATGTATCATTCATATGACAATTAATCGTATGCTGCCCTGTGACATCTCCTGCCCTGAACTGTTAAATATGTCATATTGCTACCAATGCTTCACGTGTTTCTGGAGAAAAGGAGGGAGGGAGCAAGAAAGAGAAGGGGAGAGGGAGAAGGCACAGAAAGGGAGAGGAGGGAGGGAGGAAAGGAGAGAGAGAGAGACCACGAAACACTGGCTGGGGAATCAGGGGACTGTGATACTCATCCTGGCCTCTCTACCACCTGTGAAAGAAGACTTTCCTCATCCCCTGTGCCTTTCCGCTGAGACTACCTCCAATTTACTCTAGATTTACTTTAGATGTACACAGTAGTTTGCATGTTGTCTTCCCCATTAGACTGTGAGCATTTTGAGAGCTTGCCTTCCTTTATACCCCCAGAATATAGCACAGTCCTTGGCATATAGTTAGCACTTAATAAATGCTGGTTGACATGCTGACTTTCCTTCTGTGGGCCTCAGTCTTGCTATCTGTAAACCAAGGCGGTTGGACTTGATGGTCTTCCAGCCCTCACACACTGTAATCTGTTCTACAATCTGCCTTCCTTACTGTTGTTTGTCACCTCAGCAATTTGGTGAAGCCACCATGTGACATGTAGATAGATATCTGAGCTAACACTAAAAATGCCACAGAAAATTATTTTAAAAAAGACAAAAACTGATGTGTGCCCTGGCAAATATTGAGTTATGTATGTGGTTGGGTTACCAGGCTAAGCAGCTCTGCTCTGATGACAGACACAAATATCTCCTTTAATCCCTCACCGGACCTCTTCTTCTCAGCCCTGCTGGCCCCTTCCCCTCCTCAAAGACATCCTCTTTACTTTCCTCGGCCTGGGTTGGCACATTCCTCCATCGGGCTCCATGGGGCTGATCTGCCAGGACTTTTTGCTCCTTGTATGCACTCACCCTTTTCTGAACTGAACCTTGTCTACCTCAGTTTCTAAGATAGTAATGATAGTAGTGGCAAGTACTTACCTCCAGCTGCAGCTGTGCAGACCAAATGGGCACTTTGCAAGCCTTATGGAGTGCTACGTAAATGAGAGTTATTATCAGGGGAAAAAGCAGGAAAAATTTCCTGCTAATGAGGGTTAGTAGATATTGCGATGGATCTCCAAGAGAGTAATAGATTATAAACCCCTTTAGAGAAGGATTTTTTTTAAATTTGCCTTTACATCTCTAGTGCCTAGTACAATGTCTAGCATCTGGTAAGGATTTAATGTTTATTGAATGAATTTAAAAATAGACCTGGGATAGACCTGCTTTGAGGTAGGGAAATGAACTGTGAGGTTTCAAAATTTCTTTCAGCACAATGCTATGGAACAGGTCTAAAGAAGAGTGGAGATGTTCCAACAACGCTGGCTCTCTCCTTTGTGTCTTTTTTTGGAGTAGGGAAGGCAAGGCAATTGGGATTAAATGACTTGCCCAAGGTCACACAGTTAGTACATGTGTCAAAAGGCTGGATTTGAACTCAGGTCCTCCTGACTCCAGGGCTGGTGCTCTACTCACTTTGAGACTCTCTCCTTTGACTATCGATTAACCCTTTCATTCTCTATTTGGCTTAACTGGGTCAAATCTAGGATTGAGTCATTCTGCTTCAAAGTCTTTCAAACCCACCCCAACCATTTCGTCCAACTAATGTATTCAGTATCTTCTTCCTCAGATCATCTTTTTCAACTCTGAATCTTGTTCCAAACCTCCTCCCATCCTGGGGAGGTTTGGGTGATAACATTAAAATAAATTTCTGTTTGATTCTCTACGTCCCAAGAACATTCATTCTTTCATTCATTCACTTGACAAATACTTACTGGGCACCTACCACAGGCAAAGCGTTATGTGAAACACCATAGGGGATCTGATGATGAATGGTCCCTGCCCTCATGCACCTTACAATCTAACATGCAGACAAATAAGTGATAATACAGGAGAGAATGTGAAAGTAAGATGGATAGAAAGTGTTATCCGTGCTCATTCACATGAGAGAACGGGAAAATTTCTCCACTAAAAAACTGACTACGGTTTATGCTACAATTATACAAAGCAAACATCATAAAGAGATGATCTACATTGTATCAGCTGGGCATTAATAGATATACTGCATGGAAACACATTAGGCTTGTTTTATGTGGCCTCAAAGAGATAAAAGACTGCGTGAACTTACAAAGACGCTATACATTTAGGTTTGATGACATGAAAAGCTTCCCACCAGTTAGAAGCACCCAAAAGTCGAATGCACTGCATTGACAAGCAGCTGGTGCCCCCTCACTGGACACCTTCCTGCATTATACAACTTACTGGAATTCTTTTTGGGGGGAAGGAGAGAAGGGAAGGCAATTGGGGTTAAGTGACTCACTGGTATTCTTAATCAGGCCCAGGTTGGATGAGAAAGTCTCAGGTGTCTCTTCCAACTCTGAGCATACAATGTATTTTCTAGTCATATGTTCTTCCTTATTTGTATGCATCTTCCTGTTAGATTGTAATCTTCATGGTGGTTGGAATAATGTCTTGTTCATCACAGCATCCCCTATAATTTTTCATACAGTGCCTTGCCTATACCAGGTATACAATAAGCATTTGCTGAATGAATGCAAAAAGATTCATCTGTGCTCCTATTCTTTTTTTTGAGGCAATAGAGGTTAAGTGACTTGCCCAGGGTCACATAGCTAGTAAGTATCTGAGGCCATATTTGAACTCAGGTCCTCCTGACTCCAGGGCTGGTGCTCTGTCTACTTCACCACCTCGCTGCCCTTCGCTCCTATCTTATCATCCCCTTTCGGACTGTAAGCCCTTGGAAATCAAGGACTGCGTCATATTTTTATCTTCCCCAGGCCCTAGCACAGTAACCTCCTACGGGCAGTGCACTATGCTAGGCAGTGGGGAGGTATATATTTAATAACTCCATATGGGCCAAATGGGCACACATGAAGACAGGATGCTCACCTCCAGCCCTGGATCATTAGTTCAGATGAATGGGTAATGACACTGACAAATACTCCAGGACTCCACCCACCCCAGACTCACAAATCATGGAAGCTGTGCAGGGAGGTAGCCGAAGTAAAGACGTTCAACAGTCCGATAACCTGCAGGAGGAATCAACAGATCAGAGGGGGTGCCTTTCCCTGCCTCCGCTTCCGGTCAGCAGCTGTACAGTCCAATCCAGGAGGCTACCCCAAGCAGAGCTCACCTCCAACCACCTTCCCCCTTCTTCTTCACACTGGACCTTGGGGCTAAGTCAGAGTTGTGAGGTTTTATTCCTATTGCCCCATCCTCATGGCCGGTCAGGGGCCATGCCAGGGAGAAGAAAAGAATGCTGCTGTCAGAGGCCAGTTACCTCTTTCCATTGCTACATATGGAAGGAACATGGCTCTGGGAGGCAGCAGCCTTTGGTTCTGGTTTGAGCTCTCTTGTTGACTTATTGGGGGACCGCAATGAAATCACTTCATTTCTTGGGGCTTCTGTTACCTCTTTTCTAAAATGAGGGGACTGGCTAAGCGACCCCTGGGGTCTCACACTTAGGCCCCTGTGTTATTTGTTTTAGGCACTTCGGCAGCTGCTTCTTGACCCTCTCCCTTCCAAGGCCCCTTTTGATCCTTCCTGCATACATACATTCTCATGCTGCATGTGCTTCAACAGCATCAGCTCCCGATAGGCCCTCTTGGCAAAGATCTGTGACTGGAAAGGTCGGCTAAGCTTCTTGATTGCCACCTTCTCTTCTGACTTCTTATCGATGGCTGAGCTGTAGGGACCAGAGGAGACAGGGGGCTGGTTGGAAAGTAGCAGTTCAGGTAGTGCTTGCTGTCTGCAATAGACTGTACACATTCCTCCAGTTTCTGATGACTTCTTTACACACACACACACACACACACACACACACACACACACACACACACACACCTTCAGTTTCTGATGACTCCTTCACACACACACCCACCCCTTCAGTTTCTGATGACTCCTTTACACACACACACACAAACACACACACACACACACACACACACCCTTTTAGTTTCTGATGACTTCTTTACACACACACACCCCTACACACCCCTTCAGTTTCTGATGACTCCTTTACACACACACACACACACACCCCTTTAGTTTCTGATGACTTCTTTACACACACACACACACACACACACACACACACACACACACCTTCAGTTTCTGATGACTTCTTTACATACACACACACACACACACCCCTTCAGTTTCTGATGACTTCTTTACATACACACACACACACCTTTAGTTTCTGATGACTCCTTTACACACACACACACACACCTTTAGTTTCTGATCACTCCTTTACACACACACACACACACACACACACACACTCCTTCAGTTTCTGATGACTCCATTACACACACACACACACACACACACACACCCCTTTAGTTTCTGATGACTTCTTTACACACACACAAACACACCTTTAGTTTCTGATGACTCCTTTACACACACACACACACACCCTTTCAGTTTCTGATGACTCTTTTCCAGTTTGGCTCCTCCTAATGCTGTTGGGGGGGGGAGTGGCAGAACAAATTGGGGGAACCAGCCTCCACCTGCCTGCCTGCTTGTGTTTCCCCCTTGCAAGGTAAATCTGGAAAGACCAGCATGGGAAGAGAGGATTACTACATTACAAACAGGAGCCAAGATAGGCAGGGACTAGGGGAAAAAAAAAACTCAACTACCAATGGGAGTTGGGGCCAAAGACACCTAGATGTGCTGAGGGTTAGCTTCCATCCAGACAGGCAAAGAACCACAAGGCAAGTACCTGCGCAGATGTGTCAGTGAGGTAAACCTCCATTTCTCCGTCTGTGAAATAGCTGCCCTACTGACCTCAAAGGGTTGTTGTGAGGCTCAAGTAAGATAATTGTATTGGAAAGAGCTCCGTAAGCAAAAATCAGCATAAGTAATCAGCCGCAGGACTCAGTGGGCCAACATTCTACCTGTCATCAGAAAACCTGTGTTTGATTCCCAGTTCTGCTGCGTGGGACATACAGTACTAAGAGCACTGGCTTGGAATCAGAGGATCCAGGTTCAAATCTTGCCTCTGACACATAGTATGCCTGGGACTTGGGCCAAGTAATTTAACCTTGCTGGGCCTCCGGTTTCCTTATCTAAAGATAAAGGGGTTAACCTAAAGAGGAGCCCCAGGGTCCCTTCCAGCTCTATTTCCTAGCCCTCCTACTTTGTTCCCTGTGACTTTGAGAACTGACTTCATCTTCACTTTGTAAAATGAGAAGGTTGCGCTAGGCAATTTCTAAGGATTCTTGGAGCTGAAATGTAAGTCTCTGCTCACACCGAGGCAACCAGCCCAGGCCTTCAGCACTCTCCACGCACTTGTCTGCCCCAGTTTAGCCCTCTTCTTTTCTAAGCCACTACGAACACATTCAGTATTTTCCTGGACAGACCAGTATCAAATATTTGGTCTCATTCACAGATCAGGGGGGAAAAACCTTTTGTCAGACTATACATTGTGGGCTTTGGTTTGGAAATAATTATAACCATAAATTTTCTATTCTTTCCTATTCTGCTCTTTAACCCTATTGTTCCTTTCCCACCCAACTTTCCAGATAGGGAGGCCGGGGAGCTCTGTCAGGCTTACCAGTCTGCAATGGCCCCATTGCAGACGCTAGGGTCTAGAGAAGATGGGAAAGCTTTAGGACAAGGTTAGGCAAGGGGCTCCTCTGCTTGGGGTGCCCACTGCCCGAGGGCACCCCGACAGTGGCTCTGGAGAAGTCAGAGGGAGGAAGGGGGCCTCCCTACCCTACCCTGCCCTCAAGGGGCACAGCGAGAGTGATCCCAACACCCAGCACAAAAAGTCACGTTCCAGCCCCTCTGGGGAGATCGAGGAGCACCTGACTCTGGCTGAGTCTCTACCGCCCGTCCTTGCTCACAGAAATCGGCGGAGCCCTCACTCCTCAGCCCGGGCCAACCTCTATCTAAGTCCTCGGGGATGGGCACGGGGTCTCACCACACGGCGCCGTAGGCCCCGCTGCCCACGTGGGTCAGGGTCACGTAGTTCTTGGGCAGTTCCCAGGCGGTCTTGTTCACTTCTTGCTTGTAGAAGCCCCTTTTCCGGAGGAGGCTCATCGCGGGCCCCTGGACGGCCGGGGCACCGCTGCCAGGGCGCAATGGATCGCCCCAGGCCCGAGGGGCGCGGCCCGAGCAGGGCACCTGGCTGCTCTGTTTCCCTGCCCGCCCCCGTGCTCACCGGGCCGGGCGTCAGGTTTCAAGTGCCTCCCTTCCTGGCTCGCCCAGGTGAGGAAGGTGGTGGCGGCGGCTGGGCCCCGCCCGCCCGAAGCCTGGGGCCCCGCCAGCGCCGCCTCCTCCCGGTCCTGCTCGTCTTCTCGGCTCAGCCAGCTGGGCCTGCCCCTTCCAAGCCTGGGGGCTGAGACCCCGGGCGTGGGGAGACGGTGGCAGGGTCTCCTTCTTTTCTTCTCTCTCCTTCCTTAGAGAAACCGCTCACTTTACAGACAGTGAAACTGAGGCTTAAAGAGGACGGGAACTTCCTAAGGTCGCGCAGTATCAGTTACTCTGCCCTCCCCTAGTGCGATCTCTTCCCAGGGCCCATCTCAAACATCAGCTATTACTTTGGAAGACATAGAGACCTTGTGTGGTTGGTGGCACAGGGAAGGGAAGCAACAAAAACCTTTCGATAATAGAGACAGAGTCCTGGGACCCCGGGGAGGACAGGCTCCAAAGGAAGCAAGCAGGAGGAAAAGGTGGAAGCGGATTGAGAGTCAGGAAACCGTGTCATAAGGGGATGACAGATGAAGAAAATGGAGCTTAGTCTGAAAAAAAAAAAAGACAGCGTCGGGGTGGGGGCTGAGGAAGACGAGAGGAGGGACACGGGCCCTGCTTTCCAATATTTCAAAAGATTGTCCTTGGGGAGAGGGAGCAGCGTCGCTCTGTGTGGTTCAGAGGGCAGAACCCTAAGCCATGAGTAGAAGTTACAGAGAAGGAGATGATTCAGTGGAAGGAAAAACTTCCTGACCATGAAAGCTGCCCAGCGCAGTGGGGTGGGATGCCTGAAATCCAACCAAGGCTGAATGGCCTGCTCTCTAGGGATGTTCTCCAGAGTTGGGGGTAGGGTGGGGGGAGGTTGGGGTAGATTGCGAGTGATTGGATCATAGATTTAGAGCTGGAAGGGACCTTACAAGCCATGGAGTCCAAATGGCTCCCATTCTGCAGATGAGAAAACTGAGTTCCAGAGAAGTTATGACTTTCTGGAGTCCTATACCAAGGAAGCACCTAAGTCAGGATTAAACCCGGGTCTTTCTGACCCTAAGTCCACTGTCCACTGAGGACTGTTATTCCATGTTGTTTCTTCTGTGATTGATATCTAAGGTTCCCTCCAACTCTCAGATTCTGGGAGTCTCTGATCGAGTCTCCCAGGGCTACCTTTTCATGTTCCCTGGAGGACAGAGACAGCCTAGGCCTTAGGATCCTTTAGCATCCAGAGACATGGGGTGGGGCGTGGGGGGCGAGGAAGGGAGGAAGAGCTCCTTTAAAAAAATAAAGAATAATTACATTCCTACTTTACACATAGCAGTCTAACAGTTGCAAAGGCTTTCATGTCTTTTGTATCATTTAATCCTCATAATGTCACTGTCAGATAGTAAATATAAATATTTTTATATCCATTTTATTTTACAGATAAAGGAAACTGAGGCTCAGAGATTTGTCCAGGGTGGCTAGGTGATCTGTGATCTGGTGATTCAGGAACGCACAACTTGGGGCTCCAAACCCCTCTATACCACATTGCCTGAACTTCTGAGACAGCCTTATATGGTTTCAAAGGCCTTGGGTGAATCTGATGAATTGTAGTGAACAATCTCAGTCCCAGAGGCACGTGCTGGTGGTGTGACCCTAGTGAAGTCATTTAATTTCTCAATGCCCCAGATAACTCGCTAAGATTTTAAGTGACTGAATAGTTGGAAATCTGCATTGAAGACAGAGTTTACTCACTGAGAGCTGCCTTCCCTGGTGAAATCACAGGTCTGGCTGGCCCAAAGGGATTTCATAGCTCTGGAGTGTGGTTCCTGCTCTTCCATGGTGAACAAGTTATTTTTAGGCTGTATAACAATGGAGTTCAACCAGAGGTTCTTTCTTTTTTGGAAGGGGGGATGGCAAGGCAATTGGGGTTAAGTAACTTGCCCAAGGTCACACAGCTAGGCAGTGTGTCAAGTGTCTGAGGCTGCATTTGAACTCAGGTCCTCCTGACTCCAGGGCTGGTGCTCTACTCACTGCACCACCTAGCTGCCCCAAGATCAGGGGTTCTTAAACTTGGGTTCCATGGACAGATTTCAGAACTTGGATGGGGAAAAATTTCATATTTATTTCAACATCATTTCCTTCATAATCCTATGTCATTTTATTTTATGCGTTTAAAAACATTATTCTGAGAAGGGGTCCATAGGCATTACTAGAGTGCCAAAGGGGTCTGCGACATTAAAAAGAACTTTTAAGAACTCCTGGTCTAGGGGCAGCTAAATGGTGCAGTAGATAGAGCACCAGCCCAGGAGTCAGGAGGATCTGAGTTCAAATATGACCTCAGATAATTACTAGGTGTGTGACCATGGGCAATCCACTTAACACTGATTGACTCCAAAAACATCAGCAACAACAACAAAAATAAACCTGGGGGGGGGAGGGGAACGGAGGGAGGAAAAAAAAAACCAAAGTGAAAGTACACAGCAGAGAACAAAAGAAAACCTGGAAGGAAGCAGGGGAAAGCTGGGTAGTTTTGAAAACAACGTGTAGTATTTATTACATAGGTTTTCTTGAAATGGAGATCTGTTGTTCTATATTGAAGCCTCTCTTACATTCTGCTGTGTACATAGAAATGATTCATTTTCTTTTCTCATTTTGAGAGGAATATGTTTGATTATTCTAGAGGAAAACAGAACCAGAGAAGAAAATGGACTTGATCCTTCTAGATAGCAATTTATTGCCTGTTCAACTGGGAAAACCTTTTCTGAGACTTAGTTTTATCCTTGGCAACATGAGGCATTGGCATTTGCCCAGACGCCTACCACTGTGCTCTGCACATAGTAGGTGTTCCCCTGATACTTGTTGCTTCTTGTTGGTCAGGGCACCCAGGAAATTAGGGCAGAACTGGGACCAGATGTCAGGAATCTTGATCCCCAGCCTGTTTTAGTCTGGGTGGCAGAGCTAAAACAGGTACCTTCTTAAGCAACACTGTCAGGAAATGACTAAGGGTCTCTAGCTCTCTTGGGATACTGTCCTGAGCGAAACCTGCAGTTCCAAAACATCTCAGTCTTTTACAACGAACCTGACCCACACTGTCTTTTTCCTTTGGGTCCTAAGGGATACAGTCTAGGGAGAAGAGTGAAAATTTGCCCGTTATAATCTTTTGCCTCTGGTCTAGAAGTCATAGTAGATGTCTTTTTCGTTTATGTGTCAATGTGGATTTTATTTAGGGTTTATTCTCTCCATCAGCAGGTAGCCTTCCTAGGAGTATGTATGTAGGAGACTCATAGAGAGTAAAAACCATACATGGGGGTCAGAGGAGCTGGCTTTGAGTCTTGGCTCTGCTACTCCCTGCGTGACCTTGGGTAGAGAAATCATTTGCCATCTCTGGGACTCAGGAGGAAATCATGAAATTGTAATGATTGGGTCACTATAAATGTAAACTGTCTAGTCTCAACTGACAGGGAGTATGGCACAGAGGATTAAGAGCCAGCCTCAAAAAGATCTGGGTTCAAATATGGCACCTGGCTTGTAATGACTGTGTGACCCTGGTCAAGGTCACAACTTTCTGAGACCTTGTCAAGTTTCTCTCTCTTTTTTTTCCTATTATGAACAGCTGGCTTTTCATGAAATTATTTTTTATTCTGAATTTAACAAAGCTCATATAAAATGGGAATTTCAGTATTTAAAAAAAAGAGGATCCTACATGAAATTGAAGACCTCTATTATCTGTTGCTTGTTTTTGTTTGAATGTTGAAGTTCCACTTGTAGCTTTCAAAGGCGTCCTGCTTGTCTGTGCTTCTTTCTGGCCTTCCTTTTGTTCTCTTCTCTGCATTGTTTTTCAAGATGCCTCAGAATGAGCCTCTTTGGTTTCTTTCCTTTTCTTATTCAGCCAGTTCCCAAAGATTGTAGGTAGGAAAACAGGTTCAGATCTGCATTGGAAGAGGGAATTTCTTACACTGATCTGGACAGCAACCACAAACCCAATTCTTGCTACATGGCCTAAATATGAGACAATATAGTATGATGGGAAAAGTAGTGAATTTGAAATTAGAGAACTTGGGTTCAAATCATCTCTGACATGACAAGCTGAGTGACCTGAGGTCTCATGTAATTCACTTAAGGGACTCATTCCCTGGACAAGTGACGACCTCCTCTGTAAAATGAAGTGATTGTATTGTCGCTGCTCAGTAATGTCCAACTCTTCAGTACCCCATTTGGAGTTTACCATTTCCTTCTCCAGCTCATTTGACAGATAAGGAAACTGAGGCAAACAAAATTAAGTGACTTGCCCAGGGTCACACAGCTATTAAGTGTCTGGGGCCAGATTTGAATTCAGGAAAGTGAGTCTTCCTGACTCTATGCTGGGCACTCTACTATACCACCTAGTTGGCCTCTGAGGTTCCTTCCAGTTCTCTAAAGCCTATGATCTTCCTGGCAGTTCTAGGACCCCTTCCCATTGTAGCCTCTCACTCTCTACCTCATCCTATAGATAGCCAGAGCTGGAGAGTAATGGTGCCAGAGCCAGACACCAATATATGTAGAAACTGACTGACTATGCATGGGTCTAGAGAGCAGTAAGGATCAATCCATAGTAATAGTGGGGCCTGATTGATTCTGACTGAACCTCTGAATGCCACTCCTTCTTCACTGATGCAGCCTTCTTTCCTGATGCACCCTGGTGTGACCAGAATGGCCTTTGTTTTCTTTGGGTGGCTCAGTTTATCTCATTGGGTGCTGGGCCTGGTGCTCCTCTTCCGGGGCAGGAAGCCCAAAGACCATGCCTGGGAATAGAGAACTTCCTGTGTGATGAGTCATGGGGCTGGCTGAGGGGAGGTGTTGACTCCAGAGCCACATCCTATTGGGTGTTAACCTAGTCTATGCTAGGGGGAGGGGCCAACTCAAGAACCAATCGGCCCTGGTCATTTAGGCGGCGCTTGATGATGTCAAAAACTCTATAAGAGGGGAGAGGACAGCTTGAAGATCCCTTTTCCTTTTCCAGTTGGAGCCAGAGACGCCTACAGCCGAAGCTGACACAGGAGCTGCCAGTAGCAGAGCTGACCCCCGTGTGGAGCGAGGAGTGCTGAGCAAGGACTTGAGGCCAGTGGGTAATCTTCTTACCGTAGAAGGGAAGCATGTACACGATTTTGCCTTATACCATCACGCTTCTCTGTGGCCTCCTGGTTACTCTTGTGAGGCGGACTTATTGGGCCTGGAAGATTTTGATCAAAATATCAAAATGGGGACGCTGGTTTGTGGGTCTGTTACTGTGGAGTTTAAATACATGCTTTAGTTCTTCTGCCTTCTACCTAGAGAATTCCTTATATCCTGTGGATCCGAACCTTTCAGAGATATATGAGATTCTCTTTGAAATCATAAATTCCGCCAATACATTTGGCGATGAGGATGGGATTGCTAGGTATAAGATCTCTATTTAGAAGCAGAAGAACTTCAGAGGAAGAGATGAATATCCCAGGGTGGGAGGATCCATTTTATTCCTCCCTAGCAAAGGAATTGGCAAAAAAAGCCGGACCCTGTGAAAACTGGGAACCAAGGCTATGGAGAGGAGATCCTAAGGATTTGGAAAGGTGTTGACAAGAGGTTGGGATTCAGTCAGGGGCATCACTATCTAGGCAAAGCAGGATAGTGTTATCAGCCTACTGGCTAGTATATGAAAGATTGAGATTAAGTGAAAGAGATGGGGGCACTCCTACCCCACGGCAAGAAGGGGAATCTCAGATAGCAGGAGAACAAACTGCTGCTCAAGAACCTACTGACTCAGATGAGAACTTTTCTATTAATGTGGCTAGGAGCAACAGGAGGCCAAATAAGCCAAGAGTGCATCCCAACTCAGCCCGGACCAAGCCTGACTGCCCGCTTTGTCCTTGCCATGGTGGCAGGGGAAGCGAGTGGGGGGGAAAATGAGACACTGTTAGGGGCTGAGACAGAAAACACTACTAGGGTTCAGGACGTCCATCGCACAGAGAATGGGAGATGGTTAAATACTCAGACAAGCGTTCGTCCCATAGAAAGGAGGAGGACAGAAACCCGAAGTATCAATTTAGTTACGAGGGAAATTCAGGAAGATTTCTCACAGCAAGAGGTCACAGATATTTTGAGTAGATTCAGCCAAAGAGTAGGAGAACCATTAATACCTTGGATGGTAAGACTCAGTGATCAAGGGGCCAGTGGAATATTATTAGATAAGACGGATTGTATGAGATTCATAGGTATCAGCCATGATCCTCTAGTTCAGCAAGCTTTTAGGGAACATCATCAGCGAGGAGATGATGCTAGCAGGACTACTCTGTTGGCGTTAGCTGCTGCAGGATGCAATAAGAGATATACTACTGATTCTATGTGGCCCACTGAGCATAGACCCTGGTATTCGCTTAAAGATTGTATCATGATAGGAACTGCAGACAAATATTACAAAGATCCCATGGGAATCCCTCATAGGAATTTAATAATTAGGACAGCTCCCCCTGCTTATAAACAACTAATTTTGAATCTGTTACTTGGGGAAGTAGGGAGCCATCTTACAGAGGTGATAAATAAGATTTTACAGTTACATGACTTAGGAGACTGGGGAAGGGATAGATCTCCTCGAGAGAGAAGGGTGAATAGCCAGAAAACTTGGTGCCAAAATGGAGTGACAAGAAATGTTCACTGCTCTATTGAGAGCAGGGGTAGGTTTTGAAATGATAGATGGCATTCCAACCAATGAATTGTACAGAATGTACCGAGATAAAGGACTCGATAACAGGAGAGATAGGGAAGTAAGAACTGCTCCTGCAAATGCTACAGATGTTGAACCTTCATACCCAAGTGAATCACATGTTAGGGAATACTAGGAAACAGGCCGAGCCCCAGCCCAAATTAAGGAAATACACAGGCTGGATTGCAGACCTCACATTAACTTGACCATATATTGGAAAAATGGGTCAAGTACAGTAACTGAGGTATTAATAGATACTGAGGCTGAGGCCACCCTTATTTATGGAAATCCAGACAAGTTTAGCCATGGAACTCCTATTACCATCACATGACTCTTCCTCCCCCAAAGTCATTCCATCATTTCTATTGATGTTTACTGTCATGACCAAGTCACAGAACAAACTTTTACAGCTCCTTGTTCTCATCACTGAGCCAAAGTCAGCTCCACACAGCTGGGGTCCATGCTAGGGCTTTCATCCAGGTCTTGCTGACCTTTATCTCTCAGCAAGGGCTATTATTCTTCATTACCATCATCTCCCTCTTCCCTTCTCCAGCCCATTATAGCTCCCAAGTCATCAATCTTTAGAAAGTAATCGCATTTCCCAAGCAAGGGTTGGGAAGCAATAAGAAAGAGCAGCCCTCCCAGCCTCCTTTAAACCACCTGGTGACTTTCTTAAATACTGTGTGACTTTGGACCAATCACTTAACCTCTCTAGGTTCTTCAGCTGTAAAATGATGGCTTAGACTTGAGTTCTAAGGTTTCTTCCAGTTCGGAATCTACAATCCCTTGATCCTAATTAATTTCAACACATAAGCATCATAACAGGTTTTTTTAAATCCCCATCAGAATTCTTTATCTATTGCTTCTCACTCATTTTTGCTTTTGTATGATGTTAATGTATACTCCTTTTTTTCTTTTCTTTGCATTATTTCAAAAAGGTTTTTCCAGATTGCTTTGTATTCCTCCTACTTGTGGTCTTCATATACATTATAATATTAATTACATTGATGTAGTAATGTATTCACCATTCTCTTATTAGTAGACATGTAGATTTCTTTCAGTTTGGGGTTTTCTGGAGTTACAGGGAAAAGTTTAAAATAGATAGTTCTGTTCATTTTTTTTCCAAAAAGCTGTTTTTATTTAAAAAATTTTAGTTACATTTTTTCAACTAGCAAAAATCTTTTCTTTCCCACTCACTCCTCCTCCATTGATACAAAAAAAGGGGGGGGGAGGGAAGAAAACACTGTTTAAAACAAACAAATCCCCACATTGGCCATGTCCAAAAATTTTATGTTTCATTCAGTACCTGGAATCTGTCACCTTTCTGTCAGGAGGTGAGTAGCATGCTTTATCATCAGTCCCCTGGAAACATGGTTTGTCACTGTGTTGATCAGAAATCTTAAGTCTTTTAAAGTTGTTTGTTTTTACAGCAGTTACTGTTTTTCATAATACTTTGAGTATATTCCCAGGAATCCCCATCATTTCTTTATGTCTATTAATGGGCATCCCCTAGCTCCACAGACTTTTAAATGTGATGTAATCTTTGTCTCTTTCTTGTCCTTTACCCCATACATCCAACTGGTTTCTGAGTTCTATAGATCTGCGTTCGTAGTATTTATTGCTTCAAGTTCCTCCTCTTGTCTGCAATAGCTTTATTTCAGGCCATCATAAAATAATCTTTTTTGCTTAGACTGCAATAAAAAGGCTTTTAATGAGCATCCCTTCCACTAGTATATTCTTCTTGCAAAGCATTCTTCATGCTACTATCTGAGTCATCATCCTATTCCAACCCTCTGATCACTCAAAAACTTTTATTGGCCTGTCACTGCCCACCAATAAAGGGTAAAATCTTGGTCCTGGCATTCAAAGTCTGCTACCAACCTCTCTTTCTAGCTCCCTGTCATACTAATCTTCTTTATGTGGAAGTCTGCATTCCCACCAAACTGGACTACTCTACATCCTCATTCAGGTTAAGTTAATTCAATAGAACAAACATTTATTAAGTGCTTTCTGTTTGTGATAGAATACTACTGTGTTGTAAGAAATGATGAGCTGGTTCATTTTAGAAAAACATGGAGAGAAAGTTCCTGCTTTAGACTATGTGACGACCATTGGAAAATGTGCCACATAAGTGACCTTCCTCAGAAATAAAATGATTTCACCCTTTGAGGGAAAAGAGAGAGAGAAAAAAAGAAAAACATGGAAAGACTTGTATGAAATGATGAAGAGTAAAACGAGCAGAATCAAGAGAATGTTGTATATGGTAACGAACAATATTGTGTGAAGGACATCTGTGAACAACTAAGTCATCCTGAGTACAGTTATCCTTTCCACATTGGAACTTTCCCCATCTTGGTTTCAACATATCGAGGACCAACATAAGAAATTAAATGGGAATTTGGGGGGAGTTAATGGAAGCTGCAGACGACACATGAAGGCCACAGATGACGTAGAACCTATGATCAAACACTTAACCCAAATTTTGCAATAAGCTACTGTAAACACCCCATAAAAGAAAAAGAAAAACAATTCAGACTTCTCTAGTATGAAGGGAATGCCAAAAATTTTACATGGATTTTCCAGATTGCAAGGGCACCTCACCCCTAACCCTTGTGATGTGGAAGGGATAACTGTATTATGAATATTCAAGTCAATTACAAAGGACTTATGGAGGAAGATGCTATCCATCTCCAGAGAAGGAACTAATAAATAGAAGTATGCATAGTATGGTTTTACATATATATATATATGTATAGAAATATATGTATATATACACACATCTATATACATGTGTATATGTATTTGTGTGTGTGTGAAATGGTGGCCTTCTCTAGCGTGGGGTGGGGAGGGAGGGAAGGACGAAGACACATCAGACTTAAAATGTAACAAAAAATAAATTCAATAAAAAATGTTTTAAGTGCCTACTATATGTGTGCTGCTGCACTAGGTACTAGGGACGTAAGGACATAAGGACTCTGCCCTCAAGCAGCTTGCATTCTACTGGGGGATATAATATGTACAGATGAGTAAGTTCTGTAGAATGAAGGGAGAGATGAATTTTGAGGAGGAAGGTAACTCAAATAACTGAGGAAATCAGGGAAGGCTTCATTCAGGTAATACCTGAACTAAGTCTTAAAGAAAAAAATGCTTATAGGCAATAAAGAGTGAATTCTAGGCATAGGGTATGAGCCAAGAGGTAGAAGACTGATTTTAGGGAACAGCTGTAACTTGCTTTCATCAAAACATACTTTGCATGAAGGGGAGAGGACCATGACACAGTCAGAAACCCGAGAATGTAGCTGAAGAGAGAGACTAAGACTAGCTATGCAGGTATAGGGATCATCGCCATAGAGATGATCACTGAACTCGTGGAACCTGGTGAGATCACCGAGAGAGAGAATAGGGCCCCAGTCAGAGATGTGGGGAACACAAACACTTAGGTCCTGGGAGATGAGAGATGGCCCTGCAAAAGTGCGGTCAGAGTGGTAGGAGGACACCCGAGACAGATCAGTGACATACAGGTTGTCACCTTCTCTGATGCTTTTAGTCTTATTTTTTTCCCAATGAGAAATTTTTTATTTTTAAACAGTTTTTTATTTTTTCCAATTACGTGTAAAGACAATTTTTAACATTCATTTAAAAAAATTCTTTTGAGTTCAAAATTTTTCTCTTTCCCTCTCCTTTCCCTTCTCCCCTCCCTAAAAATGGTAAGTAATTTGATTTAGGCTATAAATGTGTAAACATGTAAAACACATTATTTCATATTATAAGCATTTTTACATTAGTCATGTTGTGACACTTTTAGTCTTAAAGAGTTGTCTGGAACCCTAAGAGCTGCAGTGATTTTCCCAAAGTTACCCAGAAAATGTCAGAATCTGAACTCAGGTCTTCTTAGCTTTGATGTTAGCTCTCTATCCGTTATACTACCCTACCTCTCCGGGTCTACATTTAGGATAAAATGCAAACTCCTTGGTTTGGCACTCAGAGCCCTTCACAAGCGACCTTTCCAGCCTTATTTTACATCACTCCTCCATTAACACACACTATAGTCCAGACAGCTGCCTTTCTTACTGTTTTTCGTGGAGGCCGCTCTATCCCTCAGCTCCTTTGCCACTGCATGGGCATTCCCTGCTCACCTCCACTTCTCAGAATCCCTAGTTTCTTCCAAAGTTCAGCTCACATTAAAACTATTCCTGATCCCCACCCCCCAGCTCCTAGCATCTTCCCTTCAAGATAACCTGGTATTTATTTTGTGTGTGCTTACATATATGCACATGTATACATATAATTTATATAAATACATACATGTGTAAATATATGTGTTTATACATACACACATATATGTATATATTTGTCTCTTCTGGATAGAAGGTATGCTCTTTGAGGGTAAGTTATCATCAGCACCTTATGCAATGTTGCACCAGCCACTTAATGCATTATCATAGTACTTGCTTGATAAATGCTTATAGGTGGATTCAAATCAGTCCCTTCCTTCAAGGTCTGTCTTATGCAGTTGTTCTTCAATAGTTTTTTTTTCAGTCATGTTAGACTCTTCTTTACCCCATTTGAGGTTTTCTTGGCAAAGATACTGGAGTGGTTTGCCATTTCTTTCTCCAGCTCATTTTACAAACGAGGAAACTGAGGCAAACACGGTCAGGTGACTTGCACAGGGTCACACAGCTAGTAAGTGTCTGAGGCCAGACTGGAACTCAGGAAGATGAGTCTTCCTCACTGACACTACCTCTTCCATATGAAGCCTTTTAGGACACGTACGTGTGGTTTTCTTTTCTCCCAACAGTTTCTAAGAATACGTTGTCCGGACTTCTTTGCATTGATCTTATTCTCTCTTGTTATCATAGTTATCTTTGCATTTTCTCACCTATATTAGACTGGAAACTCCTTGAGGGCAGGGTCTGTGTTGTATCTATCTGATGTATCCTGGCATCTAGTGCAGAGCACCAGGGTTCAAATTCTAGATATCTCTTGCTACCTGTGTGAAGTTGGGAAAGCATATACAAGTAGGGCAAGGAGTCGTGTGGACTCCTGAAAAGGAACATGGAATTTGGAATCAGAGGACATCAATTCATATTCTATCTTTGCTGAATTAAGCTTAAATTTCTACTTTAAGACTTTGGGCAAGTCAGCTAACACATTTGGGCCTCAGTTTCCTTCTTTGTAAAATGAAAGGGTCATACTAGATGGTCTCTAAGGTTTATTTCAGCTCTAGATCCATGACCCTACATACTAGATAGGCACTTAATAGTTATTGGATTAAATAATCATTAAACTAGCAAACATGTTTCCAAGATCAGAAGAACAAACGAAATGAGAAAATTGATCTGAGGCCCCTTTCAGCTTTAAAATTCTACGGTTTCTATAATACCTCTCCATAAATAGCAGCTGTCAGTCAGTCAACAAACATTTATTAAGTGCCTACTATGTGTCAGGCACTGAGCTAAGTACTGGGGTTACCCAAAAACACAAAATACGGTCCCTGCCCTCAAAGAGCTTCCAATCAAACGGGGGAGACAACAAGCAAATAAACATGTACAAACAAGCTATATACAGGTTAAATAGGAAATGCAAACAGAGGGAAGACACTTGAATTAAGAGGGCTTCTTGTAAGAGGTGGGATTTTAGTTAAGGAAGC
The DNA here is from genome assembly GCF_011100635.1 of Trichosurus vulpecula. Taxonomy (NCBI): domain Eukaryota; kingdom Metazoa; phylum Chordata; class Mammalia; order Diprotodontia; family Phalangeridae; genus Trichosurus; species Trichosurus vulpecula. Next base: position 274,271,122 of record NC_050579.1, on the reverse strand, counting down.
TAGGGAAGCCAGTAAGCATAGATGAGGAGGGAGAGTATTCCAGGCATGGGCAACAGCCAAAGAAGATGCCGTGAGTTGAGAGATATTTGTGTTACTGGATCACAGAGCACATGTTGGAGAGAAAGGTGTAAGAAGACTGGGATGGTAGGAGGGCAGTAGGTTATAAAGGGCTTTGAATGCCAAGCGATGATTTTATAATTGATCCTAGAAATGACTGGGGCCTTTGGAGTTTATTGAGTAAGAATTGGATATGGACAGAGTTTCACTTTAGGAAATTCACTTTAGTGGCTGAAAGGAGAATGGATTAGAGTGGGGAGAGACTTGAGGCAGGCAGACCCAGCAGCAGGTCATTGCGATAATCCAAGAGGACCTGCATCAGAGTGACAGCATTGTCAGAGGAGATATAGAGATATTCAAGAGATGTTGCAAAGATATTGAAATAGAAAAGCATTGGCAACAGATTGGATATGGAGGGCAAGAGAGAAGAATGCCACCCAGATTGTGAGCTTGGGGTACTAGGAGGATGATATGCTGTTGGTAGTGATAGGGAAATTTGGAGAAGGGAGGATTTATGGGGAAAGACAATGGGTTTAGTTTTGGACATGTTGAGTTTAAGATACCTACTCGACGTCCAGTTTGAGATATCTGAAAGACAATTGGATATGTAAGACTAGAGGTCACCAGGGAAGTTAGGGTGGGAAAGATAGATTTGAGAATCATAATCATAGAGATAATAATTAAATCCATGGGAGCTGATGAGATCCCCAAGTGAAGTAGTAGCAAGGGAGAAGAGAAAAGAACCCAGGACAGAGCTCTTTGGGACATGACTTGGATGAAGATCCAGCAGAGGAGACCAAGAAGGAGCAGTCTGATAGGTAGGAGGAGAACCAGAGAATAGTATCCCAAAAACCTAGAAAGAAGAGAGTATCAGAGAGAAGAGGGTGGTCAACAGAGTCAAAGACTTCAAGAGAGGTCAACAAGAATGAGAATTAAGGAAAGGTCATTTGGATTTGGTTACTAAGAAGTCATTAATAACTTTGGAGAGAACAGTTTCAGTGGAATGAGGAGGTTGGATTCTGGACAGAAGGAGGTTAAGAAGAGAGTGAGAGGAGAAAAATTAGAAATACTTATTGTAGACAGCCTTTTCAAGGAGTTTGGCCACAAAGGGCAGAAGAGATATAGGACAATAGTTAGCAGGGATGGAAGGATCAAGTTGAAGGTTTTTTGAGGATGGGGTCTATTTGTAGGCAGTAGGGAAGGAGACAGCAAACAGAGAGAAACTGAAGATAAGTGAGAGAGTATGGATGACAGAGGAGGCAATCTGTTAGAAGAGATGAGATGGAAGGGTGTCACTTGTGCAGGTAGAGGGGTTTTCCTTGGTCAGGAGTAAGGTCACCTCTTCATGTGAGACTGAAGTGAAGGAATAGATGGTGGCAGAAAGTATGAGATGAGGAAGAGGGAAAAGAGGGAGCTCATATGGAGAGGAGGGAAGCGGGTGGCCTCAGGTTCTCAACTGAGAGGGTGGGAGGAGCGGGAGCCATAGGAGAAGTGAGAAGGGATGCAAATGTTTGTAAGAGCTGCTATGGAGAGCAGGATAGTGAGCTGACACAGGAGATAAAGTGGGATTGCCTAGCAGCAGTGAGAACCCTGTTGAGGTTTTATAGCACAAATTTGTAGCAGACATAAAACAGTTGTATGATTTTCTCTACCTTCTTTCAGCAGCACATATGTTAGAGTGAAGGTGGTGGATGGCTGATGCTTAGCAGCATAATCAGCAACCTAATAAAGGGGCCAAGGAGGACTCAAGTGTAGAGTTGAAGGGATTCACCAAAGGGTCAAGATGGTGAAAAGAGGAGGTAGTGTTTAGTGCAGGGGTGATGGCCTGGGAGAGAATGTAGAGGTCAATGCACTGGAGGTCACACTGTGAATGAAGAATATGGTTTGGTAAAGGAAGGCAGAAGGAGAAGTGGAAAGCCAAGAGATTATGGTCAGATAAAGGAGTTTCTGAGTCTTTCGGCATGGAGGTGGTGCATTTGTGCACTTAGAGCAAGAACAAGGGAATGATCTTTGCATGTGGCTGAGGTGGAGTGGAAGAGTAGGTCATGGGGAACTAGTAGGTTGAGGAACTGAACGATTAGGGTGTTTGAGGGAGAGTCAATATGTACATTGAGGTCTCCTAGTATAAGGGCAGGAGTTGAGGTGGAGGGAAAAATTGTAACCTACTACTCTCCAACATTACATTCTATTTCAGCCTATCTCTTCACTGGTCCTCACACCAAGGTTTATTCCTACATCCCAAACTTTCCCTTTTTACATCTCAGTTTTGGAATTTCCTCCCCAGGCTTATTCAAATCTGATGCATCCTTCGAGGGCCATCACCTCCATAAAACCTTTCCGAAATACTCTGCCCACATGATCTCTCCCTCAGAAATACACAGAATTGCAGGGTCGAAGGGGACCTTAAAATGACCTAGTCCAACTCCCTCATCTGATTTTTATTTTAAAAATCTGTACTGATTGTTTTTATACTACAACTATATTTCAATATATCCCTCCCTCACTGAATCCTTCCTTTGTAATGAAAAAAAATTAAGCAAAACTCAACCGATAGAAACCTCATCTGAGAGCTTATGCTTGGGGCAGTAGAAAGAGCACCAGGACTGAAGTCAGGAAGACCTGAATTCAAATCCATCCTCGGACATTTACTAGCTGTGTGAACCTGGGCAAGTCTCTTAACCTCTGTTTGCCTCAGTTTTCTCATCTGTAAAGTAGGGATAATACTAGCACCTACTTCACAGAATTGTGAGGATCAAATGAGATAATATTTGTAAAGCACTCTGCAGGCGTTATTAGTATATACCATTCTGTACCTGTAGTCCCCCTATCTTTCAAGGTAAGGGAAGTAGTCTTCATCCTTGGTTCTCCAGGATCAAGATGAGTCAGTGAATTTAATCAGTTTGGCTGTCTTTTAGTGTTGCTTTTGTTTCTATCAGTGTAGTGCCTGTGTATGTTGTTTTTTCTTGGTTCTATTCTTTACCCTCTGCGTTAGTTTATACGAATCTTCCCAGGTTTTTCTGAATTCTCTGTATTAGTCATTTCATACGGTGCATAATATTCTATCATTTTTTCAGCCATTCCCTAAGTGATAGGCACCAGTTCCTTGCTACTATGCTATTATGCTAATATGAATGTTGTGTTATATATATATGTATGTATATATTTAAGCTACTAAAACTTAAAACTGCACTGAGTTTGGAGACACCCTGTACAGACAGTTCTTGCTTTATGTAACCAGACCATTCCACAGACCTCTTTGTAAAGCAATTTTTACATAATGTGAATTTATCCACAGACGTGGGGGAGGGAGCAAAGGAGGGAGGCAGGAAGGGGTCACCACGCCTTGGAGGGAGGGGGCCAGCACACAGTTCATGGACCCATGAGGGCCGGGGATAGAGAAGTGAGAACAGGAGGAGGAACACATGGGCTGGGGCTGGGGCACAGGGCTAGAGCCAGCCAAGTGGGGCTTGAACTGAGAGGAAGAACAAAGGGGGAGGCTGGACATGGACACAGGCAGGGGAAGACATCTGGGGACAGACGGAAGCAGGATATGCAGTGCTGTAGGGCAAAAGTCTCCTTTCTCAGAGCCAAAGGTCTCAAGCCAAGCCCCCGTCTGGGCCTCTGTTCTTCTGCTTTCACTTAGAGGATTGGTTTTTTGGGTTTGTTTGTTTTTTGGTGGAGGGTAGGAGGAGCAAGGAGCCAAGGAACAAGGGCAGACAGAAAGAGCATAGGACTACATGCTAGAGTTAACATAAGTGTTTTTGGAATGTGGATTTCTTTCAGAATTCTTTATGTAAAGTTGAATTTATATAATGCAAATTTACAAAAGTGAAGATTGTCTTTATATGGAATTTTTCTGTTACTGACCCCCCAAGCCCAGTACTGGTATCACTGGATTAAAGGTCAGGAAGAGTTTAGTGATTTTTCTCCTATCGTTTCAGATTATTTTTCAGGATCAACTCCATTTCACAGATGAGAAAACTGAGGTCCAGAGAACCTGAACAAGGTGACATGATTTGCCCAAGGTCATACATAGCATGACATATTAGTGGTGACGTAGTTATAACTAACACCTAGGGATGTCTCCTGATTCCCTCTTATGTGCTGTCTTCTCTAGCCTACATCTATGATCTTAAGAGCACATTCAGAACTTACCATTTCTAATAATCTAATTAAGGCTCGTGCAAGCTCATTTTTCATTCGAGTATTATATCTTCCGTCTCGGTCTTCCTGCCTTAAGTCTTTACCCACTCCAATCCATCATTAATACAGCTGCCAAGGTCATTTTCCTTAAGAGCAGATCTGGCTGTGTTATTAACCCTTAATCTCTAGTAGCTATAGAAACCTTTTTTGCTTCTAGTAAAAAAAAAACCCCAAAACATTTATGTAACCAGGCCCTGGTTTTCTGCCTTCCTAGAGACTTCAGGGAATTTCTCCTTGGGTGGGAGATAAGGGCTCTCTCCTCTCCCCTCTTTCCCTTTGTGTATTGCCTGGTATATTCTAATTTGTATAACCTTTCTGATTTCTCTTTGTTGTCTGCTGTCTCTTTTCATCATGTGATGGTCATTTGTATAACTAACATTTGGTGGGAATGTAGTCAAGCCTTCTGATGTGACCTTGAGGGCATTCATTCCTCTTCAAGGGACAGTGACCAGGAAAGTAGCTTGAATCTGTTTGTGGAGAATGAAACAATTTCCTTTGGACTAGCAACATTTAGGAAGCCAAACAGATCCACTTCTAGCCCAGTACCTTCGCTCCTAAGAGAACAGGACAACCAGCTTTGTGGCCTCGGTCTACTTCTCCCTTCCAGGCAGGAATAATCAGTGTCTCTTGGAGAGAGGTGGAGGAGTTTCCAGAGGTATTTATCCATGCCTCTCTGTGAGCTGCATTTAAACCATCACTTCTTAAGCTTTTTGGTTTCAGGACCCCTTTACACTCCTAAAAATTACTAAGGATCCCAAAGTGCTTTTGTTTCTGTGGGTGACATCTGCTGATATTCGGCATGTTCTAAATTAAGATTGATAAATTTTTAAAATGTCATTAATTCATTGAAAAACAATAAGTCATGTTAATGTAAATAACGTATTTCGTGAAAATAACTATATTTCCAAACGAAGAGATAGAATGAGAAGAGTGGTATTGTTTTCCATACTTTTGCAAGTCTCTTTAATGTCTGGCCAAATAGAAGACAGCTGGATTCTCATATCTGCTTCTGCATTCAATCTGTTGTGATATGTTGTTTTAGTTGAAGTATATGAAAAAAATCAGGCCTCATACAAATTTGTAGTTGGAAAAGGGAGTAGTATTTTAATAGACAAGTAACATCTTCGTATTGTTATGAAAATAGGTTTGATCTTCAGGAGGCCCTTAAAGGGTCCCCATGGGTTTAAGGACCATACTTTGAGAACTGCTGATTTGGACAAACCCATGTGGACATACACATAATCTACATGGGCAACACACACATACACACACAAAAACACACACACCTTATACATAAACTCTTTTTCTTGTTGTTGCTTTAAAGTTCTCCAAAATTTGGCCTATACTTACCTTTCTCTACCCTTTATATATTTCTCTCCTTCTGGTATCCTATCATCTATCCAAATTGGTCCTCTTATTACACATTACACATGGAACTTCATCTCCCGTCTTTGTACTGGCCATCCTTCATACCTGGAATGTACTCCCTTATCACCACCACTATGTAGAATCCCTCACTTCCTTCAAGATATCTCAAGCTGTCTACACAAAGCCTTTCCTGATGCGTCCATTTGTTAACACCTCCCTTCTCTATACTACCTTGCATTTATTCTGTACAGAAATACATGTAGTGGGGCAGTCTGACCTGTGGGGTTGATGGGGCTTGCCTTTGAAGCATTACCAGATATTCCCTGCTTGGTTCCTGGCCAAATGACTGGAATGCAAACTTGGGGAGGCTGTTTCTAGCCATGCACGACTGGGAGGCTCATGCTGTGTGATGCAGAAAGCCTTCTGATTGACCACAGAACCTGAAGAATCGAAGACTCCAGTTGCTAACTGGGAATTAAATATGTATATAAAATAATGACCTACTCTTTCATAATTTTCTTCCCTTTACAACTGCATGTCAGGCAGAATGACCCTGAGCTGGTCCTGAGAGTTCAGTACAGAAGGGTTCTCAGCTCTGTTTCCCACCCAGTCACTGTGATTGTGAGCATATGGTCATCTTGGGCTCTTTGTGTTTGTTCTTTCCTGATCTTAGGCAAATGAGATGAAAGTGCCCAGGAGATCTTGTAAGTTTGGGAGCTCCCTAGATCCCATCAGAGGTCCCACTAGCCTCTGGAGCTGAATGGCAGAAATAGCAGCAGCCAGCAGAGCAATATGGATAGCAATGCAATGGTCTGGTCCAATATAACAAAGACTTGTCCAGAAGAGATGCTGAGCCCTTTGAGAGAAAGCCTAGTAGGGAACTTTTGCCCATGCTCCTAGACCAGTCCTTCCTCACCACATTTGGGGTAGACACCCCCTAATTCAACCTGGTTTAGCCCATCTGCCAACATGGTCTTGCCAGGTTGTGGCCGCTGTGCACGCTGCATCTTCTTGGAGCCAGAGGTGAGTTAGGTGAAAGGTGGACACCGATGGCGGATGAGCAGCCCTGAAAAGGGCTCGGCAGCCCTGACATCAGAGGTCCTAGTCCTCCCTGGGTGGCCTAGTGAATAGAGCACTAGACCTGGAGTCAAGAAGACTGAAGTTTAAACCCAGCCTCAGAAACTGAAATAACTGGATGACCCTGGGCAAATCACTCATTACATCTGCGTACATCCTGTTTGTTATGTTTGAACATAAGCCCCTTGAGGGCAGGCACTGTTTCATTTTTGTCTTTGTATCCTCAGCACCTATTAATTATGGGGACATAATAAGTACTTAATAAATTCTTGTTGATTGCCATTCATATTTTCATACAACTCGTTCCTAATAATAACATTCCCCTCTCCCATTTATATACAGTTATCCCTTCCACACTGTGGGGGTTAGGGGCATGGTCCCCCTGCAATATGGAAAATTCATGCAAAATTATTTGGCCTTCCCTTCATACCATAGAAGAAGTCTGAATTATTATGGTACTAAAAGATAGAATATGCTGATATTATACAATACAATACATATATTTTATGCATTTCTGAGTTTCTAAACTTTTTCTGCATTATCTGTTGGCCTTTGCATGTTGCCTGTGGCTTCTGCAAAACTCCCCCAAACTCCCATTTAATTTCTTATGCTGACCCACAACACATCTAAGGAAAGTCAAGATGTGGAAGGGATAAACTGTATGTGAATTACCTACATATTAGCCAGAGAGCCAAGCCCTTGACACCTATGTTTGAGTTCCTCTGAGCTTTTGTCGTTTCAGTCACTGTTAATTAATTGGGCCCTTGACCACACACGCCCTGCCTTCTGTTACTCTGATTGTTCAAGACTATTATTTTTTTTTTTTTTGCTTTTTGGCAGGGCAATTGGGGTTAAGTGACTTGCCCAAGGTCACACAGCTAGTACAAATGTCAAGTGTCTGAGGCCAGATTTGAACTCAGGTCCTCCTGACTCCAGGGCCGGTGCTCTACTCACTGCACCACCTAGCTACCCCTTGTTCAAGATTATTTTTGACTCTCTAACTAGACTCTGCTCCTCTTAAGTGCATGGGCTGATTTTTCTCTTTTTGTACATCCTCTACAATGCTGAAATATATTCTTTAAAACCTTTTGGCTAAAACAAAATAACAAAAAGACTGGCTTAGAGTCACAGAATTTCGGGGCTGAAAGGGATAGGTAGGCAACCTAACCATAAATGAACAGGAACCGCAACCACTTCCCCAAGAAAGTGACCATCTAGCTCTAGTGATGGAGAACCCATTACCTCCTGAGACAGCCCATCCTCCCCAGCACCTAGCCCAAAAACAGCCACAGTCGATGCTTTAAAAAAGTGCTTGTTAAATTGAATTTAAATGCTCTTGAATTTCATCTCATTATATTCATCTCATGGTTCTAGCCTGCCAAAATATTTTTGTCATCCAACGTGTTAGCTTTTCATCACCTGCAAATTTGATAAGTGTGTCATCCATGAATTTATGCACGTTACCTCTAAAAATGCAAAGTACATTCAATACATTCTTGGCACAGGGCCGAGAACTAACCCCTGGGGCACTCCATTGGAAACATTCTTCTACAATGACAGCTATCCATTAATTATTACTTCATGGATCCAGGCATTCAACCAGTTCTGAAGCCTCCCACCTTTATTATCATTCAGCCAACACATCCCCATTTTGTCCACAAGGCTGCCTTGGGACAATGTGTCAGAATCAATGCTGAAAACCAAGTATTCTATGTCTGTGCCATCCCCTGACTTACCAGTCTAGTAACCCTGAATAAAAAGGCGGTGGGGGGGAATAGAGTTAAGTGGCCTGTTCTTGATAAAAAAAAATCCATGCTGGCTGTTAATGATTACTGATTCTCTTTTTAAATAATCACAAACTGTCTAATGATACATTCTAGAATTTTTACCAGTAACTAAAAGCCAAATGCATCAGCCTATAAATGAAGAGAGGTGTGCCAGGTGTCTGCATGATTCTGGGCATTTGGAACTGGTTGGATAACTGAATTCAGAGTGTTGATTAGCAGATCCATGGTGGTGACCCACACTTTAAGAAACACTGAAGGGGTGTTGAGTGGAAAAAGTTTAAGAAGCCTTGTGTTAGAGGATGGGTCCCAAAGATCTGGTCCTATCGATGGCCTACAAAAGGGTAGAGATGGTAAGGAGGGATAATTCCAGAATTAGGATCACAGAGGTTCTCACAGCCTAGGACCGTGAATGGACCAAATCTGCTAGACTGCAAGTTGCCAGAGAGAATCTTTGCTTTCCCAGAGCTGAAGGGCTACCGTGAGAAAGACAAGTCATGCTTATTCTGCTTGGTCCTAGGGAAACAGGATTAAGAACAGTGGTTAGCAGCTACACAGAGGTCCTATTAGTGTCCTCATTTTGCATTTGAGGAAGCCAAGGCAGAGGGTAAGTGACTTGCCTGGGGTCACACAGGTAGTGTCTGCGGCAGAATTTGACCTTGGGTCTTCTTTACTCCAGGCCTGGTGCTCTAGGCACTGAGCCACCTAGATGCTATTATTCTTCTAGGGTGAGGAGGCTTCAGTCACTGAGGAAGGTTCTAGGCTAAGACTGAAGATGAGCTACCTTGCTGAAGTCAAGAGAGTTAGAAGCATAGTCAGGAGGGGGATGAAGATTGGTTGACCTGGGCCCTTCCCCAAAATGGAGAGTAAGGACTAAATAACCTCTTACCCCCATCCAGTTCCAACAATCCTGTGGAAAAAAATAAATGAGGATATTTTGGGCATGACCCATTCTTGACGATTTATTTCATGCTGACCTTTAATGACTGCAGCTTCCCATTCTAAGAGCTCATAAAGCATCCTTTTGACAAAGTGTCCTCAAATTCTGCCAGGAATCTAAGTCAAATTCAATGGCTTATATTCTTACTAAGCTACCTTCTTATGCTTTTTGAAAATGGAGATTTTTTTCTGTTTCTGGTCTTGTAAACACTTTGCCTATTCTCTGTAAGTGCTAGGAGTGACTTAGCAACCACAGGTGCAAATGTTCTCATTAAAGTACTATATAAATATCAGAAGTTCTGATTATTACCACCACCTGGTCTGGGTCCGAAGGTGGCCAGGTGCTCTCTTATCATTCCCTCCCTTATCTTGAATTTTACCTCCCTGACAACCAACTGTTCCTGGTCAATCTTTCCTGTTCAGAGGTCATTCTCCTTGGTAAAGAAAAGAAAAACATAATGAAGGATTCAATGGTTCTGCTTTCTTCATGTCATCTGTTATCATCATCCCAAACACCTCCAAGTCCTGCCCTCACATATAGCTAAGAGAGTTGTCTTTGGTTGGTTTGGTTTGGTTCTACTTTCTACCAGACTCAGCTCATTGTGAACTAACTTTAGTTCCCTGTGACTATTCTTAGAGGATCATGACATGCTTTTGTATTCATCCTCTTTTGCTCATCTTTGCTTTCATCTTCTGTATATATTTTGTTGAAATCTAAACTGCTTTGTGAATTCCCAAAGTTATTCACACAGGTCTCTTTAGGTATCTTTTTCTTCCTTATTGGAATTTCAGAATTTCTTCTTTCTTTTTCTTTTTTTTCCTTCTTCCCTTTGTCTGTCTGTTTGTCTCTCTTCCTTTCCTTACTCTCTCTTCTTTCTCTTTCTTTTTTGCTTCTTTTCCTTCCTTCCTTTCCTTTCTTTTCTTTCCTTCCTTCCTTCCTCCCTCCCTCCCTCTCTTCCTTCTTCTTTTTTAGACCATATCTCCCTATCTTGCCCAGTCTGGCAGTGCCTGAGCTATTCATGGTCTGACACTAGTACTGATTGACGCAGAAGCTTTGACTCCTCTGTTTCTGGGCTGGGCTGGTTTGCCCCTCCTTAGGCATCATGATGGTCCCAGTGCTCCTGGGGGCTCACCATATTGGTGCAAAGATTAGATTGGTTTAGCCCTTCTGCGGCTTAGGGCTCCCAAGTCCAAATGATCCACCACTCTCAGTCTCTCCAGTACCAGGCATTACAGGCATGGACCACTGTGCTTAGCTTAGAATTTCATTTCATAGCTTTCCATCCTTTTTGAGCCAACTTCTTTTGTAAAATTGTAGGCTCCCGTTTATGTTCAGACAGCTAAAATCTCCCATCATAGCTCCACTCCAGAGTTGTGATCTGTGTCCTGAATGTCTCATCTATTTCTAGCCTGGGAGGTATGTAATATGCCAGCACTTGAGGGAAGGGACCTTATTCTCTCCCTTACTGGCTTACTCCCCACAGTGCCTCACTCATCATTCTGTATTCACAAAGGGCTTGCTTAGGAGTAGTAACTAGTGACACCCATTCTGCCATGGTAGGCAGTGTTCTTGGAAGGAGCTCTACTACTTATGTATAGTGACTTGGGGCAAGTTACTTTGCCTCAGCCTCAGTTTCTTTATCTGTAAAATATATGTATTTGTGTGCACCCATCTGCACCCATATACGTACATATACACGTATCTGTGTGTATTTATGTTTATATCTATATATCCATCTCCATCTCTATCATTATCTCTATCCCATCTCTATCTTTATCTCCATATCTCTGTTTATAATGGAGGAAATGAGGAGAGCTCCCTCAATTTGCTGGACTGGGACACTTCCCAACCTCTCTGTCACCTTTCTGTGGGATGTGTACTTGTAGCCACATTGCTATTAGGGGTGGGGTGAGGCGGAGGAGAGAAATCCTTTTCTCCTCAATGGACCCCCAAAGGAGATCTGATATTGGAACTGACCTAAATGCAGGAAACTTGTACAAGAAAGGGGGTGGGGGCTTTCTGAAGCTTTTACAACTTACTTAAGTGGAGGTTCCATCATAAAAGCCTGACCTCCATGATGCTTAGTAGCTTATTTCCAGTCATCAGTCCCCAAGGGGACCAGTCAGGAGCTGCCTCAACTTCTCAGCAAGTGCTCATCCATTAGCCATTGGCCAATGCACATGCCCATCCCTTTGAAGCCAGAGCAAGTCTCCTATGCTACATGGATGTGTTCCAGTATGTACATACACTTACAAGACCCACCTCTTCACAGGGAGGAGTGTATTGAATGTATGAGGTCATGCAGGTAAAGTGTTTTGTATATTATAAAGAACTATATAAACATTACTGTATTTAGAAGGAAGCTGACTGTATTATTCTAAGTGCCTAGAGACTATGCTTTTTAAAAGTCTGAGTGTGGGAGACCTTTGCAATTGGTATAGCTGTGAGCAGTCACACCTGGTGTGACCCGGGAACTGTGGGTGGCAATGGGGTCACAGCCCTGTCCACGGCTTCTCCATGCCCTATACCTGACACACTGCAGGATACCTCCACAACCTGTCCTTCCAGGTGATTGAGGTCAGAGGTGGGTGAATCTGCCTGTTTCAGTCCCCTTCTCAAGTGCTTTGAGATAGATGACGCTTTGTCAGAAACTGCCCCCCCAAGGCACAGGACAAGACAGCATCAGGGATCTCAGTCTTTTAGGACTGAAGAAATCTACACAAGGGCAAAGGATCTGTTCATTAGAGATAGGAGGAACACATATCAACTTTAGGAAAGCAGTATGGTGTAGTGGGGAAAGCACTGGACTGAAAATCAAGCAACCTGGCTTTTTGTCTTGGCTCCAGATACTGTGTGCTCCCTGGGCAAGTTAGCTTCCCTCTCTGAGTCCATCTCCTTATCTGTAGAATGAGGGCATTGGGTCAGGTGATCTGAGGGTTTCTTCCCAGTTCTTAATGTTCTGTGTCATCATGGCTGTTTAGACATGGTGTTTCTGTATCTGCCTCTGCCCTCACCTACTGTCTTTGTGGCTCCATCTTTCCTAGACTGGAAACCTCTCGCACCCAATCTTAATAATCCTAATTTGTTAGGGATTACCAATGCTGTCTCCTCACTTAAAATCATAAGACTCAGAGTTGGATAATGACCAAGAGGTCATTAGGAAACTGAAGACCTGAGAGTTTAAATGATATGCTCAGTCACATAGTAACTTTTTGAATCCAGAGCCAGAATTCAAACTTGTCTTACAACTCTAAATCTAGCATTTTTTTTTCCATCTCATCATGGTGCCACTTAGGATTTTGATTTGGAAGGGACCTTAGAGCTCATTTCATAGAAAGAAGAAACCGAGACAAGAGACTTGCCCAAGGATTACGCCGACAGAGCTTGAATTTGAACCCACCTCTGCAAGAGGTACCAGTTGTGCAAGAGTTATTCAGCTTATTGCCCTCTTGGTCTTGCACTGGTACATCTGAAACCTGGGTCCCTTGACCATAAAGTAACTATCCTTCCTATGTCTTGTTAAGCTTTCTCACCTCACATATGCTTCTATCCGATGACCTGGTGTCCCTTGTTGCTCCTCACACAAGACATTCCACCTCTAGAATGACTGTGCTCATGCCTGGAATTCCCTCCCTCCTCATCCCTGTCCCCTGGCTTCCTTCATGTCCCAGTGGAAATCCCACCTTCTATAAGAAGCCTTTCTTGATCCCCCTTAATGCTAGCACCTTCCCTCTGTTAATGATCTCTGATATTATCCTGTCTCTACCTTGTTTGTATATAGTGATTTGCATGTCTTGTCCTCCATTAAGACTGTGAGTTCCTGGAAGAAGGAACTGTCTTTTGCCTTTCTTTGTGTCCTCAGCTCTTAACACATTACCTGAGAAAATCACTGAAAACGCTTTTTTGAGAGGCAGCCAGATGCAAGTAATCTCTCTAAAACATCACCTTTCTTGGGCTACTTCCTGGTTCAAAAAACTCCGATGCCTTCAGGATAAAGTCCAAGCTCTCAAGCCTGGCAGCCGAGGCTTTCCAGTGTAACCCCACCCTATCTTTCCAGCCTTATTTCCAGGTCTTCCCCCTAGCACACACCCCCCTTTAACAGACAAACATTCACTTGCAATCCCTGGGAGTTCATTTTGCCTGTGGATCATTTATCTCTTCCTTAGCCTAGCATTTCCTTAACACTTATCGCTCTCTCTTTATCTACATAAGCCTGACTGACCTGTCCATATCTCTTCATGACAGGATCATAATAACGTTCCCATACCCGGAAGCGCCCCATATTCCCGGAATGCGTTATCCTTTACCTCCAAAGCTTTGTCGGAAGTTCCTCTTTGGGTCTAAACTAAATCCTGCTGCTGCCTCCTCCATGAAACAATCTAAGACAACAATCCCAAACTCTCCTTGCCTCCTATTGCCCCCAACTGAAAACTCCCTCTCCTTCATCAAATTTCTCCTAGTTCTTTGCCTGGACTTCTTTATGCATCTCTCACATTCCCTTATTGGAGCAGCTAGGTGGTGCGGCAAATAGAGCACTAGGGCTACAGTCAGGAAGACCTGAGTTCAAATGTGACTTCAGACACTTACTAGCTATATGACCCTGGGCAAGTCACTTAACTTTTGTTTGCCTCGGTTCCTCATCTGTAAGATAGGGACAGACTGGAGAAGGAAATGGCAAACCACTCTAGTATCTTTGCCAAGAAAACCATGTCCGTAGGGTCAGGAAGAGTTGGATCCAACTCAACAACACACCGTGTTATGGCAGTTATTTGTGTATCTATTCTTCCCCTTTAGCTCCTAGTAGACTGTAAGCTCTGTGAGAGTAGGGATTGTGGATCCCTCTGCGGTGCTGGGTGTAAAATCAGTGCTCAATAAATACTTTTTTGACTAACTGTGACCATACACTGTTCAAGTGAAGAGAGGTATTTAGGGCATCTAGGGGAGGCAGTATGGGAGGGTGGAAAAAGCCCTTGCTCTGGAGTCAGAGATCCTAAGTTCAAATCTTGCCTCTGACTTTGGGTCAGTCACTTACCATCTCCTGGGCCTCAGTTTCCTCACCTGTAAAAAGAGGAGGTTGGAGTAGATCGTTCCTGAGGTCCTTTCTCGATCATATCTCTGATCAATGATTTCCATGACAGATGATCAGTCCAGCTCTCTCCAACTGGGGAGGGTCCCAGGCAAGGATGATTAAAATCTGAGTCTCATTTAACAGCAGCTTGTATAGCTACAGTGCAGACAAAACTACAAGACCTGAATTCGAATCTTAATTTGCTATTCAACAGCTGTGAAACCTTACTTTCTTACCTGAGGTTGCTGCCACTGCCTGCCTGCCTACCAATATCACATATTTTCTCTGTCCTTGATCCCTAAGGTGCCCTTCTGGAGAAGCTAGCTCAGTACAGTAGTAAGCTCTCAATTCCAGCTTGAATTCCAGTTCTCACACTTACAATTTGTGACCCCCGAGCTAAGCAATTCATCTCACAGATCCCTGGTTTCCTCCTTTGAAAACACATATGTCCCACAGGCATGGGACTTTCTCCTTATTGACAGAGATGAAGACCCTGCCCTATGTGAGGGCTAGGGTGGAGACGATGGTCATGCTTCGAGTGTCCTTCAAGTATTGAGTCGTTTCAGGAGCTTTTGGCTTCCATTCGAGAGAGAAGATAGAAGAGGCCAACCCCACTTCAGGTTGCTGAAGGAAAAAACTCTGGGAAGATACAAGAGGGGTGGGTTGTCTCTATCACAACCTGTATTCCCAGCTTGCTATTCTAGAGATTTCAGGGAGTTTCCTCTTGGGTGAGATCAAGGACAATCTCTGTTGATTGAACTGAGTTACCTTGCTACCAATGGGAGAGCTCCTTCACTCTGTACTGTCTGATATATGTTCTCCTATGTATTCTTTCTTTGATTTCTGTTTTAGTATTCATTTAGATAAATGGATTCTTTACAATTTGCTATGTGGGTTCATTGTGGAACTGGTATTGGATGGGAAAGAGGTCAAGCCTTGAATGTAGAGCTTGGGGGCCTCATTCCCCCCCCAAATGACAAAATGATCAGAAGTTACAGGGAACCTGATCATATTCCCTAAACTAACAATATTTAAGAGAGCAAATAGATATAATTCTAACCCAGTACCTTCCTCTTTCTTGAGGAGAGCAGAATGGTCTTTGGCTCTAACCTCCTACTTACCCTGGTGGCAGGAATTCACGTGTCCCTTGGAGAAGGGTGGGAGAAGAGGCTGGACATATCTATTTGGCCTCCTGAGCCACACGAAGACAAGCACTGTCACCACACTTGGTTTCTTTCTCTGCAGTAAGATCACAAGACCATAGATCTAGAACTGGAAGGGGCCTCAGTGGTCATCTAGGTCAACCTCCTCATTTTTTTAATTGTCGTTCAATTATTCCAGTTGGCAGAGACACTGCAGTGGTTTGCCATTTCCTTCTCCAGCTCATTTTACAGATGAAGAAACTGAGGCAAACAGGGTGAAGTGACTTTCCCAGAGTCACACAGATAGTAAATGTCTGAGGCCAGATTTGAACTCAGGAAGAGGAGTCTTCTAGGCTTGGCATTCTATCCACCGTGCCACCTCATTTTACACATGAGGAAACTGAAGTTCAGGGAAGTTACATGACTTGCCCAAGGATATACACGTAGTAAGTGGCAGGACCAGAATTTGAACTCAAGTCCTCTGACTCCAAATCTAGTATTCTTTCCATGGCACCAGGGGAAATTATTGGACTGCCTACAGCTGTCAAAGTTGTAACTGTATTGCTTTGTAAACCTTAAAGAGCTACAAATATGTGAGTGATCATCATTATTCATCATCAGATAGTGTCATTATCATAGCATCTGGCCAGAATCAGATGGGTGTGATGGCATGGATGCTGGAGTTAGTGTAGGTCAGGGGCTGTCAGCATTGTCCCCATTGAGCAATGCCTAGGAGAGGAAATGGACTCACAGGGTAATGGCAGGCAGGTGTCAGCAGTGACCTCATTCAGGAAAAGACAGGGCTGGGGCGTGCAGAATGAGTTTACTCACCTTGGGCTCTCATGCAGAAGCTCTGTCACCCTGCTGCTGAATAGGCAGTTGGGTACAAAAACCACATCTGATTCAGAAAAGCCCAGAACAGCAATTCTCAAACCTTTTGGTCTCTGGACTCCTTTATACTCTTAACAATCAAAGAACTTTTGTTTATGTGGGTTATGTCTATTGATATTTACCATGTTAGAGCTTAAAATGGATACATTTAAAAATATTTTGTAATTCATTAAAAGAATAATAAACCCATTACATATTAATCTAAATAACATGTCTTTATGAGAAATAACTACATTTTCCAAAACAAAAAAAAATACTTAGTAAGAAGAGTAGCATTCCAGTTCCTGGCACGTAGTAGGTGCTCTGTATGAGTCATATATGTATAAATGTGTATGTGTGTACATATACATGCATGTATAAATGATATTATTAGCATCCCCAGCATTTAACATAATGTTTGGCACAAAATAAGTACTTAACAAATGCTTTTTGATTGAAAATAAAAGAAGAGTAGCATTGCTTTATGTATTTTTGCATATCTCTAATGTCTGGCTAAATAGAAGACAGGATTCTCATATCTGCTTCTGTTTTCATTCTATTATGATATGTTTTGCTTGAAGTATGTAAAGAAAATCTGGTCTCGTACAGATAGGTAGTTGGAAGAGGGAGGAGTATTTTAATAAGGAAATAACATTTTAATATTATTATCAAAATAGTTTGGACCTCATAGTCCCCCTGGGAACCCTTTGGGTTCTAGGACCACACTTAGAGAGTCACTGGCACAGTTCAAGGGCTGTCTTAAGGGTCTTAAGTAAATGGTTCCCCTCTGAGACTCTAGGAGAATCTAACTCAGCGAAAAGAGAGGATATAGTTAGATATGACATTCATTTGCATAAACCTCCCTCTTCCCCTGTTCCTGATTATTTTAAGTCTAAAAGAGTGGGCTGGAGTGCAGTGGGGTATGAGAAAAACCACAAAGATCAAACTTCATTAATCTAAGATCCTTTTGTTAAAGAACAGTCATTTACCTTGAGTTAAACAGAAAACAGTGACCAAGCTGGAATCCAGATGTTCTCATATTTGCAGAATCTTATTATTTCTTTGTCCCTCTTCCATAGCAACCAGCACAGTACTTTGCATACAGCAAAGTAGACAGGAAATATTTGGTCATCGGTGTCCCGCTACCTTTAGCAAGCTTCTCACTGTTTAGAGCAAAAGCCTGAAGAAGAAAAAAAAAAAGGACCTAGTAGAATAGGAAGGACATGGTTTACAAATGGTTATGCTTATATTTAGGATTTCCTTTTCAAAATTTCAGTGTTGGGTCTTCAATATTTTTAGTCCTGGGAAGCATCAGTAAGTTGCTGTAGCCCCAGTTCCCTGCTGGTGTTTCCCCACTCATCTAACAAACATAAATTAAAAGTCCTCTGCTAGGATATTTAGGGGATAGAGATGATTAAGACATGGGTTCTGCTCCTATGAAGACTGCCATTTGGTAGGATTGTAGGTATGTGGTGGTGGTGGGGTGGGGTGGGGTGATGGTGGTGGAAATAAGAGAGCTTTCGATTCTAACTTCCCTTTGTGTGTTATCTTCCCCCATTAGGATGTAAACTCCTTGAGGGTAGGAAGTGCCTTGCTTGCATGTTTTTGTGTCCTTAGTGTTTAGCCCAGTGCTCGGCACTGAAAGACCTCTGGGAGAGGTGAATTGAGAAGGAGGGGAGAAGGGGAATGCTTGGCAAATGGCCTCAAACTTTTCATTAAAATATGGGGCAAGGTTCTCAGCTGAGTGAGTAGGAGGAGGGGGAGCCATAGGAGGTTGGTGAGAGATGAAAAGCTTTGGAAGAGCCCTGGTGATAAATGGGATAGTGAATTAATTAGGGAGGTGTTAAAGAATGGCCTACCAGCAGTGGGGATCCAATTGAGATTATATAACATAAATTTGCAGTGGACCCAGTGAGCATTGTTTTGTGATTTTTATCCAGCTTTGTTCAGTAGTACACGAGTAGGAGTAAAGGCAAAAGGAGGAGGGAATGATCCAAGGGAGGGCAAGCCCAGCAATGGGATAAAAAGGCAAGGGATTTGAGAAAGGAGAACAGGTAGAACTGGACTGGTTCACCAAGGAATCAAGATGGGAAAAGGAGGAGAGTGTAGGCAGTTGAAATGATCAGATTGATCCTGTGTCTTTTTAAAAATCCGTCCTATTTCCACTTAATTGATTTTGTCCTGTGACTGCCTAATTCATGGTTCTTTGTTTCTGAGCTTAGTTCAGAAATTCAGCTGCCTGTAATAAGTTAAGAAGTCCACTTCTACTAGTAATCAGTATTCTATTCTTGCCTCAAAGAAATCTGTTACCCTTGAGGGATATGGGTGGACACCAGAGAGTCTGGTCACTACCAAGCTATCCTTCGAGGATGTCTGGTTTGTTAGCCAAAGAAATCTGGTTCACTATCTTCAGCCTCGCAGGTGGAGTTAGTTGGGTCTAATGTTTCAGGAAAATATGGCAACTCAAAAAGACAAGTTCAGGGGATGCCTTAACAGTCCTTAACAGAGTCAAACAATGAATATTTCTTAGACACAGGAGGGAAGGAGGGGGTTGCTGCTAGCCCCTCATTCTTAATTTCCAACCAATCATATTGCCCTCCATGACTCAGCTCTGTAACCAATCATATTGATTTCACCATTCATAATGTTGAGCTTTTATAACCTTTTATAACCAGTCATAACTCGTTCCCCACCTATAAAGTCTTGTTCTTTGTTCTGTACTCCCTAAAACTATAAAAGAGAGTTGTCCCCCTATTCAGGGTCTTAGCTTTGTTGAGGAAGCTGAGATCCTATTTATTGGTAAATTTTCACTTTACTAATAAATTGATTGTACTCAGAATTTGGTGCCTCAGTTTACCTTATTTTGACTGCAACACAATACAGGGGAGATGGCCTGGACAGAATTGAGAAGCATTGGAGGTTGCAGTGGGGACAAAAAGTAAAGTTAAGGGTTGCAAGGGAGACAGAGAGGTGGAATGACAAATAGACAGTGATCAGGTAAGGGAATTTCAGGATTCATGAACTTGGGAGTGAAACACTTGAGGGTAATGGTCTGATCCAGGGTGTGGCCATGTCTGTGTATAGCTAGGTGGGGTGGAGGGATAGGTCATGGGAAATGAGCAAGTTGAAGAATTGGGAGGCTCAGGGGTTTGAGGGAGTATCAATATGTATGTTTAAAGTTCTTTAGTATGAGGGTAGGAATTCGACAGTAGAGGAAAACTGTGAGCCAGGCATTGAACTGGTCAAGGGAAGAAGGAGAGTGTTCTGGAGATTAGCAGATAACACTGTTAGAAACATGTTTGGCACAGAGATTTAGGTATCAAGGGCAATTTATTATTATTGAAGAATTCAAGGGAGTTGGGCTTACGTTCCTGGCTAGAAGCAGGCTTCACTCTTCTTTGGGAGGAGGAAGCAGGGAATACAGGAGCAAGACCAACTTTATTCTGTTAAACCCACATAGACTGATGCAGCATCAGCCCAGTACCTCCCTTCAGAGGATGGATTGGTCCTCTCCCTTCCAGGTTGCATTCTTCCTTATACGCCCCTCGCATTGCAACTCCTTGGTATGTCCCCCACCCCCAACCCCTCTCAACATATGTCCATGTTCAAAAATGACGGAAAACTTCTCCCTGTGGGTGTGTGAGGCAATATTCAATTAGCCAATTAAGCATAGGTAATACCCATGTTCAACCCTGACTGCTATCTGGCTGGTTTAGGCCAGTTTTCCTACCATCCTAGGTTTGTGGTTTTCGCAAAACCACTAACTTTATTCAGATTGGTTGGGCCACTTGCCCCAGTTAATTTTTACTCTCTTCTTTGTTCAAGCTGACACTTCATTAATTATTCTGTGGAAACTTAATTTTCACTGATCTCTCACAATAGTTTCTAGAATTTTCGTTGGATGATAAGTATACATTGAACCTCTCTAAAGGAAGAGAAGTTACTTAGTGATGGTGGTAGAGAGAGAGTCTCAAAGTGGAAATATAAAGTAAAAATGTTCTAATGCTCCCACTTCAGCCAGTGAGTCTGGGAATGGTTGAAATTATAATCAGTATGCAAGGTTGGCCAGGGAGGTTGTATCATCAGGAGGGAGCCAGGTCTCAGAGAGTGCAAGAGGATGAAAGGGTCTAGAAAGGAAAAAGGTTAAGATGAAAGCAAGTTTCTTCCTATGGAGAAGGAATTCCAGAGAGTACAGTGGAATGGTTGGATAGCTTTAGGGTGGAACATTATGGGGATTAGGTTGAAGGGAATGGGAATAGGAAAGTGGTCAGTAGAAGATGGAGAAAGGAGTTTGAACCATGACAGCAAAGGGTTCAGAATCACTAAGATGGGGAGAGTACGATGGGGTAGGAGTTAATTACTGAGGAATGAATTCAGGTAGGTTATCATCATATCTAGGGGTTTAGGCTCAGTCAGGAAGCAGTACAGAACTGGAAAGATAGAAAACTGAGATTGGGGGGGCTGGTACACCCATGGGGGCAGGCTCAGGCAAGAGGATGACTGGGGAAGTCACAGATGGTGCTGCATCTGGAAGTGTCAACCCATTTAACAAACTTTTAACGTCCTATATAGAAGGCACTGTGTTAGGTTCTCTGGGGAAAACCATCATTTGCGAGGCAATTCAGACAGTTCATATGATTTATTTAAAACTGACAGTAAAATACCTTATAGAACTCAAGTCATAGATACATATCTGGAATCAGACTGCAAGAGGGCTAGAGTAAATAGCTCTCTGCTTACTCAAACTCTGTAAGGCATTTTACAATCAGTTTTAATAGGTAAATGATTTCTCCAGCTAAGATTTCTTGGCCACTCCCTGACTCCCTGGCTCTCATGGAGAGAGCCCCATGGTTCAGGTCTCATTGACCTCTAACCTCATTTAGACAGCTATTCAGGACACCCACTGCCTCTGTAACGAGAGGCCAAAGCCCAAAGAACTGATCTCTGGCAGGCTGCCTGGTCTTGGATTCATAATTGAATCTTTGGCTGTGTTGAAGGTGACCCCTCCAGCATGAAAACTTTTCTGGAATATCTCCCTTTGGATTCCAGAGTCTGAGGCTAGGTTCTATAACAACAAATAACTGCTAACACCTCCTTGGGGTGTGCCCTGAAACACAGCCTAGGGTGGGAAATGTGACTTCTGATTGGCTGAATGCTGAGCATGACTCATACCTGCTCTAGGTAACTTGCCTTTTTTTTTGTTGGGGGGGCAGGGCTCATTTTAAGAGATGACTTTCAGGGAGGCGATGGAGACAGAAATTTTTGAATGTCTGACAGGAGCCTTTAGAACCATGGACTCAAACAGCAAGCTGGACCCATCATGGTACTTGACTTTCAGGGCTTGACAATCTAGAGACTTTTGAGACCAGACCTCTCCTGAGTGAGTTGTTCTTTCTCCTGGTTCGGCTGAGATCTTCTCTCACTCACATCTAAAGTGCTCACTTATTCTTCTGAATTCTTTATCATATTATTATCTGTAGAATTTCTCTGATTTCTATGTGCCATTTTGCTTGGATAAATTACTTTACTCACTATTTATTCTTTGTGGTGGTCTTTTGTGTAATGAGCATTTGGCGGGCAGGGGCTAGGCTGAAGAATGTAAGCTAAGGGCTACCTTCTCCCCTTAAGAACAATCAGAGAAGTCACTTCCAATCTGAAACCTAAAAAAATCATATGCTAGACTAGAGATATTTGAGGGGTAGCAGATAGATATAACACTAGCCTGATGCTCCTCTTGGCGATATCAGGAGAGATCATCTAACTTTGGCAGTCGTGGTTCCTGCCTATCCTTCTTCCTCCCCCATCTCCACACTAATCTACTATAGGTGTAAAGATGGTCCTACTACCACTGCTCACAGATCACAACTATCTATGCCACCCATGAGCCAGAAGTTTTCTCTGTATCTATACATATGGACACATATATTACATATAATTTATATTTCTCTATTATACACACATATTTATAGATACGATATAATGACCACAAAGACAACCACCACTACAACAACATGAAAAGTAGCATGGTTTGGTGTATAGAGAGCCAGCTTCTGAGCCTGGAAGATTTGGACTCAAGTGCCTCCTTTGGCTATGGGACCCGGGGCAAATCTCTATCTCTCAGTATCTTGGGCAACTGTCTAAGAGTCTAAGTTGCGAAGAAGGTGCCAATTTGTGTAGGTAAAGAAAGTTTCCCCATCTGGGAGTTCCCTATGTCAATGAAATCATAGGTTCAGTTTCCATTTCTAACAACAATTTTGTTTTCAGTCATTTTTCAAGGGGTGCAGTGGATAGGATGCCAGGCCTGAAGTCAGGAAGACTCATCTTTGTGAGTTCAAATCTGGCCTCAGACACTTACTAGCTGTGTGACCCTGGGCAAGTCACTTAACCCTGTATGCCTCAGTTTTCTCATCTGGCATATGAGGTGAAGAAGGAAATGGCAAACCACTTCAGAATCTTTGCACTCAGTAAACAGTATATTTGGGGTCATGAAGAGTCAGACACAAATGAAAAATGACTGAACAGCGACAATAACAAATCCCCCTATTTTTTGCCCAATTTGGGGTTTTCTTGGAAAAGATACTTGTAGTGGTTTGCCATTTCCTTCTCCAGCTCATTTGACAGATGAGGAAACTGAGGCAAACAGGGTAAAGCGACTTGCCTAGGGTCACACAGCTTGTAGTGTCTGAGGCTAGATTTGGACTCACAAAGATGAGTCTTCCTGACTCTAGGTCTGGGGCTATATCTGTTGAGGTTGGGAACCTCAAGGACCTGAGTACTGGAGAGAATCACGGACATCTGGAATGAATTCATGATCTCAAGCATTCTTTCAGTCAAGGTGGCAAAGATTTATTATGCTTTTCAGTGGGCAAGAGTTCTTAGGGAACCTGCAACCTTACAGGGGTGCAGGTAAAGTTTATATAGGTTAAAATTTAGTAAGACATTTGCCAAATATACTAATTAGGTGATTCAGGGCAGGATTAGGGAGTGGTTAAGGAGTAGACAGTTCTTAAAGGAACATGCACTTTTTGTATCTACTGCACAGGTATCTTACCCAGAGTTCACTGGGAAATAGCCCAAGGCAGGGCTACATGGAGGTGTGGCTTTAGGCCTGAAACATCACTAAGTCAACTAATGGTCAGGGCTGACTGGGAAATCCCCAGGCTGTTTCCATCAATGTCTTGTTAGGTAAGATAAATGTAAAGGAGTATACATATGTCTAGGTCTAGCATGCATATGATAGGTCAGTGAGTAGTAAATATCTCTATGACCCAGTACACAGCCAGTTCAGCCAGTACACGGCTGGTTCAAACTAATAAATTCTATAGGCACAGCTGGCCACTGTATCGGGAAGAGAGATTAGTGTTTTGCTAGGGCATGCTGTTCTGTTTTGCTGGAGAGACACTGCTAGGGACAGTGTTTTGAAGCTAGGGAGAGATATGATTTTGGAACTGGAGTCCAAGCACAGGCACCCAAGCACCCCATCATATCCACTTCATCACTTAGCTGCCCCTCCAACAATAATTAATAACTCTGGGTTTCCATTTCCATAGTACTTTAAGGTTTACAAGGCATTTTCTTTATAATAGTTCTGTGAGGTAGGTAGTTCTTAGAGAGGTCTAACGACTTGCCCAGGTCACACCTCCCAGGACACAAACACAAAGTGGTGACAGGTCTCCCAGCTGCCAGGCAAAAGTTTTTTCTCCCTATGCCAAACATGCTGCCTCCTTCCAAATAAAGTGGATATAGGGGAACCTTAGAACTCACTGAGTCCAACCCTCTCTTCTACAGATAGGGAAACTGAGCATCATAACAGCTAAGTGACTTGCCTAAGGTTGCATAGGTAACTAAAGTGACACAGTAACTAAGATCACTACAAATATATGCTAACTAATCTCAGCTAGGACCTCCCCATAGCAGAACAATCTTTACTACTCCTCCCTAATTGATTTCCTATCCCACTCACCACAACAGCTATTCCAAATATTTTCCTAGTGTAGTGAGGCTGTCCCTGACATGTAAGATGGGGGTGTTATTGTGTGGCTCAAAGGGAGGGAGGATAGACATTTTTAGTCTCTTCTCTCCCCCCTCCCCCATCCTTCTCCAAAGGAAATTTTATTTCTTGTTGGAGGTTGGGGCCAGAAGCTTGGCTACTCTGCTCTCTGCAGAGAGAGGAGATACCAGAGTAGAATTATATCTGTCTCTTTCCTTATTAGTCTAGTTTTAGGTTCAAGCTAAACTTTTTAAAAAATAGTATTTTATTTTTTCCAATTACATGTAAAGACAATTTTTAGCAAGCATTTTTGAAAAATTGAGTTCCACATTTTTTTCCCTCCCTCCCTTCCTTTTCCCCTCCCTAAAAGGTAAGCAAGTTGATATAGGTTATATATGTGTAATCATGTAAAATGTATTTCCACTTTAGTTAGGTTGTGAAAGAACAGAGTGAAAGAAAAAAAAACTCAAAAAAAAAGTGAAAATAGTATGCCTTGATCTTCAAGCTAAACCTCTGATAATCGTTCATGGATGAGGGAAGCAGGGACCCAAGCTTTATATCCAAGGGGTGACTTTTTTCCCACCAACTACCATTTTCACAGTGAACACATACAGCAATTAGCAAAGAAACCCATTTATACAAGTCGATAGCAAAACAGAAATCAAAGGAAGTAAACATAGAAGAATATATACCAGAAAATACACAATGAAGGAGCTCTCCCTTTGGGAGCAAAGTAACCTAGCTCAACCAAGAAAGTCCTAGATCTCATCTAAGGGGAAATTCTCCTGAAGTCTCTAGTGTAGCAAAGCTGGAGACAGGAACATGATGGAGATTGCCAGTTGCTCTCAAGTTGGCTTCTTCTCAGTCTAATTTTTCCTTCAGCAGCCTGAAGTAGGATTGACATCATCTCTCTTGCTAGAAGCAGATGGAAGAAACCTAAGCAAGTCCAAAGATTTGAAGAAACTCAAGAGCTTGAAGAGGGTCAATCTGTCCTCTCTCCAACGCTGACCTACCCCTCAAATGATGGCAGGGCATTAATCTCCACCAAAGAGGTGGAGTCCCATATCACTGGACTTTGGGTATTGGGTTATGTAAGCAGATGTGAACTGAGGTCCTTTGACTGTCATTTAAATGCTCCTTTTTCTATACTATTTTAATCCAATTCACATCCAAACAGTCTTGTAGAGGGAAAATGAATTACCCATGGTCATAAGTGGCATAGACAGGAGGGTTAGAACTCAGGCCAAATGGTGGTGTTACCCATGGCTGTGATTTTAAAAGTCGTACTGTTGTCTTTCCATGCCAGCCTTTGCCTCATTGTTGAAAGGAGTGTAACGTATGTGTGTGTGTGTGTGTGTGTGTATATAAAAATGTATACATATACACACACACACACACACACACATATAAATTGAAGTTTAGGTTTGCTTAGCTATTTGTGGACTTCTAAACATGGTACTATGTGGAAGCTGAGCCAATTAGTTAGGTTTGTCTTCTGAAACAGCCTGCTGCCTCTGGGGGTTCAGAGTAACCACCTTCTGCCCAGAACAGTGCTGGCTTTTCAGAAACTTCAATTTGGCAGACCCTAGGGGGTTGGCAGGGTTAGAGTTGCCTTCTTGGACAATGATGTGAGGTTAAACACACTCTTTGAAGAAACTCTCTTCTCCAGGTCAGAGATGTTTGCTCTTACAAAGTTAATTGAATTACTTTCACTTCCTGGCTTACACCACCACTTCTGAGCCCCAGCGTTTTCTTTGGAAGACTGCAGGAAATAAGCTGTTCCTGCCAATTAGACTAATAGTGGGTGGGTGTTTTGAAACAGTGCAACTCAAATATCTGGAGAGGTTAAATTTAAGGGATCTTTAGGACCAGCTGCCCCCAAACATTTTGTTTTTCTCCTTTAGGCTTAGCTACTTTAATAATTACCTGAGAGGTGGTATCCTAGAAAGAATACTGAATTCTGAAAGTTGAGATGGGGGATTCAAATTCTGGCTTTTACACTTACTCTTTTTGTGATCCTGGGTGAATTCCTGACACTCATGAAAGTCACTGGCTTCTCTGTAGAATGCATTTTTTTTTCTTTACAGAGTTGTCTGAGGACAGAGCTCTTTAAGAAGACCAAAAAAACTAGAAATATGAGTTATTATCACCACCACCACTTACTCGCCTTTACATGTGCAAAGTCCAATTTTTAGGTGGGCTATGGGTCTCAAACAAGCATTAAAAAAATTTTATTGACATCTTCTGTTTTTACTTTGCCTACATTCCCCCTATTTCTCTTCTCTTCCTAGAGAGCTCTCTCATAACAATTTTTTTAAAATAAGAGGAAGAGAAACAATGCAGCCAAACTGATCAATACGTGAAAAAAGTATGATATTATATGCAATGTTCCACACGTATGGACTCTCCCCAGGCCTTCTGCAAAGTTTGTTTTCTATAGTTTTGCAGCATTAATTAAAAGAATATCTTTATTTTCACAATAGGCAGACCTTTTTTTTAAAAAATATTTTATTGATATCTTCTGTTTTTACATTGTCTAAATTTCACCCTGTATCCCAAGGAAAAAAAAGACCCTTTCCCAGAGTTATCCTATGTAAAAAAGATTTTTTTAAAAGAAAAAAATCAGCAAAACCAATCAATAAAAATGAAAAATCTGAATATGTATGTATGTATGTATGTATATATATATTTTATATATGTGTGTACACATACACACACACATGCAGATCTTTATATGTATGTTGCAATGTTCTGTATCGATGGATGTCCTGCTGTTACACCAGAAGCGAGTGAGACATGCCACAGAGTATAAGTTTTGAATGGAGAAGTTTATTAGCCGGCGGTCATTCGGGGAAAATTCCCAAAGCAAATGACCACGTTTAAAGGGAGAGGGTAGTTTATATAGACAATACAGCATTCAGTGCTTAATTATCTCTTGAAGTTTACATATGTCATTTTGCAGACTCAGCAAGCCTGTGTTATTTCACTTTTATGACCATGATACGTTAGAGGAACCTCCTGAATAGATTGTAAATACAACATATCAGATAGCTGACAAAGTGTCAACTGAAATTACAACCCAGGATCCCTGGGTCTATCTGGCCATAACTCCCATAACAAGGAAGGCTCAAGATAAGGCAAAAGTCATATAATTCAAGATAATGTCTAGGGCCAAGGCTTCCATCCTGGTAATTAGCTTACATTCCTTGGAAATGTCTTAGGGACCCAGGACACTCGCCAAACGGCAGGAACTCAGTCTGTTTTTTCTTATGCAGACTGGGCTTTGCAGTTAGGGGCTGGGGGCAGGGTTTTTTAGCAATAGCTGGCTACTCAGGTATCACACTGCCTCTGTAAAGGTCTGGGGGGAGGTATCTTCTTCTTTGATGTCAAGCTTGATCTATGTAATTTTGCAATATTTATTTTTAACTGTCAAATAAGCATTTGACATAATAAGCATTTAACTGTCAAATAACACCTACCTACAGCATACCAAATATTGTTCCAGATGGCTGTAGGATATGTAAAAAGAAGCAAAGAAACAATAATAAAACCAAGGGCTGGATTCCGTGGTAGACAGAAAGGCTATATGGTCCATAAAAAAGATTGATGAAGTCTGGAGAAGGTAGGGTGGTTTCACAGAAGTGGGACCCAAAGGATGGCTAGGATTTGGAAAGGCAGAAGAAAGAAGCAATCTATAAACATGATACAGGAGAAGGGACACTATTCACTGCAGGAATCCCCTTCTTAGGCCATGGCAAAAGCCAGGTATGCTTTCCCATTTCTAGTCCCTATGGTTCTCTGTGGGGGTGATCCCACGGAGTATGCTCTCTGGCTCCATGTGGATGGACAGACGGAGTAGCATCTTGCTGCAGGATAAATCACTTAGCTGCTGAGATGGCAATTCCCGATTTGTTCGTGTGATTGGGGTTGGGGGCAGGGGGGATGTCAGAGAGAATTCTCTGGCTACTGAGTGTCATGGAGGTCAGCCTCTTTACCTTACAGGAAGTTTTTAGGGCTGTAGAAAAGATCTGTCCCCATTCCCTTTGGAGAGGCCTTCTTTTAGGATAGTCCCAGCACAAGCTGTCCCTTGGACTTCCAAAAAGGGAGTTTCTCTCACCTCCTCCTAGCAGTGACGATTGTGTTTGTCCGTTCTCAAAGAGGACCAAGACATGAGGAAGATGATGACATGACTTGTAATTGAATTGGATTTAAGTGAGGAAAGGCTGTGCAAAGTCACCAGCCTCACCTGCTCCTCCAGTGCCTTCTGGGTCCAGTGGTCAGCTACAGATCAGGACAACTGAAGATGGCCCAAGATGCAGTGGGAGACCTTGGCCTTTTTAAGCTAAGGTCTTTCCAGTTCTCCCTTTGAGTTAGGCAATACCCATTCAATGATTAGGCCTATTTAAGAAGTGAGTCAAGGGATGACCCCTTTTATTAAAAAAAAAAAAATCAAACTGGGAGGGGAAAACCCTCAGGGTTGCTGGCTGAAAGAAAAACAATTACTATTTACATTCACTCTGAGCCACAATGTAAGCACATGACAACAAGAATATAGGCATACCTTCAGGATATTGCCGGGTCCAGCTGCAGACTGCAGCAATAAAGCGGATATTGCAATAGAGAGTCACGTGAATTTGTTGGTTTCCCAGTGCATATGAAAGTTAGGTTTATACTATACAGCAGTCTGTTAAGTGTGCAGTAGTATTATGTCTTAAAAAATGTACACACCTTAATTAAAAAATGCTAACCATCATCTGAGCCTTCAGGGAGTCCCAATCTTTTCTGCCAGTGGATAGTGGTGGGGGCTGAGCGATCAAGGTGGCGGCTGCTGAAGGCCGGGGTAGCTGTGGCATTTTCTTAAAATAAGACAACGGTTTGCCAGATCCACTGACTTTTCTTTTCACTTGAACATGTAAGAGGCCATTGTAGGGTTATTAACGGGCCTGATTTCAATTCAATATTATTGTGTCTCGGGGAAAGGGGGCCCCAAGGAGAGGGAGACCGATGGAGAAAGGCATGTCGATGGAGCCATCAGAACAGACATCTATTGATCGTTTGCTGCTGTATAGGGGCACATCGTTACCATGGTAGCATCAAAGATCACTGATAGCAGATCACCAGAACAGATATAGCAAAAATGAAAAAGTTTGAAATATTGTGAGAACTCCCAAAATGTGACAGAGATGTCATGTGTGCTATTGGAAAAATGGTGCCGACTTGCTTGATGCTGGGGTTGCCACAAACCTCCAATTTGCAAAAAGCTCACTATCTGCGAAGCACAATAAAACTTGGTATGCTTGCACACATTTGCCTAGAGCCTGGACCCACAAGTTCCAGCTTCCTCCTCTGTTTTGTGTTTCTTTCCTCTGAATCTAGGCAGTAAAATCCTGAGTTCAAGGAGGCAGAATTCAGAGAAACCTGGCAAGACATGTATGAACTGATTCAGAGCGAAGTGAGCAGGATCAGGAGAACAATTTACACATAATCTACAACACTATAAGGAACAAAAAATTTGAAAGGCTTAAGAACTTTCTGATGCTTTGCAGAGCAGTGGTTAGAGACCTGGAGACAGGAAAACCTGATCAAATCTGGCCTCAGACACTGACTAGCTGTGTGATCTTTTGCAAGTTATTTAACTTCAGTCTCATTTGCAAGTCATTTAACTGCCTGCCTCAGTTTCCTCCTTTGTAAAATATGAATAATAATAGGTGCTTAATAAACACTTATTTCCTTTGGCATCCCTTTGGCTTTTAACAAACCTTCCTGTACCCCTTATTCAATGTGAATGGAAATAAATTATAGACTTTACCACATACATAATGCACATAAAATAAAATAGATTAATTTCTTTTTTTTTTTTGGCAGGGCAATTGGGGTTAAGTGACTTGCCCAAGGTTACACTGCTAGTAAACATATCAAGTGTCTGAGGCCATATTTGAACTCAGGTCCTCCTGACTCCAGGGCTGGTGCCCTACTCTCTGCACCACCTAGCTGCCCCAATTAATTTCAATAGATAATAATTTACCAAGTATTTCCCATACCGCCTTGACAAACTTTTCCTATATCAGGTTGAGATTCTCCTGACTAGACAATCTCAGATATCCTTTCTAGCCTGGACATTTATGATAGGTCTTAAGGTGGCAAAGACTTCCTGGTAGCCAATTTAGGGTCAGGAGAGAAAGGCTAGGAACCACCATAAGAGAATGATGGGTAGAGGAACAACAGAGATGTGAGGAAATGTGGCAAGTTATTTTAGAGGGATGGAAATCAGCATGAGCTGATGGAGGGCATGGGAAATGAAGTGGCCAGGTAGAGACGAGAGAGGCTTTATAGCACAAGGAGATGAGAGTGGCATTAAGCCAGTCCAGGAAAGACTAAAAACCAGGGATGTGGACTCAAGATAGCGGTGTGCCCTGGATAGAGAAAAGCTAGTTGAGGGTAATTTCTATGAGGGAGGGAGAATACAAAGGAACTGAGGACAATGAAAATAACTCTGACTTGGCCATGGCAGAGGCTAGCATTAATCACAGCTAGTAGGTGGCCCTTTAAGGTTGCAAAGCAGCTCATACACATCATCTCATTTGATCCTCACAACAGCCTGGTGAGATAGGGGGCCATATAGTGGCCACTTCCTGGATGAAGGTTCAGCAAAGGAGGCTAAGAAGAATTGGTCAGCAAGGTAAGAGGAGAACTAGAAGAAAGCAGTGTCAGAAAATCTTAGAAGAGAGTATCAAGGAGAAGAGGGTGAGCAACAGTGTTGAAGGCTGCATAGAGATCAAGGAGGAAAAGGATGGGGAAAAGAAAACCCATTCCATTTGGCAATTAAGAGAGGATGGGGGTGGGGTGGGTGTGGAGCCACGAAGGCAGGAAGAGTACCACTGAGCTCTACCCCACAAATCCATCAGCCTTGAGGTTAAGGTGGTTATTCTGGACTTGGAGATGACCTAGGTTTGAATCCTGGCTCCAACGTTTGCTAGTGAATGACAAGGAACAAGTCACTTCATTTTGGGGAGACTGTTTCCTCACCGGTAAAATGGGAATATTATTTGCACGGCAATTCACAGGTTCCTCCTTGGTCATAGGGTAATAGATTTGGAGCTGGGAAAAACTCTTAGAGGTCGTATAATTCAACTGTCAATTAACGGATGAACAAATCTTTCACTTCTGTTCCTGTGATGCTCAGCAGAGGGAGGAAATCTGTTGAGTCCACTACAAATTTATGTTACATAATCTCAACGGGGCCCTCACTGCCTCAAGGTAATCTTTTTACAACTCCCCAACTGATTAACCATCCGGCTCTCTGGAGCAACTCTCCTCCCTTCTCATGCTTCCCAGTTTCCCTACCCCTCAGTTGAGAACCTCGCCACATATTTAAGGGGAAAAACTGAGGTCATTTGCTGAGATCTCCCTCTTCACCCGTTCTCCTCAACTCATTTCCCCCAGTATTTTCTCTTTCAGCCCTGTCTCACACAAAGAGATGGTCTTTCTTCTTGCCAAGGCAAACGCTTCTACTTGAACAAGTGATCCCGTTCCATCCCATCTCCTCCAGCAGATTGCCCCATCACCCCTACTCTCTCACTCATGTCCAGATGCTCCCTGTCCACAGGATGCTTTCCTGCTGCCTAAGATGCCTGTATCTCCCTCATTCTCAAAAATCCCACATTTGATTTGTATATTCCCACTATCGCTTTCTCTCTCTCTTCCCTTTTGTGGCTAAACTGGACAACGCTATCTACAACAGACCACCTCCTTTGTTCTCACTCTCTTCTTAAATCTCTACAGTCTGGCTTCCAGCCTCATCATTCACAAAACTGCTCTCTTCAGAGCTACTACTATTCTCTTAATTGCCAATGGTCTTCTCTCCGTCCTCAAACTTCCTGACCTCTCGGCAGTCTCTGCAACACTACTGATCACCCTCTTTTCCAATACTCTTCTAAGATTTCCTGATACCCTTCCTACCTGTCTGACCATCTCTTCTTTGCTTCCTTTACTGTATCTTCACCCAGGTCATTTCTGGTAATTGGGGGGAATGCCCTAACCCAGGTGTCATCCTCAACTCCTCACTCTCAGCCCCCACGTCCAATCAGTTGCCAAGTCCTGGTTGTTTCTACCTTTATAACATCTCTCCTATCTGCCCCCTCTTTCCTTTGACACTGCCACCATTCTAGCCTTGACACCTTCTGCCTGGACTATTGCAATAGTCTACTAGCTGGTCTGCCTACTGCAGACCTCTACCTACTCCAAACTTCTCTCTACTCAGCTATCAAATTAACCTCCCTGAAGCCCAAGCTTGACCATGTCATCTTCCCCCATTCCCCATTCAATAAATTCCAGAGGCTCTCTATTACCTTCAGGATCAAATCTAAAATCCTGTTTGGCTTTTAAAGCCCTTTACAACCCAGCCCTTTATTGCTTTCCAGTTTTCTTTTTTGCAGGGGGGAAGGCAGGGCAATTGGGGTTAAGTGACCTGCCCAAGGTCACACAGCTAGTGTGTCAAGTGCCTGAGGCCGGATTTGAACTCAGGTCCTCTTGACTCCAGGGCTGGTGCTCTACTCACTGCACCACCTAGCTGCCCCTCCAGTTTTCTTATACCTTACAGAAGGTACACTGGCCTCCCTGCTGTTTTTCAAACACAACTTTCCATCTCCTCATTCAATCCCTTTGCACTGGCTTCTCTCCCATGCCCTGAATGCTATTTCTTACCTTCATCTCCGGACTCTTCTGAAGACTACTCAAATATCACTTTCTGCTGGAGGCCTTTCATGACTGGCTTTGCCACCTGTGCCTTCTTTTGGAGATTAACTTCCACCTACTCTCCATCTCGTGTATGCATATATACATATATACTCTCCATATCTTGTGTACATATTTACATGTTATACACATATACATATATATATGTGTCACACACCAGATAGAGTAAATGGAAGGAAATAGGCAAGTGTGCAAATATATATAGTTATGTACATGTCTTTCCGTGTGTGTCTTGCTAGTAGGTGAAGTGTTTTTGCTTCTTTCTAACCTCAGCATTCAGCACAGTGCCTGGCATTCCCTGTCTCACCCAGGCTGGAAGTGCTGGGGCTCCTCTTGATCAGCATGGCAGCCTTGACCTGCTCCCTTTTTGACATGGGTCATGTTCTTTGAACAACCTGGTGCTTCTCCACTCCCTGGGACTGATCCTACTGAAGCCAAACTTAGTGGGGACTCAAACAGTATACTCCACCGCATTTTAAAACTACCAAAGTTGTACAAGGCTGGCCAGCCTTGGTCTCCCCAGTAGCTTGGATAACAGGTGTATGCCACCATGCCTGGCTTGTTACAGTTTAAGTGCTTAATACATGTTTGTTTACTAACCAAACTGTAAAACTGTAGGGAGGTAACACTCAAGGTCACACAGAAACGCCACAGAAGTAGAAGTCTTCTCACTCCAAGTTCCCTGCTCTTCCACTGTCTCCCAGGGTTGTTACAAAGAAGCTCAAGATCAAAGAAACAGGAAAAGAACCTCTGTGTACAAAAATATTCACAATACCTCTTTTTGTGGTGGTAGAGAGCTGGTAACTGAGGGGGTGCCCATCAATTGGGGAATGGCTCAATTAAGTTATGGTATGTGAATACGATGGTTCACAAAGCACTTTAGAAATACCTCACTTTATCTTCACAACAACCTTGGAAGGAAAGTGCTATTATCTTCATTTTATAAACGAGGAAACTGAGGCAGACGATACCTAGCTACTACCTGAAGCTGGATTTGAACTCGGGCCTTCCCCATTCCAAGTCCAGCTCTCTATCCATCGAGCCCCTCAGCTAAATGTTAAAAGGGCTAATTTTAGAGAAACTTGGGAATTTCTACAGTGATGAAGAGTGAAGTGAGCAGAACCAGACTAATCAATTCGCATCAATATCAGTGCAATGACCAACTACGATTCCAGAGGGCTCACAATGACACACACTACCCTTCTGCAGAGGCGATGAACCGAGAGCTGAGAAAGAATTTTTTTGGACGTGGCCAAAACACAAATTTATTTTGCTTAACTATAGAAGGGTTTTCTTTTTCAGTGGGCAGGTAGGGAAGGAGGTGGATGGAAGAAAACAAGTATTTATTCAGCACCTACTATGTGCAAGGCACTAGGCTAAGGACTTTACAAATACCTCATTTGGTGGGAGGGAAAGTGGATTTTTGTCAATTAAAAAAGGTAAAATTTTAAAAAATAAAGCTCATAAACCATATAGAAATTTGTTATAGGTAAGCAAACAGAGGCTTGAGGGAACTTTGACATAAGTCCACTTAGCAGAGATAGGGAAATGGATCCAAGTAGAGGTGTAGAAGGACTACATTTCCAATTCAGGTGGGACGGAGGGTCATGCTTGGGGGAAGAGTCCAGATAGAAGCTGCTATACCACAACTTGTTCCCCATAAAGTTATTTTCCTGCATTGGAATATAACCTCAACTCATTTGGGAGAGCAGAGTGGCTAGATTTGGGTTAATGGCTCCTGAGTTATTCCAAGGTGATTAAGTTGACCAACCACATGCAGATATTCAGAGCAATCTGCATTGAATTTAAAGTGACATTTATTACACATAGTATATGCTAATATACATTAGAATACATCATGGGGGCTGGGGAGGAGTTGAAGAAGGGGGTACTATTTCCTGTATGTTCTGATCTGTCCCTAGCCTCTCTGGAAGATGTTTTGATGTCTTATAATTAAAATCTACAAAAGCTCAGATTTTTATAATGTTTTCTATTTTATAATTCCCATTTTACAGATGAGGGAAAAGTGAGGTTGAGACAGTGAAATGATTTGTGATCAGACAGGTGGGAACTGTGAGGGGTGGAATCAAACCTGTTTACTGACACTTGTCACTTCGTTCACTACAGTGCCCTGCCTCAATGATGAATTTCTGTCCTATCCCTATGGATTGAATTTACCAGGCTGAACATCTGAAGAATGGAGACTCCATATGCACACTTCTGGCTTGGTGCAGTCGCTCTACGCTAGGTCTTTCTTTAATTCTGTTACCTACCCCAACTGTCACCTAAAAATCAGCACAGAGACTAGGATTTCGATTTTGTGCTCCTGAAATTCATACAAGCCTAACCTGGCTGATGGCCACTTGGGCCAGTAAGCGACTGTGCAACACAAGTAGATAGAGCCTAACCACGGTCAGAGTAACTACATAAGGGTCTAAGAACTAAGGATGTGGAGAGAGATGTATGAACATTTTATGTAATTTTCTAGGGGTTCCCATTAAGATTTACTCACGGGCCACATCCAGGCAATACAAAATGGGTCATAAACACAGTTGTGTGAGTCATATCTATACTGCAAACAGCTTGTGTACAGGCAGAGGCAGTGTGGTGGAGAAGAAGGAGCACTATATCTGGAGTCAGAAAGTCTGGGTTCAAGTTCACTTCTGAGCCCGCCTTAGTTTCTTCATTTGCAAAATGGGAATGTGCTACCTATCTCAAAAAGGTTCTTGTGACAGATTCAGAATGTATACTATGGAAAGATATAGATACAGAGTGTGTATACTATAGATAGATACAGACAGAGAGTATATAAACTGTCCTTAAAAGGAGACTACTACTTATGTCATCTAGAGTTCACAGGGTTATTGTAAGAATTAGAGTAGATAATATAAAGAATTTTATAGCAACCATGTACTTTGTAAACATGAGATTCTAAAAAATAAATCTCAAAAAAAAAAAATCTCAATACCTTTACCCAGGTAACTGAAACTAAATCATTACTGTTCTCTGGGAGAATATCATTTCATAGTTTATCTCTGTGATTTTATCCACCCACAAATATTCCCCTTTTTGGAATTTCTGAGCCTGGGAGCTGTGTCTTCCCTTGTGACTTCAGGGATTTAATGGTATGACATTCCAAGAAAACTCAGGCCCGAATGAAGAGAATCTTGCTATAATGTCTCGGGTGCCAAACTGTGCATTAAATGAGAAACATTGTTGTGCCTGGCTTCCTTCAAGGCCTAGCTCAGGCACCACCTTCTACACGAAACTCCCAGTTCTCAGTGCCCTCTCCCTCCTCAAATTACTTGTGCTTATTAGTCTGTGTTCAGGATGCAGAAAGTAAGTTCCTTTATGGGAAGGGTTGTTTCATTTTGGTCTTTGGCTTCCATAAAGTAGGTACTTTTGTTGCCAGTTCAGCTGAACTGATTACGTAATGTGTGCTAATAAATGAGAGAAATTCATTAAACTTGAAAAATAGGCTTTATTTTAACCAGTGGTATTGTGTGACATCCTATATGGTGGAACTGATTACAGCAAAAGTTCATGGATACAAATCAAAGAGTAGTCTCTCCCTTGTTTTATCACCCCAGGGTGTCCTCTTCAGAGGACCTGGGAGATAGGAGCATTGATGCTCAGAAACCAAGGAGCTCTCCAGCAAGGTCCAGTTAAAGTCCAGGCTTCTGGGACATGCAGTCTCTCAACACATGTGGGCACACATGCAGAAACCTTAATTAAAAAAAATCTGAGCAGTATTTCTGTAGGAA
The DNA here is from genome assembly GCF_011100635.1 of Trichosurus vulpecula. Taxonomy (NCBI): domain Eukaryota; kingdom Metazoa; phylum Chordata; class Mammalia; order Diprotodontia; family Phalangeridae; genus Trichosurus; species Trichosurus vulpecula. The sequence continues at coordinate 274,234,105 of NC_050579.1, read as the reverse complement.
ATTACACTAGCATTTGCACCAAAATGGCTAATAAAATTCATCTTGCTGTGGATAACAGAGGAGATATTTACATTTTTCTGTGAGGAGCTGACCTTCACATCCGAGAGAGCAGGGAGGGCATCTTTCGTTAACTTCCTCTAGGGGGTGTGTGGGAAGCCCGGTCAAGCTGTCTTTCTCTCTCCCTCCAGCCCTCAGTCACTCAGAGGGGACTGATTCTCTCACAGGCCTCTGGGCTGCATTCCACTCTACTGAGATGATGAACTCAAACCACCTGGTCCAACCCACCTGACTCTCATTCTCTGCATGTGCTTTGCTCTTTTTCACTCCAGAAGAGCCATGAATGTGTGGGCCCACAAGTAACACAAGATGCATAAAATCTCCAAAACTTTGAAAACAACTCTTCGTCATACCAATAATGAGAGGATTGCAGAAGGGGAAGGTTGAATATTCAACATATTGAAATAATCTGCCTTTCTTCCCCACTAAAAACAGGAATCACATTCCCAAAGGATCCCCGCAATACAGACAATACTGAAACGAAATTTGTTTCTCCCAAGCCCTTTTCCCTATTTCTCTAGGCGAGAGAAGAGTAATGCCAAGCTGCCAATAGATCCTTCTCAAGAGAAAGAAAGACACCTCAATAAATTTCTCTGTATTTAGAAAGAGACAGAAAAAAAGGGTTTCTGGCCTCATGCACTTTTATTCTTTGTTTTGATCTTCAGTATTTCTAAGAACTGGTGGCTGAGTGTGAATAGAACTTCCAACTTTCCAAAATCTGGGATGATCCTGGGAAAAGTCCTGACCTTGCCCACCAGAGCCCAGCAAAAGAGTCTCTTTGAAAACCATGATGATGAGGAAAAAAAGAGATACACTCATCAATCCCATTTCTTCATTATGGTTTTCCCATCTAAAGCACCTAGGATGATATCCAGTATACACATATTGAATAGCACTGGGAGACCGAGGACAAAGGCTGGTGAGACTTTTCCTATCAAGTCAGCTGAGGTGAAAGGGGGTCTGAACTGGATTGCTCAGCTCTTCACTGCCCAACCTGCTCTGCACCAGGGCCTCCCCCCACTGTCCCAGGGACTTGACAAGCAGCTCTGCATGCACAAAAAGCTAGGAATAAAGAGCACACAGGATGCACACAGACTAGAACCTGCATTCGACTCTGGGAGGCCCCTGAGCCAAAGGTGAGAAGGAGCAGACAGAAACGGCAACACTGAATACAGGAAGAAAGAGACACGCACACACGCGCACACACATGCATACACGAAGCTGCCTCTGAAGGCTCACCTGTTAAATGGGTTCACATACGTGTGGCCCCCCTGAAGCCCCCTCCACGTAAGTGGCTCAGAAACACCAGTCTGCTAGGTTCCCTCGACTCCCCAAATGTTCTTCTCTCTTCATATATAAGGCACAAACATATTTACAATTTCACACAAACCTGTCACAGGGTGAGGACCATGCCAGGCTATCATTCCACATGTTAGTGTACAGACGTGAGATGGTTCTTCCCGCTGTACACATTGTGGACAAAGGCTTCAGGTTTTTGGGCAGCCAACCAAACAACCCTGGCCCCTTTGTCTCTATGGAGCCAGGAGAGGGATGTTACAGGCGAGCAAGAAATCATCACCACCATCTTTCCAGTTGCTTCGTAGAAGAGCCCAGATAATGGCGGTGACAAGTAAGCCCAGGATCTGGGATGTTTGTGGATTTTTTTGGCTTCACATCTACTACACCCCAGCAACATGGCAACCAAGACGCCTGGATTGAATTTTCCCCAGAGGGACTGAAGCAGAGGCTATGTTTACAGAAAGTCACCATATAAATAGCTCCCTCACACTTCTCTCGCTCAGCTCGCCGCACATGTATACAGGCAAACACGCACACGCGCACACACACGCACACACACCCTTCTACCATGGAGAATCTTTGCAACAAGAGGCACTTGAATGGTATTTTGGAGAGTTCCCATGAAAAGGCCTTTCCCTCACAGTGACATGCGATCAACAGAACAGAAACCAGGTTTTCAGGACTCCATCTCTTCTTGGTCGAGGGGTGGTGGCACAAAGCTAATAACTTCATCGTAGGTCAGGCCTAGAAGGAAGGAAAAGAATGGTGGCAGTACCTTGGCCATTTACAAAGTCTCTTCCTCAAAATTACGAAGCATATGAATATTGACACACTCACTCCACAGATGACAAGCTAAGGTTACGTAATTAAATAGATGACCCACTGCCAAAGGGTCATGGACTTATAAGCATAGAATAAGTCCTTAGAAGCTGTAGAGTCCAATCCCTACCCAAATAATGAATCTCATTTACTCAGTAACTAGTGGACCCGTGAGTGTTTAGCATTCAGCCCTTCTGACTAGATATCTAGTGTCCCCTTTACCCTCTCTCTTAAGTGACCCATTATCTCTGTCTGGTTGGGAAATATCCCAAACATTTTAGACCAAGGAGCTATAACCACAAACAGAATCTCATGAAAGCAGACCCAGCTCCAGCCTACTTTATTGCCAAGCTATTTCAGGTGTTTATCAGCAAAATATTGGTTAGTTAGTTTTTAAGTCCAATTTGGGTCAGGTGAAGAGGAAATTGGATTTTGTAATCAGGAGACCTCGGTTCTAGCCCTGGAACTATTACTGGCACTAAATAGCTGTGTGGTCTTAGGCAAGATACAACTTCTCCATGCCCCAGTTTTTTCTGTAAAATGGGTATGAGTCCGTTGTTGTTGTAGTTGTTGAGAGGATAAAAGTAAATAATAAATATAAAACATGGAAAACTCAAAAGAAGTACCTCAAAAGACTATAGAGACCACTGCCTAGATCAGAAAGACAGTATCTTGTAAAAGGAACATGTTTATTCTGAACTAGAGATTATAAGTCTGCAAAACAAAGGTTTTGAACTCAGTGCTCTCAAAGGCAGCTTCCAACTTAAAAATTTCATGACTCTAAGATGCTCTCACAAACTGTTCCCAATTATTAACCTGCAGAGGCCTCACCTACTGATCTGTAAAAGGAGAGGGTTGGACCTCTTTCAGGTTCCTTCCTTCCAGCTCTGACAGTATGTTTTATGGCTATTTCTTTTAGTAGTTCTTGTTTCTCCCTCTGCTCCATTATAGATTTGCCCCCCAAAATGTGTACCTGCCCTCAGAGAAGAGGGTAAACTCAAAAGCTGAATAATCCTGCCACAGAACTTACTTTTCCATTCATCTATCAGGAGATCCCTGCTTTCAAAGGACTGGTCATAGGGGTCTGCAACTGGTTCATCATCAGGATCATGGTACTGGGCAAAGTAGCCATGGGCAAGGGCTTGAGCTGCTGTAATTCTCTTATCTGAGTCCAACACAAGCATCTTCTCTAGCAGATCAACAGCTGTCAACAACAAAAGTTAGATTAGGAAAAGAAGGGGAAAAAGTTTAATATGGAGAAGCTAACATTGTGTCTAAGATAAAACACCCAGTTCTTTCTTATGCATACCAAAAGCTCCAAGTACTCTAGGTACCAGCCAAATTACTTAAGTCTCTACCCCCTGAACAAGCACTGTGCTTCTTAATGACTCCCTGCCCTTGCTCAGACTATCCTTTGGAGCCTGGAATTCCTCAATCCCCTTACACCTCACAGAACACAGTACTTTATTTTCAATCCATCAAATGTATGATATTAATCCCTTTCAAGTGTCAGGCACTGTGCTAAGTTCTAGGGACACAAAGGCCAAGATGAGATAATTCCTGCCCTCAAAATGTAACTATTGAACTTGTTCTCACTCCTATTCTGGCTGCATTTAATGGTCAAGAGCAGGTGCCTTTTTCTCTCTCCTCCCTTTCTCCCTACCATTTAACAATAACCTCCGCAAAGTTTTACAAATGACATAGGTTTATAACTACACAAGCATATCACCAAATGAAAAAGTTTGTTCGAGAAGCATGATTATAGATGTTTGGAGGGAAAAAGAATATTGGCTTCCAAAGTGCAATCAACGATACCTACCCAACGGATTGGCACCAATAAACACATTTGCAAAGTTCATCTTCGGCATCTGGGTCAAAGATTGAATATAATTTCTTGCCTGTGAAAATAAGGATTTTGAGAATTAATTTACTCATTATTTTATTACTATTAGAGATTCTCAGATTCTAATACTGAAAAAAAAAAAACAGCCCTTTACAAGTTGTGGTATTTATACGGCATATTTTCTTAAGAGTTCTTCAATATTGTTCCCATAATACCAACCCCTTCAGGAATATCACTGAGTATATTGCTTTTGTCTCAGATTTAGATGCCACCTAGAAATGAATGCTAACCAATCTGGCCTATTTTCATTTAGCTAGATAGGAATAGGTGTTTATGTCTATATAGTGAACCCAAGATCTATAAGAAGTAAATGCCTCTCAGCAATGTTCTAGAACAACTAAAATCTACATGAATGTTGGATTTCTGGTCTAAAGCTTGAATTCTGATCAGTATTTAGTTTATGGTTGTATTCTGATTGGGGGTTCAGTCTGACTTTTAAAAAAAAGTGTTAATGTTAGCCTGGCCAAAAACAAACAAACAAAAAAAAGGTACATCTTACTGCTTTGGCTAAATTCAAGTAAGTTTTGATCTAACAATCTTTAATGAGGGCAGTAGCTATTAGCTAAAATTAAGCATTTACCTTTATTAAATGAAAGTTTGTTTATAATTCCAAAAGTATGTCTGATTTTCATAAATAATTATTTCATATCAGTGAACTTGACTCAGCAAACACTTGTATGTACTAATAACTATAATCAAGGCAAAATACCTTAAAAATAAATAATTGGCTTTGACAGTAATTATACATACCAAATATAATGTATGGGTCTGAAAACTGGTTTCTCGGCTGCAGACACTGGTCACCTCTATATGCATGTGTACAGAGCCAATATTAATCTAGTCTTAAGTGGGTGCATGGAAACCCTGATACCTACACAGCTATTAAGTTTTCTATTTAAATATTACTTGGGTGGGTGGGTAGGGGGCCATCATATTGATGCAAAAATGTACTAGATAATGAACATCCTTATTTCTGCCATATGAAAAGATATAAGGAGGCAAAGGAAATATCAGACTATTGATATGGAGGCCAGGACCATAATTAGCTCTAAGAGTCTAGAAGAATAAATAGCTATTAAGTAGCTTAAAAAAGGGTTTTGATGTCAAACTGGTCTAAAGTTCTAGGGTTATGCCAGGAGCAGTCTGGCTCCAAGATAAAGATTTAGAGTGATCTGTGAAGAGATGTCCTAGTCAAGTCTGGAGATGAAACCAGAGCTAAATACAGCAATGACAAAAATTAATATGAATGAGAAGCTATCAAGTTGTACTGAGGTATTTAATCTTAAAATCTCAGTCTTTTTATATAGTCCCTAAGACTTTTGGGATGCTCTACATATCAACTTTCAAGTACAGTATATTAAGGTATATGGCTTATAGTTAGCTGTGTTAAGAGCTCTATTTTTGAGAGAGAGAGAGAGAGAGAGATAGAGAGAGAGAGAGAGAGAGATGGGAAAGAGAGGGGGAAGGAATAAAAAAGCACAGTAATCTCCTTTAGGTAACTGTGCCTCCGTATGAAGTTTATTTAGTAACAACATAATCTAAACAGGTTTTTGAGTACCAAATTTACAAACCCAAATGTTTAAAAGTAATGTTATCATATTTATTTATTGGCCACCTTAAAAGTTATATTTTCAGCGCAGAGGCTCACATCACATTTTAACCTCAAATGCTAACACCCTGTTAAAGCAAACAGAGTCATTATCTTAGTAGCCACTCAAAGGCACATGCAAGCATTCAGTTATGTTAAACAGTGTGTCTGTGGCCTCGTGAATGACACACCCCTGGTATAATCTGTTTGGTCTCACCTCATGACTGGGCATCCTGTTAATGAGATAGGCAGGGGGTGTCCCCGTCAGGCGCATGATCTGCTGAAGCTGGTTAATATCTTAGATGCCTGGTCAAGGGCTTTGTTAAACACACGGTGCAAAAATAATTTTCAACTTGGGTAAAAAAAAAAAGAAAAAAAGAAAAACTGACCATCCCTCCCCATCCTGCACATATAGAGCACCACTTCTGTGAATGGAATAGTGTTATCAGGCAGGTGTTGCTCAATTAGCCAGTGACTGCCCATGCAGAGAGGAAAAATTAATTTTCTTGAGCTCTTGCTCCTCTTCAATACCCAACATTTTTGGATCCTGGAAACAGATATTCTCTCTTGATCCAGGATGCTGGCCACAGAATGTTTTTGGTTTTTTTTTGGCTAGTTGTGATCCAAATGTTCTCACCCCTTGGGAAAATGGTGGATAGAAATTAATTCAAGGACCTGACTCTGCTATGTATGGTATAAAATATCCACCAAATCCAGGATTGGATTTGACCATTCAGGAAGGAGCCAGATTTTTGTGGCACAGATGTTGGTGGCTCTCCAAGGCATTTTCCCTCCAAAGGCAAGAAACAGATAGGTGGGTAAAGCGATGAGCCCAGAGCAATGCAAAGTCAGGAAGACATGAGCAAAAACATTAACACACACACACACACACATACACACACGCGCACACATATACAATAAGTCAGTGCATGTAGAGAAAGTGGAAAAAAGTGGTAAAGCAAAAATAGAAACCTCATGCTGCAGTGATGTACCAAGGCCTGTGCCAAAATGGCTCTCCTACCCACAATGACCTCACCCTCACCCTCTACTACCCCAATTCTCGTACAAGGTACAAATGTATTCCAACATCAAAATGCTATGTGGAAGATGTTCTTTCAAATGCCATGCAGTTAAAGATCATCTTATGAGGGAAGAGTCAAGAGGTCTTCCAAGAGCATCAGCACATCAATTTGTCTATCAGTGTGTCTCCTCTAACTATCCTGTTGACGGGTGACAAATGTCTTCACAACACATTGTATAAGGAACTTCACTATGACTACAAGAGTTGAAAGCTCTAGAACGTTCTATCACCAATTACTTCCGTGAGACTTTCCCATTTCTCACACAGTAGGTACTCAAAATATAACCGCTGAACTAAATTCGGGTTTTTGTTCACTTCCTTACTAATTGCTCACCCCAAACCTACCGTTCTTGATCACTGACTGACCTTGGATCGTCAAAAGCCCTGTGCCCCAACATGACTGTCCAAACGGGCATTTACTTCTTCTTATCTGGAGAAACGATCACACCTGCTTTCGTTGAGTGGAGTGAGAAGGGAGTACCTGGAAGTTCTGTGTGTTCCTTCTTTGCATTTCCACAGGTATTAGGGTAACAGTCCCACTACCAAAGGAGCTCTGTCCTTTGCCAAATGTCACAAAATCTATCCCTTTTCCAGATAATTTCCCCACTTACCCTCAGATTATCATCTCGTTTTCTTAGTCTCTGAGCATGGCTAGTAACTTTAAATGTCTAATAAAACGCTGAGATCATTACTGCAATGCTTTTTTAGGAGTCAGAAAGCTGCTGGCCTTTTCTATGTGCTTCAGAAAATGCATGACTGTTCCACTTAAAACACACAACAACCTGTAGAACGTTGTAGGGATTTCCAAGTTTCTTTCTCTTGTCTACTCTGCCAACCTGACATAGTTCCTGAAAATGTCTTCCTTCCTATACTCAGTATGATTTCATTTGGACACACTCTAGACTTCCCTCTCATTTATTCGCTACTCTAAATAAAACTGTTATAATAAAACTCTATAGACTCACCCTATTTTATAGCAAGGAAGATGCTAGTCATCTTCCCCATCCTCAGAATCCATGCACTTTGAGGGTCCCTAGGCCCCCCCCACCCCCACCCCCATTCAAGTAGCTGATGATGGACTCACAGGTATCCATGTGCACACTGCCTTATAGCTTTCCTTTTTAACTAAAGCACAGATCTACAAGATAGATGAGTTGCACTTAGAGGGCACAATTTTGTGGCCAGAGGATAGAATAAAGGTGATTAATACAGGGTTATAACTTATGATTTTAATCTCAGCATCATCCTCCAACCAATTAAGCTACTTAGTCACAAAACTTCTATGAGCTCATCTGTTTCTAAGCAAAAACATAGAGTAGTCTTGTTAGGTTTTGCTGAAGCCTCATAATTTCCTCAATTCATTCCAAACTGGATTCTGCATTCTCTGGAATAAAAAGAAATGCTTTTTGAATAGACCCTATAGTTAGTTAACTCCTTTGAATATGACTTTCCAATACAGTGTGTAACCATGGAAGAGCATTATGGCTGAAATCTTGTTATCTGGACATCTGACCTCTTGCCTCAGTTCTGCCAGGTGACTCAATGTATGACTTGGGCAAATGAAGAGTCTACTGCTTCCTCAAAACAAACCAGTCAACAACAAACCTCTATGTCCCTCAAAGATATGCTGGGGAAATTCAGAATTTTAATGTGCTTTGAAATACTTCAAATGGAGGTGCTAGATATAAACAAGATTATTTATTTTGTCAGACACAAAAATAACATTTTGAACTCACCTGCTTGGTACTCTAGCTGCTCAGCAGGCTTCCCACTGGGAAGCAGGAGCCAAGACAGCCAGAAATGTTGAATGGTTAGCCAGAGAAGCACAGGAAAGATGGTAAAGACCTGGAGCTCAGCACCAGTGCTTCCCTTTCCCCTTTTCTACAAAGCTGCAGGGACAATGACCACAGGCTGGTTATGGTACAGGGAGAGGTGAACAACAACCGTGCTGCCTTCTCTGTTCTCCTGGGGCATCAGCATGGTGTTTAGAAGCAAGAAGGGCAAAGGAAAGGAAAGCCAATATCCTATTCCATGGCTGCTTCTCTCCACCAGCCCATCACTAAGATACAGAAAAGGAATGATTCAGTGGCCAGACTATATGACGTTCACTGCTCCTTTCCCAGTTTTTGTCAACTTTCAATTACACAAGGAAGAAGAAGGAGTGGACAGGTGGCTCTGAGGTGTTAGGATTGGGATGCCTCTTCCACATATAAATGAGGGGGCTGGACTCTATGGTCTCCAAGGTTACACAGAGCTCTGACGTTCTATGATTTTACGAGTGGTTTGGAGGACAGAGACGGAGAAACATCCCATAAGAGTACAGTCTTTTCTTCTGTTTTTTGGAGACTGAGAACTACTTTGGATGTTAGCTTCTGACTTTAAAGGCAAGTCTATGGTGTCCTACAGTCCTAATGATGCATATTCCATTCCTTCAGTGAACAAGCAATTTAGAGTAGACCCATGCTGAGAACAAACATCTCCCACAAAGGGACTGCAACATGGGATCATTTGAAACTTCTCAGAAGGATCACGTGAAGGCCGTGTATTTCTGAAGCTTTTGTGTACAATTTGTGAATAGGGAACTTTTCTATTTATTTCTTGAAATAAGCTGAAATCTTAAATCCCGTTAATCTAGGGAGAATAGATACTGCAGCACTGGAGACTCACATAACCCAAGAATTGACTAGACAAGAGACTGGGAAAGAGAGATTGAGAGACACATTTCTACAGCAACATCCTCAAAGTGATGATGAGCCCACAAAAGGCATATAGGTACTGATAGACACCTAGGGTAAAGTACAGACTAAGCTGAAAGATCCATGAAAGGCAAAGCATAGACTCAGATTGGATTCCCAAGAGGGCAAACATTGACAATCAAAGTATCAACTCACAGACTCTGAAGAGATTTTCTTCAAAAGCTCAGCCCCTGGGGTTCCAACGAGTCTTAAAATGAGCTTCAACTGATCAATATCTAATGGTGGACTATAAAGGAAAATGTTGGGACAAAATCAAAATGAAACACCAAAATAAAAACAAAATGGAAAATTCCACTATATCAGGTTTCCATATGATGATCATTTAGAACATGCACTTCCTTTACAAGATTCAAATGCCACAACATGCACACCCAGACATAATCATATTCGTATTATACACTGGCTACAACTATATATATCATTTGTCAAGGAAATTAAACTACTTTAACTGGTACTTAACTGTGATGATCATCATTAAGAACACAAAACCATCACTCCTTCAAGAGAATCTCAATCCATGTGCTTAAGCCGTCTCTAGCTCTTCATCCTCCACCAAAGTGTTAGTAGTTGTCTAAGCCAAGAGCATTAATGAGCATGGCACAAACAACAGAGAGAGGGCAGTGCCCTGCCAGGGGCACAACAAATCTATCTAAATAAAATGTCTGTGGAGTGATAATATCATGACTACTAAGATCGTAAGGCCCAATAATCTGAATTATATCCTCTGGCAAGACAGCAAAGGACAATAAATATTAACAGCCAGTAGAGGGCACTCCCCCTCTATGTGCTCCTTCTAGGTACACTAAAAAAGCTGGTCAGATTCATTAGGTTAAAGCCTGGCAAAATTCATACATACTCAATGGCTCTCTATCTAGTAAACCATAAGATTAAAAAGACTTCACCTCTAATAGTCAACACTTCCTGGTATAGTCTCCAACTACATGCCACATTAATGTGAATGGGCTAAAATGCCTAATATAAGAGGGTTTCTATTTGGTTTTAGCTTATCAGACTTGTCCGGGGGAAATTAAAAAGGGAGTGAAAAAACATCTTGTAAAATCACTCAAACTATTCTTGATTAAAAAAAAAAAAACCCTCAACTCGAATTAAAATGAATGTTACAAAATTAGCCCCACACATCATTAGATTTTTGTTGTTGCTGTTCAGTCAGTTGTGTCCAGCTCTTCGTGACCCCATTTGAAGTTTCCTTGGCAAAGATAATGGAGTGGCTTGCCATTTCCTTCTCCAGCTCATCTCATAGATGATGAAACCAAGACAAACAGGGTTAAATGACTTGCCCAGGGTCATACAGCTAGTAACTGTCTGAGGCCCAGTTGGAACTCAGGTTTTTCTAAGTCCAGGCCCAGCACTCTATCCACTGAACAACCTAGCTGCCCTATCATTAGACTGCATCTTTTCTCTCTAAGCTCCCCTATTTGTGAAGAAAAAAAAAAAAGCTGAATTAAATTCAGAATGATTCTGAATTTAAGAAGACAATTTTTAAAAAATGTGAAACACTACAGATGATGAAATTAACAACAAATGATGATAAGGCATCATACTAACTCAAAGGGTGATCTTATAATCAACCTGAACTTTCTCCCTGGCTCTAGCTGCCAGTGTTCAACCACAAACTAACTTCCTTTAATTCAAACCCTTTGGTGGTTCAATACTTTTCAGATGAGAATAAAGGCTAGTGATAAATAATATGGATCTTTTACATTTTGCTGGTTATGTACCTCCTGGGAAGAGGGCCCAGGGATTTTAAGTTTTGATGGGCAGTATTTATTGTCAAGGTAAGGCTGAAGGAAAAAAAAATTAGAGAAAGCAAATCTTTTATGATACAGAAATAATTATACTTCTTACCTGCTGTAGCATCTTGATGTTTTCCACAAGTACCACAAAAGTACCTAACATTTAAGCACATTCTGTACGAACAACTCTATTGCCTTAGGTGCAAGGAGTATATAGATTCTCACTCTTGGAGAATGCTTAAGGAGCTATAGCTCTAAACTAGGTTTGGTGCTGATGAAAGAATTCTCAGGGCCAGCCAGTATCCAAACCGAGTTTGACTGACTAAAAAAGGATGATGGCTGTTGAGTGCTGGTGGACACTGGGGTGTTTTAATGTGATCTCCATGGCTCCCCACTTAGGAATAAAGACTTGGTCTCATAAATCATTTTATCTCTTTAGTTTCAGACTCCACAAAATGATGAAGAAAAAAAGACATCTGGCCCCCTTCGCCCCCTTGAATGCATGCAAGAGGCACATTTAAGTGTTTTGTTAATAACAGTATGTGAAAGAGATGACCCCTCCTTAATTTTAAGAAATCACTGCTTCACATATGTCTTAGGGTTACAAAGTTTTAGAAATAGGATTATGGGCATCTTGCCTCAGGCTTTCCCCCACCATAGATCAGAAATGAGCAATAGCCCAAAGGAAGAGAATTCTCAATTAAAACAATTTGCATTCCATGAAAAACAAAGGCAAATCAGTATGGACTCACTGAGATCCATTACTTTCTGAGATTAAAAATTTTAGGGCTTACAGTACAAAATGTTGACAAATCTTTACAAAAATATCCAGGTTTAGGCACTAAACCTCCATTTTGAGATACCTGTATGCTGAAGGTAAGCTGTGAGAAAGCATACTTATTCAGGAAAGAAAGGGGAACAGGTGTATCTTACTTTAAGAAAAGCCCAGCAATGCTGGACCTTTTATTATATCATGGACCTTCTTTAGCAATTTGATTAAACAAATGGACTTCTTTTCAGAATAATGGTTTTTAAAATATTATAAGATAAAATACAAAGGAAATTCATCACATTGAAAGTTAGCAAAATATTTTTTGAAAGAAGTTCAGGCATCCCAGATTCAAAGCCTCTGAGAGAGATAAAAATCTAAACAACAAAACAAATAAATCAGGTTATGATGATTTGCTTTACTAAAGGATTTGCTCCATTATTCTCTTGTCCTTTAATGTATGAATCAATTTACAAAAAAGTCAGTTTAGAACACTAGTCCAGTAATTGGGAGACCTGGGTTCCAGTTCCAGCTTTGCCACTAACTAGCTGTGTGACCTTGGGCAAATCACTTTAACTTTTACCCTATAAGGGGTTTATGAGTAGAAGGGAAGGAATGACACTGTTGGCTCATATGATCTAAGACGCTCACCTTGAAGTTCTATGACATCTCTATGTATAGCCGACAATTTGCAGTAATCTCAATTATGAGAGAAAACTAAGTTTTAAAAAAACTTCCAAAAAGGCAGTTTAATAATGTACTTATGAAAATAATTTCCAGAAATAATCCTGGATTTATATAATACACTCAGTGAAATCAGTCTACAAAATCTCTGTTGTGAGAACTGGAGATTTATAACAAGAACTTTTGACAAGTCTGTCCTCTAATACAGGGAAGCAGAACAAATGTTCTATTTTAAAATCACTTGTGATGGTGAGAGGAAGAGAGGTCTTAAAAAAATTAGGTTATTACAAAATAGGTCTTTATACAAGACATATATATATATATACATATATATATATATATGAGAAAACTAGGATAAATGAGATAAGTGGGCTTTTCTATAAAGGATCATATGGAGGGGAGGGGAACCCACATCTGAAGCTACACTCTGATGTGTGATTAGAAGGCTGAGGTACACTTCAGTTGTACTGAAAAGCAGTTTCCTCTTCTATAAAATGAAGGGATTAAATTGGATGATCTGTAAAATTATCAATCAACTAGGAGCCTATGATGACATTCTTACATCAGACAATTCTGGCCCCTCAAAAGGAATAGCAAATCTTGTGCTAGCTAAGGAGAAAATGTTCAAGACTTTCTGAGTGGTCAAACGCCCACCTCAGCAATGCAGATATAGACTTGGTCAATGTTTTTTCTCTTTCTCTATAACAGGGCTGTCCAAAATGTGCATGCAGCCTGCCTACAAGCATAGAAATTTACATAAATGCTTTAGTAAACGAAGCCAAGCTACCACAGAGCTCTCACTAAAATGGCAAATCAAAATATATTGTCTACTGTTTCAATAAAAACCTAAGGTTGGACGGCCCTGCTCTACAGGGGTGAGTCACCCCTATACGGACTAATATGTTTTAAAATGAAAGAAAACATTTTCCATTCTGCTAAAAAAAAAGCCAAGAAATTCTACACTCTACTATATATCAGCATTAATTTTGTGATGTCAAGCAAGCACATGAGCTATTGTAAAAATTCAAAGCTCCCTGTGGACAGCAACATACACGGGAAGCAATTTTCAAGCACTGCCAAGGACAAACAAATGTCTCCTCTAGGGCCAAGTATAAGCCAATAAATTAATCTGTGGTGCCAAAAAATATCTACACCACCTATCTTACCAGTAATCATGTGGGTTGGAGAAAACTATTTCAAAACATTCTTAACATTCACGATAACTATGAACCACTGGATCACATTAATCTATATCAAATGCTCCTTATTGGCTAATCTCTAAAGCACTGGTTCTCTATATCCATTTTCTGCAAAAAGATTGTTTTGCTATCTACAGACAATTTTTCAATTGAGTATAGCCTAGAAAACCACAAAAATTCACTTGGCAGCAGTCGTCAAAAAGACATGCACTCAAACTGTTAAGTCTAACATTCTTCAATCATAGCCACTTGAAAGAAAAGTTATAGATTGTGAAACAGCAAATAATGATCTCTAACACTGTAGTAAGTTTATAGACTAGATTATTTTTCCCCCCAAAAATGCCCCCAAATAATAAATCCTGCTTTTAATTATGTGGGTATCAGTAACCTACCTAATATTCTGATTTTTAATGACAGGGCAGGGTCACCTCTAGGCAAAATTGTGGATCAGACCCACTTGTGATAATCTCCAAGGTACAAGCTAACTGTCAACTACTGAAGCATCAAAGAATGCTGCAACAATAAAATAGCAATATGTTACACTTACAGATAGATTACAATAGTCCCACGTAAGGTCCCAACTTCTTCGCTGGCTGTCCAAGGCCCTCTACAAACTGACTCTCTCTTACTTCTCCAACTTTACCCAACGTCATTTCCCTCTATGCACTTCCATCAAATAGGATCATTTGTCGTTTTCCCTGTATGTACTCCAGGCCTTTCTCTTGGAGTGCCTTTGTGTTAACAGTTTCCAATGCCCAAGAAAAGCATAGTATTCTGCACTTAAAACATTTGCTAAATTGAAAGAAAAGTGATACTCAGCAGGGCAGTGGTTACTGGCAAATAGGCCATCATAGCTCCCAGTTAAGTATCCTCTGTAACCTTTCATTGTCTAACAAGGAGAGAAAAGGGGGAGGGAGCCTTTGTGGATGGAGGAAAATTCACTTAGGAAAGGAAAACAAGACCATGTGAAAGCTGTGCTGACTAACTCACATCTGACAGACAAACCACACTTCCAATGCCTATGTAGTAACTGAGCTACTATCAAGCACATTCTTTCTGCATGGGGCAGTTTTACTTTGGGGCTTCCTTGGTCATATTTCTGAATTATTTCACTTGTTTTAAGATCACTAGATTGGTGGTAAAATACAAAAATTCAGATATAATGACTTTAAATGCTCATACAGTTGTTAGTATCCTCTAATGACAGACCTAAAACAGGTTTTTTATCACTTTGTACAAGCTCATCACAATTCCAGTCTCTCTGTAAACAGGAGACCCAGAGTAAGCTCAATAGTAGGCCTTTGCAAAGCCACAGAGAGCAGAGAATTCCAAGCCAGCAATATATAATTAACTCTAAGAATCAGTGCTCTTTAACACTTTTGTTATTAACAAAAGACTCTTCCTGGAAGGACACTGACTGGCAAAAAATGACTTTAGGGTTCCAACAGAAATAAGGAAGATACCTTTAGAAAATCACCAGTTCCAAAATGGATATGATTAGCAAAATACAAGGAACAGAAAGAAAACAGTGTGTTGAGTATAAATAGTACTTTCTAGAAGTTAGCTTTTCCAAAGCACAGATGTTGCCCATGCACACAAGCTTGAATTACCACGAAATCTAGAGGCAGGGATGTAATTTTATCAAAGGTAGATAATAAAAGTTCTGGTAACTTGAAGGAAAGAAGAATGAGAACACAAAGACTAAAAATGTTATGCTCATGTTCAATCATCTCTTTTAAATCCTTTTCTAGTCAAAAACCATTTAACTAAAGAACAGCAAGAAAAGGCCGCTGACAAAATAGCTTCTTTTCAGACTTGGCAAAAATTAAAAAAAAAAAAAAAAAGAAAGAGAAGCCAAGTTTGATTATACAATAGATGGGAAGATCCTAAACGATGCTTCTTCTATGTGAATCTGTAAACAAAGCAGTATAAATATAGAAAGGGTGATCACACAAGGAACAACAGCATTGGATGGCAAATTAGGGAAAAGTTACACTTGAATTTCATTATATGGTCTAGGTATATTTAGTTGAAAAGTTATGTTATTCAATAGTTAGAAATAGCTTTGATGAATTATTTTAAAAAGCTTATTGATAAGATTCTTCTCAAAGTCTTTGTTATCTATCTACAACCAACTCTCACTTTATCTACGGTATGGGAGAAAGGATTTCTTACAGACCCCGAGTAAAAGAGTTAGCAGGTCTAGCCCCCACGTATAGGATAAACAGACATGACATGAAGGATTCAGGAAGGGCAGTTTGCCCCCCTCCCACCTTGAATTATGGCACAAAATTCTCACTGTTAGTGTTGTCAATGGGTTTTGGAACAAAATGAGGGAGCAGATTCATCGTTAGAAGGTTATGATTATACGTATGCAAGCATGCATGTAGGTATATTCATAGTTGTTGTAGCTGTTCAGTCAGGTCCAACTCTATCTAACCCTATTTAGGGTTTTCTGGGCCGAGACACTAGGGTGGTTTGCCACTTGCTTCTCTAGCTCATTTTACAGACGAGGAAAGGGAGGCAAAGAGAGTTAAGTGACTTGCCCAGGGTTTCAGTTAGTGTCTGAGGCTGCATTTGAATTCAGGTCTTTTCAACTCCAGGCCTGGTACTCTGCCCACAATCACACACATATATGTATATCTAATATTCACACACATGTAATCATAGATTAAAGTTGGAAGGGATCTTAGAGCTCATTTAGTCCAAACTCCTCATTTTGCAGATGGTCCAAGTAGGTACAGCGACTTGCCCTAGGTGTCTTAAGCAGCAGAACTAGGGTGTGTGTGTGTGCGCGAGCGCGTGCATACACACACACACACACACATGCATGCACGCACGCACGCACTATCAAGAAGAGGAGGTAATGAGCCAAGGACCACAGTACCCAGGATGAGTTTCTGAAGAGAATGCTTGATGGTGCACTAAGTACAAATGTATGTGCGCGGGAAAACTGAACTCCAAGTACAAGGTGGATCAGAGAAAGTCAGAGGAGGAAAAGACACTCATGGACCAACCAGGAAGTTATTAGGAAATAACACCAGAAATTAAATGATCATAGAACTTATAATAAAAATAAGAGAGCCACAAGTAATGGACTCCTGTCAGCAGGCACCTAGTCTTGTTCTGGGAAAAGTGGCACCTTTATTTAGAGGACACAAGTATTCTGTTATTATTAGAAAAGCATTATCCTCTCTAGTAGAGAAAAACAATTCATAAGGATTTCTATAGCTTATAAGAATTATCATTTAAAAGACTATTCTCTTTTGGACACCATACTCACCAAGCAATGTTATGATTTTTAATGTGGTATCTCAGTTACAGTATTAGGAAGTACTCTGAATAGGGAACATGAATATTATAGTTACTATAAAGACATATCCCCAATTGTAAGTTAATAAATTGCCATTCTAGTTTCTAGGACAATCTCATATAAGTTTAACTAGTATAGGCCAGTTTTTTTCCCCAGGATCTGCTTGGTCATTTTCAAGTGAGTTAGTGTTGTAGCTTCTGAACCTGTAGGACAACTGGCCAGCTCTGGGGCAAATGCAATTAATTCTGAATCCTCTGCCAAAAACCAATTATAACATATTACAAGCAACTAAAATCTACAGATAATCTCCAATCTCTATGACACTCATTTTGCTCTAGAACTCAATCTTCCAGAGCCACAAATTTGGGACTGATCAGAGTTTTAGCAAATCACAATCTAGTAACATTGCTATTTAATGAAATGGTCAAAGGAATCTAACAGAAAGAAGAAGGTCGTAGGTTAAAGGTGTTTGGATAAACCTTAAACCACATCCATTGGATAGAAGGAAATACGCATTTATTAAGTACCTGCTATGTGCCAGGTACCATCCTAAGCATTTTATAACTACTGTCTCATTTGATCTTCATAACAACCCTAGGAGGTATTTGCTCTGATCTGCATTTTACAGTTGAGGAAATTGGGGCAAAGAGAGGTTAAGTGACTTTCCCAGGGTCGCATGGCTAGTAAATGTCTGGGGCTGGATCTGAACTTAGGTCTCCTTGTCTCCAGGCTCAGCACTCTTTCCACTGCACCATCCAGTTGCCTTATTGTGCCCTGAATCAATCAAAAATTAGGTAAATTTGGATAAAAATAAAGAGGTTCAAAGAAAGAGAGACACATGAGAGATAGATATGTGATCATTCCTTGCCCTTATCACACAGCATAACAAGGGAGAACACATACAGATTTAACATTTCAATCAGAGAAGCGAGAGCTCCCTTATTTATCGATGGCACCTTGTGCTGTTTTTTTTTTTTAAGGGTGCAAACCTTTTATTTTCTAAATTTTACAAGCACTAAAAATTTTTAAAAAGATATTTGCATATACAAAGTATATTTAATTGACTTTTTAAAATAAACACAAAATGCCAATGTCATTTTCGAAGCTGTCTTGTACGTGTTTCCTTCTGAATTCCCTTCTGTTTTCTTAAGCATTTTTATAAGATGGCCCTCTTTTATCTTAATTTTTTCATATTTTTCCACAACACTATTGTTAGTATGCCATTAAAAAAAGAAAACACTATCCCTGTAATAGATAAGCATAACCAAGCAAAAAAAAGGAATCCACACATTTCACCTTGTACTAAGTTAATACTGGCAATACAGCAACCTAAGCTTGTCATGGGGATTGAGAGTTGTTAGTGCATAAACTCTAAACTCATTCAGGTCTGTTGCAGTAAGATTATTGCGATAAGGGACTCACTGTGAAGAGATGACAGATCACAGATTTAATGTACTTTTCCAATTTATGAGATTTTTTTCCCCCCATCTCATTATAAAAAGTGACCTGTAGCTAACAAGTATTATGTGGATCTCATAAAGTAAATGTAGAATACAAAGACCATTGAGAGCCTTCCTTGGGGATGGCATACAAGATGGTATACTCTCATTTGGGCTGAAAAAAGAGGAAAGAAAACAAATAAAAATTCTTAAAGGATACGGTCTGTACCCGGAAACAGTGTCCTTCCAGTCAACAGCTCCGCCATTATGCATCCCACTGACCAAATATCAACTAGGCAAAAATAAATCAAAGAGAAATAAAAATGCGCTGAAAGTATATTTGGCAACAAATGAACTTAAACAAGTCAAGGTTGAACATTTTAAACTCAAATATCTTAAATATTTGCTACACAGAGACATCCAGCTTATAAGACAAGATCATATTCATCAGGTTATACCAGTGTTTCTAAGTTGATATTGTCAACTTTCTCCTTTTATAGAAAGTAGAATTCATCAAAAGCTGTATCTAAGGTGGAAGTAATGTAATGTCCACAAAGCATCAAGAGGTGTTTTAAGGGCAGGATGATGGAGTCTAACAATAAAATGATGTGTCCAAATACCAAAGTGACCCTTCATCCACAAGTAAAAATACTCTAAGGAGATGTTGAAAATTTCAATAAATTAAGCTCAAAAGGGCAAAACAAGAGAGTATGAACAATGGTTATGAAAACAAGATTGCTACCACATACAAACATTAAAAAAATGAATAGGGAAAGAAAGGAGGCCTGGGTGGGGGGGGGTGAGTTGTTTTTTTTTAAAAACCTCAATAACGAGTTAAACAATGATCAGCCAGAAATACCTGTTTGGTTGTAATGCATCCAGTTCAGCATGATTTCAGGAGCCCTGTACCACCTGGTGGCCACGTAGCCTGTCATTTCATCATCTGTGTGCCGGGCCAGTCCAAAATCTAGGATCTGAAGGAAAGAAGACCAGGTACTGTCCTTCTACTTTCTCCAAGTATTCTTTCAGTGTCCCTTGATGTCTCCTTCTCCCTCCCGACAATTTACAGTAGCTGTTTCACAAGGCTGTGTCTTTGGCCTTCTTCTCTATAAATTATTCCTTGGTGACCCAATTCACTTACATAGCTTCAACTATGATCTCCACACAAATGACTTCCAAAGCCCTATCTCCAGCACTAATCTCTGCGTTAAGCTTCAGAGCTACAACCCTACAGGTCCAAAAAAAATCTTAAGGTCTTTCTCCCACACCTATTAAAAGCGGATTTTGTCAGTGTCATTGCCATTCAGTCTCAAATGTTTAAAGCCTTACTGCTGGACCACTTCCTATGTCTTTGCATTGCCCGTCCCTCATGCCTAGAATGCTCTCCCTCCTCATCTCCACTCTCTTAGCTTTTTTTCCTGGCTTCTTTCGAGACTCCAGCTCAAATTCTATCTACTTGGAAGTCCTTCCAACTGTGAGTGCCTTTTCCATTTAGGTTACCCTTGATCTGCTCTACATATTTATGTCTTCTTCCATTAAAATATAAGCTCCTTGAGGATGGGGGCATTTTCTGCTTTTTCTTTGTATCCCTAATGCTTAGTACAGGACCTGGCACATAGTAAGCACTTAAGAAACGCTTACTGATTCTTTCCCTTCTCTCATCTTTACATTCAATTATATGCTAATTCTTGCTAATTTTTAAAAAACAAAGTTTATATCTTGCTAAGCTTAATAAACATAAATAATAGAACAGAAATGTCAATGCATGGAAAATCATAAAATATAAGCTATTTACATTGTGATAAAAGTATTATATTTAATAAAACATTAATCTTTTGCCCCGAGTCTTCTTCTGAATTCTCTTCTCTCCATATCCTGCTCATTTCCAATATTAGCTAAACGATTCAAAAAAAGGCACTACCTCTCTCTAAGCCTTAGCTTCCTCGTCTGCAAAATGGAGCTAAAACTTTGTGCTACTCGCTTTAAAGGATGGCTGGAAAGAAAGCATTCTGTATTCTTAAAGCACTATGTAAGTATGAGCTATGCGCTCAATAGTTTTGTTGCTGTCATTTAAAAAAAGACTCAGTATGTATGCAGATCTTTTAATTCTACTTTCCTTTCTTGAATCATTTTGTCTTCCCATTAAAAAATTTCAATTCTCATTTTTAAAATAGCATCACAATATTTCATCACAACACCACACTACATATTTTTAATCTTTTATAATTACAAATAAGATAACTATGACTATTTTTCACAATAGTATAAATGAAAAGTATACACATGGGAAAAACTGAGGCCATTCACTGCAAGCCTCTCCTTCCCCCTCCTCAACTCACATCTCACAAACATCTTCTGCCACTATCTCTGCCCTGACTCTTGACTTACATAGTGAGACTTCTTTCAAAGGCAAATCCCTCTACTTAAAAATGTTATCACATTCAATTCTCTCTTCTCCAGTAGATTGCTTTGTCATCCCCACTAGTATCTTCAATTTCTCCTTTTCTGCAGGTTGCTTCCCTAATGCCTACAAACACAGGGATGTCTCCTCCACTCTCAAAAGAACCTCTTCACTTGATCCTTCCATCCCCTTTCACTCTATATCTCTCCTCCCTTTTGTGGCCAAAGTCCTTGAGAAAGAGTTGGTGTCTCCATTTCCTTTCTTCTTACTCTCTTCTTAATTCCCTACAGTCTGGCTTCCAACTTCATCATTCAACTGGAACTTCTCTCTCTAAAGCTACTAACAATCTCTTAATAGCCAAATCTAATGGCCTTCTCCCAGTCACCCTTCTTGACTTCTCTGCAGCTGTTGACAATGCCAGTCACACTCTTCTCCTTGACATTCTTTCTAGGTTTTAATGACACTATCCTCTCCTGGTTCTCCTCCTATCTGTCTGACCATTTCTCAGTGTCCTTTGTTGTATCTTTATCCAAGTCACGCCTGCTAACCATGGGTATTTTATAGGGTTCTGCCTTTGCCCTCTTTTCTTCTCCTATTCTACTTCACTTAGTGATCTCATCAGCTCCCTTGGATTCAATTATCATCACTATACTGATGATCTCATATATACTTATCCCATCCTAACCTCTCTACTGACTTTCAGTCTTCCATCTCCAAATGCTTATTGGACATCTTGAGTTCGTATGTCCCATAGACACTTTAAATTCAACACGTACAAAACTAAAATTATCTTTTCCCCCAAACCCTCCCTTCCTCCTAACTTCTGTATTATTGCTGAGGGTACCATCAACCCCCAGTCACCCAGGCTAGCAATCTCGGTGCCATCCTCTACTCTTCCCTCTGTCTCAACCCCCACCTCCAATCAGCTGTCAAATCCTTTCATTTCTACCTTTATAACATCTCTTGCATATGGCCCTCTTCTGTCCTCTGTTAGTGTCACCATCTTGGTGCAGATCCTCATCACCTCATGGCTACACTACAGCAATAATCTCCCAATTGATCTCCCTGCTACAAGTCCTTCCTTACTCCAGTCTCTCCCCAACTTGGCTTCCAAAGTCATCTTCCTCAAGTGCAGGCCTGATCATGTCATCTCTCTATTAAATAAACTCCAATGACTCATCATTACCTCCAGAATCAAATATAAAATCTGTTTGGCATTCAAAGCCCTCCACAACCTGTCCTGCCCGCCCCCTCCCTTTTGAGTTCTTTTATATTTCATACCCTTTCAAGAATTCTGTAAAACTGGTCTCCTTGCTGTTTCTCTCACAAGATCCTCTCATCTCTTGACTCCATTTTCACTGCTCGTTCCCGCCTTGTTCTCTTCCTCTTCCTCTTCATCTCTGCCTCCTAGCTTCAAGTCCCAACTAAAATCCCACCTTCTTACAGGAAGCCTTTCCCATGCTCCCTTAACTCTAGTGCTTTCCCTGTTGATTACCTCCAATTTATCCTGTATATGGCACGTTTGTACATTGCTGTTTGCATATTGTCTCCTCCACTAGACTGTGAGCTCCTTGAGAACAAGGATATAGTCCTTTGCTTTTCTTTGTATTCCCAATGCTTAGCACAGTACCTGGCACATGGTAGCTTAAAAAATGCTTATTGACTGACCTCCTCCAGCCCAGTTCCAAAGGCTCATTTGAAATACATTGCTTTTCCTCTTGATGCTATTTGGGTTTGTAAATATCCAACTTTTATATCTAATGGAAAACTGATTTTGGAATTGAGGAATATGCTTTTAAAATTCATACAGATTATGATGCAATGTCTTTGGTCATTTCTTGTATACTGTAAAAAGTTCTGCTGGTTCATATTGATGTCACTTTGATGCTTGGATTTTTTGGGCACTATCATTCTAAATGTGAAGGTGTTGAGATGAATTTTGGGTTTCTCCTTAGAGTTCTATGAATTTTATTTGTAGAACATTACTTTTTTTTTTAAAGAAAAAATTCTGGCAAGTTCCTGATGACAGTTTCCTGGAATATAGTTATCATATACTTTTCTTCTTCACTATTTTCTGGGAAATCAATAATCTTGAAATTTCTTCCCTTTGGTCTATCCTGAAATCTATCACTTGCACCTGCATTGCTTACATACTGATTTTAGTGGAATTACTTTAAGTGTTTCTTTTAATACTTCAGTGTACTGCCATTTTGTATTTTGCTACAGTAATTATTTTAATTGCTGTCCCTTATTTTTGATAACTATCTTTTCCCATACTTGTAAAAGAATAGTTCTTTTATTTCCTCTCATAAGTCTTTGGGTGCTAATTTTGGTGTCTCCATTATCCAACATCTATGTGATATTAATCATATTGCTTGAGACTTTTTGTTTTGTTTCTAATGCTATTTCTGATAGTTCTATGGAAGTTTATTTTTTCTGGTGCTTACCCCCCTTGCTTCTTTTATTCGAATATATTCACTCTTTATTGCATTTGAGCTGTTCTTTGGTTTTCTTGCTTATTTCGGTTGAATTTTAATTTTATTGTGAGAATTTCTACAAAAATGGTTTTCTCTGTTAGATTTCTACTATTACTTTTGAGGGGCCTCAATAAGAAGTAAGGAAACACTCTGAACTCTCATTCTACCATTTTCCCACAATTCTCTGTCCTATTCATTTTGTCTCTGCAATATCTCTTGCATCTGTCCCCTCTTCTGTATATCCCCTCACTCCCACCTGCCTGTGCTATTTTAATTGACTTCTAACAGGTGTGGAAAAAAAAATTCAGAGTTCAAAATTCAACAAGTCAGAGTTCAGTGGCCTTTGTTATTTTTGTTTATACTGTATATTTTGTTCTCCTGATTCACCTTGCTCAATTATATACATCTTCCCAAGTTTCTATGTGCTCCACATATTTCTGTTTATTAGCGTATGAATAATATTTCATTCCAGTCATATATCTTCTTTCCTTTTTTTTCCCTTTTCACATATTTCTTAACTGACGGGCACTCAGTTTTCCCAATTTTTTATACTACAGGAAGTGTTACTAGAACTATTTTGGTATATATGGGACCTTTCTTGATGCCTTTTTAAAAACATAATATTTTATTTTTTCCCAATTACATGTAAAAACAATTTTTAACATTCATTTTTTTAAAAAAAAGTTTTGAGTTCCAAATTCTCTCCCTCCTTCCTCTTTCCCTCTTCCTGGGACACTAAGCAATTTTCTTGATATTTTTGACCTCCACAGAATGGAAAGCTCTACTAACAGTACATGAGCCTCTTTCTCCACAGTCCCTCCAGCATTCTTTATTTTCCTTTTTTGGGGCAACTTTGTTCACCTGATGGGTGCAAGGCAGAACCTCAGCCACATTTTCATTTTCATTTCTCTTTTTATTGGTGATTTGGAGTACCGTTCACATTGCTGACAAGTTGTTCTTATTTTGAAGACTGTTCATATCTTTTGATAACTTTTCTATTAAGTAATGGACATTAACTTTATATTTGTGCCAGTCCTTACATACTTTTGCTATCAGAGTTTTAGGAAGGAGCGTGACACAATAGAGGATGAAGACAGAAGAATAGGGTTCAAACCTCACCCCTGACATATAGTAATTGTATGACTCAGGGCAAGTCATTTAATCTTTTAGTGCTCTAGGCTAGAAGCAGGCAGCAATGTAATTGGGAAATATTTAACAAAATAAATAAAAATACCAGAGAACATATATAATGTTAGTAAGTGGTTTTCTAAGGCAGTATGTAGCCTGCAAGGATTCTTACACAGGGCTCAGTGGGAGTCCTGCTTCTATTTGAGTTTGACATTATAGCCCTAGGTAACTCTTTAAGACTACAAGCTGCAGAGAAGATGCCAGCCTGCAATGATAACAGGAGATTCCTTGCCTGGAAGTGCCCTAACTTAATGAAATCACAGGTCCAGTCCTCATTCCTTACTCCTATCAGACATTTATCTGAGATGTTTTTGAGGCAATGACTTTTTAACCCATTCAACAGCTTCTCTTCTTGTTTTTAGTTGCATTAATTTTGTTTATGGAAAAGCTTTTTAATTTCATGTAACCCAAACTACCTATTTTATCTTTTGTGGCCACCTCTAGCCCTCGTTTACTAAAAAATCTGTCTTAGCCATATTGTGAAAGATTCCTCCTTCCACTCTCCTTTGATGTTTTTCTAAAATGAGATGATCTTTTATATTTAGATCACATATCAATTTGAAGCTTATTGTGGTATATGGTACAGGATGGGGAGGGGAGAGTGGGGAAGGATGAAAAAAGGGATAAAGGGAAGAGAGGGAAACTCTTTTGTAGTTGCATATATGTAAGTCCTCAGTATGCATTGGTAGGCACCTACCAGATACATTTTATGGTTCTTTTGAACTGAAATTTTCTTCCTCCCCCTCCCTCCCCAGAATTTGTTAGTAATATACAGAAAGGCTCATGACTTTTGTAGAATCATTTTGTAATGCAGGCGTCTGGTCATGTCATTTTTCTTCAAAAATATCCAGCTGCTTCCTACTATCTACACAGGGAGTAACTGTTAGAACTAGCATATAAATCTTTTGGCTAAAAATTCATAATTTCCCCTCCATACCACAAAACTTCTATACCCAAGTTACAATTTTCTTCTATTTCATGCCCATCATCACTATCATTATCAAATGCTGCTATTCTTGTCAATGCTACTGATAATTCCTCACTTTAAGTATTTTCTCTTAAAACAACAACAAAACCTATCTAGTATCATTTTTCTTATTACTTAAACAGCTTATTAAATTCCATGATGTTAACATTTTCTGGATCTAATATTCTTGGAGACAGCCTTAATTCCTCAGGAAAAAAAAAAAGTTGTAGCACAGTAATCCATTCTACAAAACACTTTTACTTTATGGATGAAATGCATAGTCATGAATTAAAGCAAACTGCATTCTACAATCTTCACCTTACCTTAAGCTCACAGTCTTCATTCACAGCTAAGTTACTAGGTTTCAGGTCCTAGGAATAAGTAATAAATAGATTAACTTTATTTTTCATTGTAAATATCCTGTCTGAAACCACAGGTGAGAACCCCCAGCCACTGTTAATCTTTCACTTTTGCTGTAACTTGTTAGATAGAATAAGACTTTCCAGTCACATGAGATAAACTTCATCTTACAGCCAGTTCCTAGTTCAAGTTGCACTAAGTATATGCATAAACTATATAACCACCTTCTCATTAGTTTAAGCCTACAGAAATGTCAGAGATGCAATTATAAATAGCAATTCAAGGTCTACAAAAATGGCACTGCGTTCTGATAAAGAACCTGGCTAAAATCCAAACGTCCCTCCACTCCCATTATATTTAATCAAAGGAAATAAGTGTCAGTTAAAATACTTACTCTGTGTATAATGTCAGCTGAATGAATATACTATAGGGGAAAAGAAAAACATGTCAATCAACCAATAAAAATACCTCCTCCAACATATTCTTTAATAATCAGTACATAATACAATACACAGAGTCTATAATTCAGAAGTTTATGCAACACATCTTCATGAAAGCAGAACTGCAATTACTGACACTGGTCCTAAAAATTATAAGAGAAAATGGTAAATTATTTCCTAACAACATACTGAATAACACTGAATTCTATAGCCACCTGATTTAGGCATTTTCATGATATATACCTTAAAAGCTGCAACCTGATTTTAGCTTGAAACTCAAGAGGATACCAAAATGTTCCAAGTGTTAAAACTCAAAGGGAGCAGTCTCATGGAGTGCTGTATCTACTTTGTTCTCTGTAGGTTTATCACAGTGATCACCTAAATGCATCTCAATTATTTCAATATCACTTTAGAGATCACCAGTACTAAAACGCTACCTTTAGGCCCCGGAGAATCTGGTAGATAAGGAACTGTACATGGTCATCAGTGAGCTTTTGACATTTCACAATATTGTTCAGATCCGCCCCCATGAGATGTGTCACCAGATACCTAGAAATTACAATGGAGAGTTACACAATATTCCAGAATCCCAAAGAAGGTTCTTATCACAAGAGCCCTGAATGTTTTTTACTGCAACATTATACTTAGTAAGCTATAGAACATAAGCTAATCTGACAATTATGACCAATTTACCATTAATAACTATGTATAATCACCGCCACTCTATGCTTACCACTTGTGGTGGAGTCACTTTTAAACCTGGCTTCATGTAATACTCATTTCCCCAGTTATTTCCTTCTTGCCTAACCACTCACCAAAAAAACAGGGTGGGGAGAAATAGAAGTTAAAAGTCATCAAGATGCAGGATGTAAAATGAAGAAAATATCTTTAAAAAATGTAATATTTTATTTTTTTCTCCAATTACATGTAAAAACAATTTTAACAGTTTTTTTTTTCAAATTTTGTGTTCCAAATTTTCTCCCACCCTTCCCTCATTGAGAAGGCAAGCAATATGACATAGGTTATACATGTAAAGAAAATATCTTAAAACAACCAAACTGTTTAAAATTCTCCTTCCCATTTAAAAATGATGAGCAAAGTGGAACTGTACAATATGGTATTCCTGCATTTATTTACCAGAGAGTACAGATGTAAAGATGAGAGATATGTTTACTATCTAAAGAGGAAGTGATCCACAGAGCCATTAAACACTTACTACAGAGCTCTCTGAATAGGTGTGGTCCTAGTTATTAATCCTACCTTTACAATAAGACTATGGAGAGACTATATTCAAGTCCAACAAGTTTACCACACTCAAGACATAATGTCTTGCCTCACTCAATATTATACTATTATAGAGATAATACAAAATTCAGAACGGTACTAAAAATGCTGAATAAAAAAATTTTTCATATGTTTGAATATATAGAGGCATTCAGTTCATTCACAAAGGTCAAATGACAACTTGTACAGTAATGTGTAAATAATGAGTTTCCATTATTACCTGAAGCAATTTTGAACCTCTAGAGAGCCATAAAGCTCAAGTGGCAAAAAACAAAAACACACCAAAGTTTCTCACTTTATTTTTATTCATCTACCCCCCAAAATTTGTATTTATTTATTTTGGGGGGAAATTTTTTTTTGTTTTAAGCTGAAAATTTTCTCCCTCTCTGACCTCTCCCTCACTCATGAGAAGGCAAGTGATTCACTTTATTTTTATAAGTTTACCTGCTTCTATTACCTTGAAAGATGATTCTAATTAAAAATTGACATGGGATTTGTTTTTTAAAATCCCATGTAAAGAGTCTTACAATGTTGCAAAACTGAAGAGATCAAAAAATAGTATAATTATAAAATTACAGTTTTGTGATAGGATAGGGATTGGACCTAAGATTTCACTGGTAAAACAAAACTTTTGCTGTTGTAGGCCAGCACCTTTTCTACATCTTATCGCCTTAAAGAGTTACCTAGAGCACTGACAGGTTAACAGACAAATGGGTCAGTCAGAGGTACGGTTGGATCCCAGGTCTGGGATTACATTTCATGGTACTTGGCAATAAAAGCTAAAAGAGTTCACTGCGACAAACATGAAACATGAGTGTCTGCATAAGAAACAAAGGCCACACTGATCTGCGATGCAGACATACATGCTTCACCCAGTCATGGAGTGACATCTCTCATACTAGTCCCTCAGCATTCGACATTTAAAGCTGGAAGGTCATCTAGTCCAGTAGTGTCAAACTCAAAATAGAAATGGATCCCTGTGGGCTGCATGTTGACTTAGAAAGACACAAATTAACATTATCTAGGTTGTACTGTAGTTCTATTTATTTTGTTTAACATTTCCCAATCACGTTTTAATCTGGGTCATTCAGGAAGGGCCTGGCCAAGTTTGACATCCCTGATGTAATCCAACTCCCTCACTTTACAGATGAAAAATGGGGAGATTCAGAGAACTTAGGTGATTTGCCCAAAGTGCTAAGTAGATCTGGGATTGGAACCTGGATTTTTGACTCCACATCTAGCATTCTTTCTAATAAACCACACTGCCTAGTCAATTTACAAAGTATACTAATCACATCAGATGATTTACCCATGGTCAGAGACAAGATTCAAATGCAGGATTTCTGACTCCAGCTCTTTGTCCTATCATGAGGAAAGCAGCCTATTCCTTAGTAGCTGCTCTGCTCATCTGTTACCTTGGCTGCCTACTACATGGGGCTTTTTTGTTTTTGTTTTCTTCTGTTCCTCTGCTTATAGACTAGGTGCACTTAGAGTTATTTTACTCAAGGTTGTATTGAGTCATCTGAACTTTTTCAGCCGCACTACCAACACATGACTAATTACCATGTGAGATTCAATGTTTATGCAGGCAGAAATGCTGAAACACGAAGAAGTCATTGGACCTCACTAAATTAGGAAGCAGAGTAGCAGTGGCATGATTCTATGTACCAAAGATCATCTAGTAACCAGCAAATGTTTTGCATGCTGAACAGAAGGAAGAAATCCCCTCACTGATTTCATTATCCAGACAGAAACCACATTCAGATGATCAGAGGGAATGAGAGCTGCAATGACGGTTAATATGCTCCAAATTTAATAGAATCTGTCACACAAATTGACATTTAATGCATTCACATGGCGGCACTGAACTTTATGGAATGAAGATACTTCATTTAACATACCACCACCTTCTTAGCTCTTTCAAATCAAGAAGCAGTGACAGCATATACGAAATCCTAAAAGGAAATACTACCATTTCAAATTTGTCCCCATTATCACTAATAAGGATGCCTAACAAAGCTAATGAGGCATACTGTTTCTATTCATTGTGGTGGGAGTCCTAAACCAGCGCAAATCTCTGTCGGCGTGCAAGTCAGGAATGTCTTCAGGTTACAACAGATATAACGTTACAATGAATTTTGTCTACATATTCTAGACAATAGGAAACCACTGGTGGTTTCTGAGCAAGGAAGTGACTTACTCAAATCTGAGCTTTAAGAAGATTCTTTTGGCAACTGTGTGAAGGCTAGACTGGAAGAGAGGAGGAGAAAGGACCTAAATTAGGCCATATGAATAGAAAGGAGGATGATTTGGAGTTCATGAATCTGGGTGACTGGTGGCTGTAGCCCTCAAAAGGACCGTGACGTCTTGAGGAAAGGTAGGTTTAGGGGGAAAGATGATGAGTTAGTTCTATATTGGAAATACTGAATTTAAGATACTAATAAGATAGAAATGGCTAGCAGCCAGTGCTAATGTGGCAATGGAACTGAAGGAAGAAAGATCACTACTGGATGCAAAGATCTGGAGTAGAGAAAACTGAACCCATGGGAGCTGATGACAGCACCAACAAAGACAGCTCTGAGGAAGAAGAGAGCCCAGGGCAGGGCCTTTGAAGAGATTCATGAAGACGTTAAGAAGCATGAAAATTCAGCAAAGAAGAGTGAAAGCAAATAGTCGGTTAGAATGAAAACCAAGAGACAGCAGTGCACTTTAAAGCCAAAGAAGGGAAGAGTGCTGAGAAAAGAGAGAAGGTAGTTAACAGCATTGGAAACTGACGAGTTCAAAGAAGAGGAGAGGTGGAAGAAAAGCCACTGGATTTAGCAGCAAAGAGATTAATGGTAACCTTGCAAAGCTTTTGTGGGGGACGTTTTTTGGCTTTAAGCTTTGTTAACTTCTTCTTTGATTTTTAGAAATTCTAATTTGATGTTTGGTTGGAATTTTTTGGTTTGTTGCTTTTCTAGTGTTTTTAAATTGCATGCCCAGTCCACTGATCTGTTATTTCCTTCTATTGTTGAAGAACACATTTAGAAATATTAATTTTACCTAAGAATTGCTTTGGTTGTATCCCAAAAGTTTTGGTATGTTGTCTTATCACTGTCCTTCCTTGATGAAATTCTCTATGATTTCTATGATTTGTTCTTTGACCCATTAATTCTTTAGGATTAAATTATTTTGTTTCAGACTAATTTTTTATTCTTTCTTCAAAGGCTCTTCACTGAATATAATTTTATTTCATTGTAGTCAGTAAAAGATGCACTTAATATATTTATTTTTCTGTATTTGAGTACGAGATTTTTGTGCCCTAATATATGGTCAATTTTTGTAACACTGCCATACCTGAGAAATATATATATATCTCTTCCTTTTTTGTTCCCATTTAGTAAGTGCCAGTTTTGGCATAACTATCCTAAAAATCTCTTTAGGTCCTCCACTTCTTTCTTATTTTTTCTTTATTTTAGAGTTGTCCAGATCTCAAAGACAAAGTTAAATTTCTCTACCATTACAGTTTTACTGTCAACTTCACAATGTATTTCTTTAAATTATTCTTTAAATTATTTAGATGCTATGGCATTTTATATATACATGTTAATTATTGATTTTGATTCCTTTTTTAAAATTCATTTGCTATAGTGCCTTTAAGCATCCGGTAATTTACCAGCTTATCTATTTTTGCTCTCACCTTATCTGCATTCAGGATTATTTTTGCTGCCTTTTTTTACAGTCCAATTTTACATTTATACTCTTCATTGAAAGATTCTCTATTGCCCAACTAGCAATCAATCACAGCAAATTAATAATGGTTGTACCCTAATTTTAAAAGTCCCAAGTATGTTTCAAAATGTTGAAAACCATCAGAGCAATGGAGAGTTAAGATACATTGGACAATTTTCTAGGTAAATACTCAGCACATGAAGAACATATTAGCAAAGGAATAAGTGACACTTTCTGCACATAACATTTCCTCCTCTATTGTTATTTTGCTATAAATAACTTTTATACTTTTAATTTTTAGTAAATGCATGTCACATGTCTATATACATATATTTGACCATCTGCCAAATATCAGTGATGTAAGCTATTGTGAAAAACAAATTTTTAAAAACTGACTTTGAAAAAGATTATATATACTTGGAGGAAAAATCCTAGTACATATTCAACCAGACTTACATGGGTCAAAGGAGTTATACTTACTTTTTGCCATCTATACTATACACTGAGACCCTCACACTGTTTGGAAGCCAAGAACAACTTTCTGGAAGAGAATTCTTTCAGCTTCCCCCAACCCAACCATCATCTGGCAGAGTCAAGAACTCTTTTTATATTGCTCCTCCTAAAGGTCAAGCCTCTCCAACAGGTGGCCCTTTCCCATAGTTGTTATGAGCGTCCTCACAAGTGAAGCATGTTAGATCCATTACTCTTCCAGAAATAGAAAATGAGGAACTAGA
Organism: Trichosurus vulpecula; assembly: GCF_011100635.1. Lineage (NCBI taxonomy): Eukaryota > Metazoa > Chordata > Mammalia > Diprotodontia > Phalangeridae > Trichosurus > Trichosurus vulpecula. The sequence continues at coordinate 274,201,882 of NC_050579.1, read as the reverse complement.
ATTGTGTGATGAACTAAAAGCGATCATTGGAACATTAGCACAACAAACGTACATCAAACATGATTGAGATTCAATAGTCCAGCTTATAAGCAATTAAGATTCTTTTACTATTAGCACACAAGATTAATATCCAGACATAAAGCTGGCTTTAAAGTGCAACTGAAAAATCTTAGGTTTCCTAAACAAATTCCTAAATGGCTCCGAAGAACTATGATTACCCTTGGCTGAGGGTGAGTTAGTTTTTCCAATTCTGTCTGTACCAAAAAGATGCAGACATGCTCAGTCACATTACCCTAAACTTCAGAACCGACACTATACAAAGCCTATACTTGAAGATTTATAAAGGTTTCACAGAACATTAAATCTAGTAGACCAAACCCCTAATTTTCAAGAAAAAGAATCTGAGGTTAAGAAGGATCAGGGTGTCCCTTGATAATCCCTGAATCTGGAAGGTGCCCAATAAGCTACAGGGAAGAGTGGAGGACAACTACAAGCAGCTCCAGTACTAATGAAGAGTCTGGACCAAAGATGAAAGGAAGCTCGGCTGAGGAAGTGTCCAGTGACCAAAGGAAAGTCCCATACTATAAAGATCAATAATGCATAAGAACCTGGAATTTAAGATCTATGAACCAAGGTGACCTGGATGTGGTCAAACAGGAGACAGAAAGATTAAACACTGACATGTTGGGTTGTCAGTGAACTTAAATGGACAGGAATGGTGAGTTTATTCAGGTGATCACTGCATATTACTGTGGGCAAGAATCCCTTAGAAGAAATGGAATTAGTCCTCATAGTCAATAAAAGGGTGAGAAAAGCAGCACTGGGGTATAATCTCAAAAATGATAGAATGATATCTGCTCGAATCCAAGGCAAACAGTTCAACATCAAGATAATCCAAGTCTACGCTCCAACCACTGATGCAGAAGAGGCCAAAGTTATTCAGCTCTGTGAAGACCTACAACATGTAGAAATAACACTAAAAACAGATGTCACATTCACCACAGGGGGTTGGAATGCTCAATTAGGGAATCAAACGATAATTGGAATGGCAAGTTTGGCTTTGGAGTACAAAATGAAACAAGGCAGAGAATAGAGTTTTGTCAAGATAACTCACTCATCACAGCAAACACTCTTTTTTAACAACCCAAAAGGCGACTCTACACATGAACATCACCAAATTATAAACATAGAAATCAGACCGAATATACACTTTGCAGCCAAAGGTGGAAAACCTCTATAAAATCAGTTAAAACAAGCCCTGGAGCTGACTGTGGCTCAGATCATGAGCTTCTTATTGCAAAATTCAGACTTAAATTGAAGAAAGTAGGGAAAGCCATCAGACCATATTGGTATGACCTAAATAACATCCTTCATTAATATGAAGTGGAGGTGATAAATAGATTTAAGGGATTAGATCTGGTAGAACGCCTGAAGAACTGGACAGAGGTTTGCAATACTGTACAGAAGACAGCAACATAAAATATTCCAAAGAAAAAGAAGAGCAAGAAAGCAAAGTGGCTATCTGATGAAGCTTTACAAATAGCTGAGGAAAGAAGGAAAGTGAAAGGGAAAGGAGAAAGGGAAAGATATACCCAACTGAATGCAGAATTCCAGAGAACAGCAAGGAGAGATAAAATTTTCTTCAATGAGCAATACAAAGAAATAGAAGAAAACAAGAGAATGGGAAAGACAAGAGATCTCTTCAAGAAAATTAGAGCTATAAAGGGAACTTTTCATGCAAAAATGGACATAATAAAAGACAAAAATGGTAGGAACTTAAACAGAAGCAAAAGATTAAGAGGTGGTAAGAATGCAAAATAGAACTGCACAAGAAAGATCTTAACATCACCAATAACCACAATGGTATAGTTAGTTATCTCGAGCTAGACATCCTGGAGGATGAAGTCAAGTGGGTCGTAGAAAGTGTTGGAATTCCAGCAGAGCTATTTAAAATCCTAAAAGATGGTGCTGTTGAAGTGCTGCACTCAACATGCCAGCAAATTTGGAAAACTTAGTAGTTTATGTCCCAATCCTAAAAGAAGGTCCATGCCAAGGAATGTGCAAATTACCAAACAATCACACTCATTTCACACGCCAGCAAGGTTATGCTCAAGACTCTGCAAGCTAGGCTTCAGCAATATGTGGACTGAGAACTACCAGCAGTGCAGGCTACTTTTCCAAGAGGCCAAGGAATCAGAAAGCCAACTGCCAACATTTGCTGGATTATGGAGAAAAACATCCACTTCTTCTGCTCGTATTGAGTACACTAAAACCTTTGACTGTGTGGATCACAACAAAATGTGGCAAGTTCTCAAAGAGATGGGAGTACCAGATCATCTTGTCTCTTGAGGAACCTGTATGTGGGCCAGGGAGCAACAGCTGGAACCAGCCATGGAACAATTGATTGGTTTAAGACTGGAAAAGCAACAAAACTATATATTATCACTTTATTTAACTTATATGCAGAGTATATCAGGCAAAAAGTCAGGATGGATAAACCAAAAGTTGGAATTAAGGTTGCTGGGAGAAACAGCAACATTCTCAGATAAGCAGAAGATACCATTCTGATGGCAGAAAGTGAAAAAGATTTGAGAAGCCTCTTGATGAGGGTGAAAGAAGACAGGGTAAAAGCTGGCTTGAAGTTTAACATAAAAAAAAAAAACTTGGATCTTGGCAACTGGTCCCATCATTTCCTGGCAAATAGGGGGAAAAGAAATGGAAGCAGTGTCAGATTTTTTATGCTTAGGCTCAAAGATCACTGCAGATGGCAACGGCCGCTATGAAATTAAAAGATGCTTGCTCTCTGGAAGCAAAGCTATGGCAAATCTGGAGAGCATATAAAAAAGAGAGGCATCACCTTGCCAACAAAGATCCATATAGTCAAATCTATTTTTACCCCCAGTATCAATACATGGCTGTGAGAGTTGGACCATAAGGAAAGTTGAGTGTGGCAGAATCGATGCTTTTGAATTGTGATGCTGGAGAAAACTTCTGAGAGTCCCTTGGATAGCAAGATCAAATCAGTCAATACTTAAAGAAACTAATTCAGGCTATTCATTGGAAGGTTAAATACTGAAGCTGAAGCTTGAATACTTTGGCCACATAATGAGAAAATGTGACTCATTGGAAAAGACTTTGATGTTGGGAAAGACTGAAGGGAAAAGGGGATGGCAGAAGTTGAGATGGATAGATGGTGTCAGGGAAACAACAAACATAAATTTTGACAGACTTTGAGAGAGAGTGAAGGATACAGGGGCCTGATGTGCTATGGTCCATGCAGTCGGGAAAACTAAGACATTACTGAACAACAACAACAAATGTAATTCAGCCTTCCCAATAAGATTCATAGTACACACTATTTCTTCTAGGTTTTAAAAAGTTATCTAAGGTAGCTAGACTACTCTATTCTTTTTTTTTTTTAAAGGATATCCTCGAGTAGAGGTTGGTCACCTATTATATATGTAATGCAGGATAGCTCATAAAGTCAATTCAGGAACTTCATGGAACCACATACCTTCAGGTGTCAAGTATGATTGCAAGAGGGACAAGTCTTACTTAGTTCCTGCCAATACTAATGAAGCCTATTTAATGTCCCTATCTAGACTCTATGCTTCCAAAAGGAGGAGTCAGGATTCATTTTAACTAGGGAAAGTAGTACTAAAACTGAACCATAGTCAGGACTCCATGGATTTGCATTTCTTCCCCTTCAAAAATTTGCAGCAAAGAGAGGCAGGAATGTATGTGGGATCAGGGCTCAGTGGACTTTATTAGGAAGCAGTTTTCAGCTAAAGAAGGAAATTTGATAGGACGAGAGTGTCATAAGGACTAATCGGCAAAGGCACTCTTCAACTTAAAACTTTTGGATAGCTTCGCCTTATTTTTTTAAAAACACCCTGAATTCTGTAGTTGGAAGTTAATAAGGGAAGTGTTGGTAGTATCTGTCAGTATTTTCTTTTCTCAAAGAGTTGGGTGTTACCTGAAAAATCTTTTGAAGTCTTAAATGCTGCTAAGTAGGGAAAGGACTCACTGGAAAAGAGATGCTGACCTACCTGTAGCTAGCAAAAGCTAACAAACTCAAAGCATTTACTCACACATCATTGAATTCCTCCAGAGACTTTGCTGGTGTGAAAACATCTAACAGGCCAATCACCTATAAGAAAAAAAAAAGGCATTAAATTCTCCAAAATGGAACCTCTTCAACACAAGGGTTTTTTTTTCTTCTTTTTTTGGGGGGGGTGGTGGTGGTGGTGGTGGTGGTGTGCAAACTGGCCATGCCTCAGTTCCACAGGTGATTTCATTGGTGTAGGGAAATTCCTAGGGTAGAAACTTCTTCCACCAAGGCATAAAGTTCATAAAGTCTTCTGTCTTAGGAAAAAATTCCTGGGGCATTGAAAGATTAAGTGAGTCATTCATAGTCATACAGACACTATGTGTCAGAGGTAGGACTAGAACCTGGGCTTACAGGATCAGAGATTTAGAGTTGGAAGTGACATCAGTGGTCATCAAAGCCAGTTTTACAAATGAGAAACTGAAGCCTAGAGAAATGAGTGATTTGTCCATGGCCACTCTGAGGTAGTAAGCAGAACTGCTACTCATTGCCAATTCCAATCCAAACTCTGGTCCTATGACTTTCAAATCTGACATTCTTTCCACTGTAAGGCCTGCCCTGGATGCACTATATCATTTTGCCTCTTAACACTACTGTTGTTTAGAAACACCTCATTTCAATTACAACTTTCAAATTTTGTGACATAACATTTTTTACCCAGATCCTTTAATTCGGTTCAACAAGCATTAAGTGCTTACCAAGTACAAGGCAGTTGCCAAGATGTTACAGAAATAAAGACAAAAACAAAACAATTCCTGACTCAAGGATCTCAACTTCTCTTCTGGTTACTTAACTTCTTTACTGATACTATTTTTATCTGTTCGCCTGGAACTCACTAAAAGCTGGGGGGCGGGGAACTTTGCTTGGTAGACTTTTAGGTTTCACATAGCAAAATGCTTTTGCTACCCATCTGTCATCCCTTACTTTGTGACCTGCCCACTTTCTCTATTTCTTTTATGACATCTTTTAAATTCTGTTCTTTCAAAGTTCAAAGAGGGGTTCTAGCCCGGGACCAGAAAGAGTTTTTGAAAGTTAATGCTAAAGCTCAGTGCCTTAGCTTGTTGGGAGGATCCTACTCTTCCACCCCTTATCAGGGAGGTGACTCACAGGCCCCAAAGGAGAAGGAGGCTTCTACAAGTCTGAGAGGACAATGGTCCATGCTTTTTCTGAAAGAGTACAATAATACTCTAGATAAGGACTGCTGCTAAGCTTTAAGCTGGAGGTGGCAGGGAAGCCCAGGGAGCTCAGCAACGCACCTCACTGCAAGTATACTCTACCTATGTGTCCATTCAGGCTGTGTGGATTTTATCTGAGGATGCCTTGTTGCTTCTGTTCTTACTATGCCATCCTAGCAAAGGCCTCTGCTCTTCAATAATTCTGTTTACAGGCTATTAAAGGTAAGCACATTGAAACATGGATAATCAACTGATCAGAAATAAAAATGTACATATTGCCTCTATCAGAATATATGTTCCTTGAGGGCAGGGACTGTTCACTTTATCTTTGTGGCCTCAAGCTTAGTACATAGTAATAAATGCTTGTTGACTGACCATTAGAAAGGAGGGCTCAAATGTAATGGAATGTAAAGGTAAAAAAAATAAAAATAAATTTGCGTACATTCCAAACACACAGACACACAGCCACACACACACACACACACACACACATGCATGCACACACGCCCATTATTCTGGACTTACCTATCCCTGTTTTCCTTTTCTCTTAATGTGGATTATCAAATGCTAAGTGACTGAAATCACTAGGGTACAGGGTGTGGGCAGAGCCAAATTATTTTGCTGTTACCTACTCCATTCCAGCCCCAAACTACATCTAATCTTACCTATACTACTTTATAGGCAGCTAGACATCGTAGCAGATAGAGAACTGGGCTTGGAATCAGGAAGACTCATCTTCCTGAGTTCAAATTTGGCCTCAGACATGTACGAGCAGTGTGACCCTGGACTTCAGTCATTTCATCCTGTTTGCCTCAGTTTCCTCATCTGTAAGATGAGCCAGAGAAGGAAATGGCAAACCACTCCAGCATCTTTGCCAAGAAAATCCCAAATGGAGTCATGAAAAGTTGGACATGACTGAAATCAACTGAACAACAACAAAATACTATCCTCAATCCAAATCCATAGTTTAACATTCCCTCTTGGACCTCTTCCCTCAGGATGGATAGGAAATGTGTTTTCAAGTAAAATATATCAGATTTGAAGATTTTGAAATGTCCTGTCCACTTCTTTCATAACAATTATGCAACTAAACCACCTGTTAATCAGTGGTTTTGAGCTGTTGTGCTGGAATATAGATTGCATGGATGGATCCATATACTCTCATCGGCTCTCCCTTCTGGTCTTTGACATCAGCTAGCAGGGCACTAGCATGTCATCTGGACATATATTAGGTGCTCAACAGATACTAACTGATAATAAAACCAGTTAGATTTAGGGGGTGTTAAGAAAAGTTAACTGGTCCTCTAAAGAATAAAACTCATGATTCTGACAATCCAAAGAGAAAAAGGGTTTTATTTAAGATATATTAAAGATAAAAAATTATCTTATCATAACTTCTAGTTGCAGAAATAACCTTCTAATACAAAAAACAAACTTAAAAGTTATAGAATTTCAGAGGAAGAAGGGTCTTCAGAAATCTAGTATGACCCTTGTAACAAATATATGTAATTAAGCAAAACAAATTCCCACATTGGCTATGTCTAAAAATACAGGGTCAAAGGAGTTAAAAGTGATTTATCACACATCTCTTTAGTAAAATCTGGACTAGAACTTAGGTCTTAAAATTCTCCATTCACACCCTATCTAGTTCACACAACCTTTACATTACACATATGGATCTGAACTATAATTGTTGTTACAGAATTTAGAAATCCGAGAGCTGTGGAAGCAGTGCTATAAAAGCAAGTCAGGTGTAAAGAAAATAAAGGGCTGTTGTCTAACCACCCCACCTGCACAGCCCAGTTAACTAGAGAGAGGCAGGTGCTCTTTATTCAGCATGACAAGGGGGAGCTATCTCTATGGTTACTTCTCTAGAAGGCTGAGAGATAGAAATGGAAAACAAGGGTTTCCAGGCAGGTTGTGCTGGTGCTGGTGCTGGTGCTGGTGCTGGTGCTGATGCTGTTGCTTACCATATCACAGTTTGAGGCAAGTTCACAAATGAATGAATGAAAATGGCTCCAGAAATAAGGATCCATAGCACCACAAGGCAAATACTTGTTACTGGTATTTAAAATCTAGTAGAATACAGTTCACTGAAGAACTTTCTAAACTAACAAATATCTGCCCCTCCTCAGGATATTGGGAAGATTCAAACATGACTTTTTATCCCCAGAGCTCTGAACACCCACAAGGGAAGAAGCTGCGCAAAGGTGAATAATACTGCGACTGTCTCCAATGTAAAAGCATTCACATGGATAGTGTGAATCACCAACAGTTTGTACATGTGACCTATCTTAAATCCAGAACAAATGAAGAATAACTCCATCCACCTCAACCACAAGGCACATAACGAGCCTCAAGCTGAAATTAAATTAAAAAGGTGACTGAGTGGTCACAAAACAGAGCACGCTGCTAGAGCACACTCACAGCAGAGTCACCATGTTGACCCAATGCTTGTGTGCAAAATGGGGCCCAAGATTAAGAAGGACACATTAACAGCAACAAGTCTCCATAAAAAACATGTGAGATGCAAAAAATGTTTTGGTATTAAAGTTATGCTCTAAATATATTGAAAATCATTACATAGAAAATCTATGCTCAGTCAATCTTAAAGACTTCATTGTGCAGAACCAGGAGAACGATTTATAAAATGCCACAATGATACAAAGGAAGAAAACACTGAAAGATTTTTGATACTCTGATCAAGGCAGTGACCAATCACAACCTCACAGTGAAGCATATCCTCTGCTTTTAGGCAGAAAGGTAATGGACAATAAATAAGAATGAAGCACGGCCACTATTTTGAGTTGTTTGCTTACTGAATTTATTTGTCACAAAAGGGAAAAGGTTTCTATGGGGTAAGAGAAGATTATAAATGGGAAAAGTTAACAAAATAAAAAAGAGAGAGAATGTAGCGCCAATAAAACATTAAAAATTTTTTTCCATTAAGAAATTATGCTTAATTTTAGTTCCAAATTGTGAGTGTATCTCCCCAGGTGTCATATGTCACTGTGAGGCATTGGGCATTAGACACTAGATCATAGGTTCATAGACTTGCATTGTCTATTGATCAGATGTCTATAGTTTCTAATGATTGGATTTAGAGGCAGCTACGTGGTACACTGGATAGAGTGTACTGGAGTGTACTGGAGTCAGGATGATCGGAATTCAAATCCCACCTTGGACCTTAGGCAGTTCATTTAACCTTTGTTTGCATTAGTTTTTTCAATGTAAAATGAGGACAACATAAACTCCTACTTCCCAGGGATGTTGTAAGGATCAAATGAGAAAAAATTTGTAAAGCACTTAGCCTAGTGCCTGACACACGCGTAAATGCTAGCTGTCACTATTATTGGTATTGGTAAATGTCAACCTTTAGGCTGGGCCTGTGACACGCTGAATCCTGTCACTATGTTAGCACCTGAGAGAGTTATTGTTTCATTCTTTGTATCTGTATTTCGAGTCCCTACCACAGTGCCTGGAGTGTGGGACATACTCAATAAATGCTTATTAATTGACTGTCATTAATCCCATCCCTTACTGATATGTGTAGCCAGCTTTTAGGATAGTGAAGAACCTGGAGCTACAAAGGGTCCTGAGATTCCCCCAGAGATTCAGCAAGCAGGGCCACACAAGAAGCAATGCAAAGGGGTATCAGACCACTGGAGGAGATTCCTGGGGGTCTCTCTCTCCCCAGAACTTTAGGAGGATATTTATTTCCACGCTTTCTGGATATTGTCTTTTTACTCTCAAACATCAGCCAGTTTACATGTGTGGAACTGATTCTATTTAAATATTCCCTTCTCGGGGCAGCTAGGTGGCACAGTGAGTATAGCACTGGCCCTGGCATCAGGAGGACCTGAGTTCAAATCTGGCCTCAGACATTTGACACATTTACTAGCTGTGTGACCTTGGTCAAGTCACTTAACCCCAACGGCCCTGCCTTCCCCCCTGCAAATAAATGAATGAATGAATGAATGAATGAATGAATATTCCCTTCTCTCTGACTTTGGTACAGGTGGAATTTTCAGTTTCCTCTCTGTAAAATGAGTCAAATTGTATTCCTGTACTCCTGCACAAAATGCAATTCCATAGAAGCATACAGAAATGTTGTTTAAGACTTGACCCCCAAATTTGATTATTTTAATGAAATTTCATTACCTGTCTACAAAATAAACAGGCCTAAATAATGCAAACAGTGCAAAAATAATAAAAGATTTGGTTGCTTAAATGAAACATAACAAGAGCTTTGGAGGAAGCTCCTAATTTGAATTGAGTATGCCTGAACCTGATCTTCAGGTTAGTACACTTTCTCATTTCAAATTTGTTTCTTAAGGACTGCCTGCCTTTCCAGGTTATAGCTTTTCAGTAGCTTTGTGAGTGCCCTAAAATTTCATTATAATGCTTACTTTGTGATGCAATAATTTTTAGGTTGCTACATATAAATGATGGATGTAAAAAGAATTCCATTTACAACTTCTAATGTAATACTGACCAAGCACTCCATGAGTAATGCTGAATGATCATTACTGTAATAATTGTAACTACATTAACTTGTTTTGCTCAAAAGAATTCATTCTCAACCTTCTGGATTCTGACTATATATCTGTCATCAACTTCATTATCATATATAGTTTCAGGACGATTAACTAATGAAATCAATGTTGTCTTGTGACATATTGCCTAGGACAAGAGGAAGAGGGTAAGCAATCTTCCTACAACAACCATGGATAAATAAACTTGCAGGAAAAGTTAGAAGATTATAGTAAAGGTTAATTGATACTTTGACTCAAGAAAAAGAAAAATGTCTTAAAATCAGAACTGTCTGGAAATGGAGTGGGTTGCTTCAGAAGGCAGAAAGATTCTCATCATAGAAGTCTTCAAGGGAAGACTGATCCTTAGAAACACTCTCAATAGGATTCATGATTTAGGAGAGAGGAGTTGGATTTTGAGCTCCCATCTAACCAAGAGATTTCACAATTTTATATAAAATATTATAAAATAAAGCATCTCAGAACCAAATTGGCCTAAATTTGGTAGATATTTATAGACTGTTATACAAATTACTCACTTCTCATTGCCATTTTATTTTTATATGTATCTACATATATAATATCATTTTGTTACATTACATTGTTCTGTCATAGTATATCACATAAAGATAGATTATATTGTGATATATATGTATGTGTGTATATGTGTATGTGTGCGCACACACATACACACATAGTTAATCAAGTTAAGTCAACAGACTAA